>NW_024609880.1:128302641-128700363 GCF_016920785.2 Ixodes scapularis | reverse complement strand
AGAAATTCCATTCCAAACAACTGAGGCATATTCTAACTGTGACCTGGATAGCGAGCAGTATAACGTGATAAAAGCCGTTCGGGGTTTTTGAACTCCCTGGTTAAGCGAGAGGCAACACCCAACATTCGCAAAGACGAGGTTAACCAGCCTACCAACGTGATCAGAGAAACGCAACCCAGAATCAACCATGACTCCGAGATCTTTCATTACACTTACTCGAGACAAAGTCTCTCCTTGAATATTATATGCAAAAGAGATATTGTGAGTTTTCCGAGAGAGCGTCATGACCTTGGTTTAATAATAATAATAATAATAATAATAATAATAATAATAATAATAATAATAATAATAATAATAATAATAATAATAATAATAATAATAATAATAATAATAATAATAATAATAATAATAATAATAATAATAATAATAATAATAATAATTTTATTGTCAACGCTGAGGTACAAATGTTTTTACGGGCCCGTCAAAGCCTATGATGGCTTGTGCGACGGGGCCCTGCAAGTCACCAAGTGCGAGCGAACACAAAAGAGCTGGAAATATAATCAACAAAAGGTACTATACAGACACACACTCCAGCTCAACTCAGCTGCACTAAAGGCTGATTCCAAGCCTGCCTTGTAATCCCCCCCCCCCCCCCCAAAAAAAAAAAAACAAAAAACAACAACAACAACAAAGAAAAAAAGTAAAAAAGAAAACGTAAATTTGAGACCGTTTACACTGCGTCCGACATATATGCGCGGAGCCATTTCTTAACTTTCGTCTTGGAATCTAAGGAAAATACACAATCGGGTAGCCGATTGAAGGTATCGGGAACGTAGTAGTCTCGCGTTTTCATTCCGTATCTCGTGAAACAGCGAGGTTTCTCAAATCTGATCGACTGTCTAAGAATACGAGACGACACATGTGGGATTTTGTAGCTGTCTGTCCAAAAATACCGAAGAACTACTGTTTGTTGGTACAGAGAAAAAAAGTTTGGCATCTCTAGATCGGCGAAGAGATTCGTGCTGTTTGAATACCTTGAATTGTACGCCACATTTTTTAAAAGACACTTCAAAACACTGTTTACCTTCTCGTGCCAGAGCCCTGCACTGTGCGCGAACACTGTCACACCGTACCTTACCACACTGTACGCCAGGGCATGGACGAGGATTTTCCTAACGTGGAAAGGAACAAAAACTCTAATATTGTATAACAAACAAGCTACGTTCCGTAAGACACGACATATGTAGGCTAACTGCTTGTTCCAGGACATGTCGCTTTCAAAAATAATACCCATGTACTTCGTGCTGCCTACCCATCGAACAGGAACACTACTGCCAGATACACCGTCGACCCCGCGTAAGTAGAAAGGCTTATCTATGAAACCATGTTTTAGCGGATTGCGGAAACAAATTAACTGAGTTTTTACTGGATTGACTTTTAAAAGATTGGAGGCGTACCAGTCCACCACTCTACTGGCATTAGTTTGCAAATTATTACATGCACTGTCGAAATTCACATGTCTGGAAATCAGCAGAGTGTCGTCGGCATATTGATAACATGTACAACCCGAAATGACAGAGATAAGGTCGTTGACATAAATATTAAACAGCAGCGGGGATAACACAGAGCCTTGAGGAACCCCCGCTCGTAGATAATAAACGGAGCTCGTTTCATTGCCCACTCGAACTTGTTGTGATCGATTTGATAAGTAATTTGCCAGAATTGCAAAAAAAGGCCCACGAAACCCGATCTTAAACAATTTACGCAGCAAGATATCATGGTTGACGGTGTCAAAGGCTTTTGCAACGTCTAGGAACAGAGCACAGGAAAACATATTGTCATCAAACGCGGAGTTCAAAAAATCGGCGACGTCATCTAGTAACAATTGCGTGCCCTTTCCAGGCACGAAACCGTACTGCGAGGCTGACATTATGTGGTGGCGGTCCAGAAAACTATTCATCACCACAAAGAGATGCTTTTCCAACAAGAGTTCTAGAACAGGCAGAATGGATATGGGGCGGTAGTTTTCTATTGCTTTTGATTGACCCCCCTTGAAAATCGGTCTAACAATAGCAACTTTCAACGCTTCGGGAATCGAACCTGTTTGAATAAAACCGTTGAGCATATAAAGCAGGACATGTTTTAACGAATCAAAGTTCCTTTGTAGAAAACCAACGGTAATTCCGTCAGCGCCTGGTGATCTGGTCCACTTCATACTGAACACGGCAGAACGCAAACCCTCTTCATCAATCTCATAGAGAAAAGCGGACGCACAATTCTGACCCTTCAAGGTTAATTCCGGCATGCTCCCACTGAGTGTTTGCTTGGATGACGCAGCAAAAAAGGTGTTAAATTTTTCCACCGTCCCCTTAGTATCTGCACCAAAGTTCTTAACTATGACGTCATCAAGGGAGCGCTGGCGGTGGCACCCTCGAAGACCGTTTGCAAGGGACCAGGTTCTCGCGATATTCAAACGATTTTTCAAAAATTCTTTTTGGAAGTAGATCCTTTTAGCAGAGCGAACAAGGGCATTAACCTTGTTTCTGGTTGCACGAAAGACTCCACGCAGTTGCACATTTGCAGGTGATCGCCTACAACGCGCCCATAGCCTATCTTTCTCCGCGATTGCAGACAAAATATCTGCGCTTAACCAAACGCAATCTGGCTTACGTTTTTTCACTACAACGTTTCGCCGTGCCTTTGACTTGAAAGAGTCGTGGAGAGCAACAAATTTTTGGTAAACATCGGAATACGACACTGTTTTGAGAAACGAGCTCCAATCATAAGACGACGCCAGTGAGTCCATAATTTGTCTATCGAAAATTTCTAAAGTTTGTTGACTGATGTTGGTACAACCCGACGTGCGTTGCCAAACCATTTGGCATCCAACAAAAAAGTGGTCAGCCAGCTTTTGCAGAATTACTGCCGACCTCACCGTTGTGTCTAGAGTCCTAACCAGAATATGGTCGATACACGAAGATACCAGCCTTCCAGCCATAAATTCCTCCCTCGTTGGTGAACTAATAGTACTTTCGATACCCGCACTAGCAAGTGTATTAAGGTAGTCACAAACCTCAGACTTGTCATCTTTCAGCAAATCTATGTTGATATCCCCTACGATGAAAAGTAACCCCTGACTGTAACTCGCGGCTAGGATCTCCGAGAGTTCCTGAAAAAATTGCCTGACGCTTTTGGACGGGGGCCTATAACAGGCTAAGAGAGAAAGGGAGTGACAGGAGTTCTCGATTTTTAAAAAAATACATTCTACGTAATTGAAAGCCACTTCCTGTCTTGAAACGAGCCATTCCCTTTTTACGTAAACTACGAGCCCCCCTCCAGTGGAATATTGCCGAGAGAACCAAAAAGAATTGTACCCAGACAACTGAAAAAGATCCCACAGTGCTTCTGGAACGTTTGATTCAGAAACGACAAATACGTCTATACGAGACGAAACTTCATTTACCAAAACTTTAAACTGTTCCCAGTACTTCCTCAGACTTCTAATATTAACGTGAAGAACTGAAAATGATTGAAAAGGTGTTACGAGTAACTGCTGAAACTCTTTGAAGTCCTTACACTTATTAAAGGTCACTGCCATAGTCTAACGTATTTTTTCCAGATCTTGAACATTGGTTACACGGACAATGTCCATGCCTTCCGCCTTCTTCGCGTAGATTTTTCCCGACTTAACCCAGACGAACTTGTAACCCATTTCCTTTCCTCTTACTCTCGCCTTCCAGAAGAGTTCCCTGCACACCCTAGACAGGTGCTCGTTAAAAAATACACTCGAGAGTGCATCCGACTTAGGCAGTTTCCGCAGGCGACTACGGTAGCTCATCCACCTTTCTCTCACGTCGCACGACGCAAACGTAACTAGAATTGGGGCAATGGTACCCCTCTTCGACGGGAGACGACAGAGCTCATTAAAGTCACTTTGCTGGGGGACCGGTAGTTCAAGTTTTGTGGCAATGTTAATGAGCAACAAACACAGATCCTCATTCTGGCCGTACGGTACGCCGTGGACTTCCAAAGTAGACTTGTTCACAAATGTCTGCATGTCGCTTAGATCACTCTGAAGTTGCGTAATAGTGTGCGACTGCTCGCCGACTATCCCCTTCACATTCGCCAGCTCACTTTCTAGGTTCCCCGTCCTCTCTTCGTTACCCTTGACCATGTCCAAAAGTGTATCGTACTGACCAGAACAGAATTCGACTGAGGCCTGTAGGTCACCTACTTGACCTTTAAGTTCTTCTAAGGCAGGTTTAAGAGACAGTAGTTCATCGACCTTGGCCGGGAGTGGGAGCAATCTATCTACACTGGTCTTGATAGAAAGCAACATGTCAAGTTTGTTGTTTACCTCGTCCAGAGTTGCCGAGCAGCAAGTCGGAAGCTGTGAGTCTTCCAGACTGCTTGCGAGACCAGAACGAGAGTCTTTACGGCGGCATGTTTTGCATTGCCAGTTTAAACGTTTTTGGCCCATAGATTTAAAAGTGCTGTCTGAAATTCCCGCACAAGCTCCCAGATGATAAGAATTACTACATTCGACACATGTTATGTATTTCCCATCAGCTGGAACGGCCTCTAAGCACACTATGCAGTCCATAGTCACCCGTGAGTGGCAAAATACAAGAAAATGTTTAAAAGACGACAGTCTCACCCGTGACGAGGTCGAAAGCACTCGCCAGTTAAAACTTGTAGTCGGCCATGAAGACGGCCGTCAGATCCTGTGCATCTGAACGCGTACACGTCAGTTTGAGTTCCCAGATATTGTGGCGTGGTGACGCTTTTCTTGGGAGCACTGGGAGGGCGGTGTGCACACTGAAGAACGTCCAAGGAAGCACCTCCGTAGCTTGTCCTGAGGCCTCCGGTGACTACGATGGTGGGCGTCTCCCGCGATGTTCTTGAGCGTTTCCCGCGTCCGGCTCGAGCTGTCGTAGTCCACGGTGCGGCGAGGGCTGGCAGCAAAAACGGGCGGCGTGACGAAAAGCGGAGCACACACTATAATAATAATAATAATAATAATAATAATAATAATAATAATATCTTTATTTCCATCAATCTTGATGGGGGAGCCCGAGGAAAAAAGCTGCGATATGCAGCTTGTCCGGTCCTCGGTCCCCTTACAGCGGTCAACGGCAAGCATCGAGAAACAACTTGATGAAAATCACTATCAGTAGCAGCTGAAGGTATTGGTAACAGAAAAAGAAAACAAAACAAACAACGTTTTATGAAAATAATGCATCATGTACAAAAATATCCACGCAAGTCTTTGAAAGTTAAGTCTTCAAGGGAAACATTACTACTGCACAAAGTATTTAACAAATTTGAAAGAGTAAATTGGAGCATCTGAGAGCCATAGTTGGTTCGCTGAGTAACCATCTTCCACTTCTCCGCGTGACGAGTAGAATACACTGGTGAATTTTCCTCCAACAATGCAAGATTTTGTAAGAAACATGTGCCCTTTATTTTTTCACTCTTAAAACTGGTACAAAGTCTATATGAATAAAATTTGTGAACATCAATTATCCTATAGGTTTTAAATAATTCGGCAGTGTGAAAATCAAAAAGTACATTAACTGAGTAATTTCTTTTGTAGTATGAATAGTTTTTCAATATTAGTTAACGTTGATTTACCCCAAGCGAGGTAGCAGTAGGCTAAGTGGGAGTAAAACAAGGAGTTATAGATCAAGAGTTTCACATTTGTTGGCAATATGTAACGGTAGCGATTCACAATCCCTACCACGCGAGCTAGTTTTGGAATAATATAGTTGACATGGCTATCCCAGGACATATTTTCACTAAAAAATACTCCGAGAATTTTAAAACAACTGACTATTTCAATTCGAGACGAATTAAAACGGAGAAGCTTAGACACCACCACAGGTTTATTTTTTGGACGAAAAATAACAGCTTTTGTTTTACTACTGTTTACTGTCAACGAGTTACTATCACCCCAAGATTTAATTCTAGACAAAGTTAAGTTCGCCATATCGATTAGCTCATCAGCGGTTTTGGAGGAAAAAATATGCTTGTATCATCAGCATACATTAAAAATTTTGCCTCCTTATTGACGTTAATTATATCATTTATGTACATGTTGAAAAGGAATGGCCTTAGTACACTACCCTGTGGAACGCCTGACGTAATAGGCTTAATAGTGGAGGATTTACCATTGATGGATACATATTGCTGTCGATGCTCTAGATAAGATTGCAGAAGTAATAGCGCCTGCCCACGGATACCGCGAACTTCAAGCTTTTTAAATAGGACCTTATGACTAATACAATCGAACGCCTTGGTAAAGTCTAAAAACACACCGAGAACCAAGTTTTTCTTTTCAAAGTTTTTTAATATAAATTCTTTTTGACTAAGTAAGGCTGTTCCAGTTGAGCAATTATTTCTAAAACCAAACTGCGAGGAAGTAACAAGGTCATGTTTATTTGAAAAGTCTACCAAACGGCGATGAATTATTTTTTCTAACGCTTTAGAAAAAACGGACAGTATAGAAATGGGCCTGTAGTTCCCCAACTCATTCTTATCGCCTTTTTTGTACAGAACAGAAGGAGAGATTAAAAATATGATTTAAAACGGGGGCAATTATATCAACAACATACTTAATTGGACGTATCTGCATACCATCAGCGTCGCAGCTACTACTATTTTTTTAAGTGCATAATCACGTTAATTATTTCTGAGGCAGTAGTTGGTTCTAAGAAAATTGAGCTACAGTTTTTATGGCACATGTATCTGCAAGCGTCGGTACCATCGGTATGGACGGCTATATTTACAAAATGGTCGTTAAACAGATTGGAAAGCTGTTCGCCGGTTAATGTAACTCCGTTATGCTCTAGCGTTTCAATGGCAGTTGACGAAAGAGCACCTTTCACCAAAGAACCTATGTGCTTCCACATTACATCAGTACGTCCATTCGCGGAAGAAAAAAGAGAGGAGTAGTAACCTTTTTTTTGCATTTCTTAGCTCTTTAGTTAAGCAGTTACGACAGGTTTTGAAGGTTTTAAGTGCATCGGGGTCACGTGTTTTAAGGAAGCGTTTATAAAGTAAGTCTTTCTTACGAATTTTACGAACTAAATCGAAGGTGACCCACGGTTTACGGATCTTTTTTGATATATTCTTAATTTTATATGGGAAGTGATGCTTATATAGCTTAAGAATTTTTGTTAAGAACATACTTTTTTATGCCAAATGTGTCGAAACTGAAAACATAAAAATCAACTGAAGCAGAACCTAATGCATCAAATGGAAATGAGAAACCGTAAACTTTCTTCTGGTTATTGTTTCCTGTCAACGCTTACTTTTATCCCCAACATGGTGCTACACTCTAAAAAAAGAGCCCGTGCGTCTACTTTCCCGCACAACACTCGGAGAGCCAATCACCACGAGTTACGGAGGCAGCTCAGCGAATGATTGCATAATGTCACAACTCAGACTGCGTTTTTTTTTTGTCTAAACCTATGTTTCGACATCGTCATTCGCTGAGCTGCCTCCGTAACTCGCGGTGATTGGCCCGGCGAGTGTTGCGCGTAAAAGTAGACGCACGGGCTTTTTTAGGGTGTACACAAATTTTTAACAGTATGTTCTTTTTCGACCCTTCTGAGTTGCAGGCTTTTTCCCTTGTGTAGCTGCCTTCACGAAAAAATTAAAAAAAGAAATCCACGGCAAACGTTTTGCTGTGACACAGCGGTAGGGAAATAATTACAGTATCTTATAATTAAAATTTTGGCGAGCAATTTTTTTACAATATTTTGCCACGAAGGGTAGGGGAGCAACGGAGCAAGCGCGTCGGTTCTACCGATCGCTTCCCGCAATGCTTAGATAGAAAATGGCGTACCCATGCGATTCACACGATTCCCAGCGACCTCAGCGCTTCCCCGTGCCCCGTTGTTCGGCAGCACCATGAGTTGCGGAGTGAATGTTACGACAGTATGAAATGCGGGACATTTTGAAGATTGAGAATTTCTCGCGGGACGCGGGACACGAGCCCTCAATGCGGGACAGTCCCGTGAGTGGCGGGAGGGGGTGGTCACTCTACTAGAGGCTGAGTGGTGATGTGGGCGAGTTGGTCCATGTTTAAGCAATACATGAAACAGCGCGCAAAACAGCGAAGACGGGAGAGGGGTACACAAAACGAACGCTCGTGAAAAGCGCTCGCCGACGAGCGCTGTTGTAATAATAACAATAACAATTATTATTATTATTATATGTGTGGTGTCGCAACTCTGAAACACAAGGCGAGGAGCCCGTACCAGGAGGTCTGCGGTGCTGCAGTTAGAGGAGCAACGAGGAAAATACTTAAAAAAAAAAAAAAACGAACAAAAAGCATAAACAACATACAAAACAACACTCGAATGCGTGCCGCTCAGGACCGCAAATGCGGTATTGACCCCCCTTTTCCGCAAATGAGTTTTATGCCTTCTTTCTCCTTCAGTCCCGCTGTCATCTCTGATGGCAGGGACCGCCGCAGAACAGCGTCTGTGTACTTCCCCCGTCTTCGTTGTTTTGCGCGCCGTTTCATACATTGGAGTCTGAGACAAACAATTCCTGGCTGCTTGATACCGTCTAACGAGCCAGGAAGGAAGTGCATATATGTATATGTGTCCGCCATTTTGTGGGAGTGTGTTTATAGACAGGTTCTTCGCGCATACAGCAGCACGCTCCTGAACTGATTCCGTTGCACGCATCTCGCACCGAATTTCCCCTACTTGGTCGAAAACATGAGATTAGTTAAGTATTTGGGATTTCGTTAAATCCCTATCTCCCGAACACTTGCGGGGCCTATGTTCACTTCATATATATATTGCCGCAGTTCTATATGGGCCCGGCTAAACACGGACGTTATTATACATGATGATGACGTTATTATACATGACGTTATTATACATGACGTGACCCCCCCCCCCCGAGGTCACGTGACCACCCCCAGGGTCACGTGACCCCCCGCCGAGGTCACGTGACCTCCCCAATGACGTCATCACCACTGATGACGTCACCGGCATCCGCATCGTCATCGTCATCATCATCATTTATACAGACGTTCACATGCGATATACGTGTCCTGCCTCGCTCTCATCACCATTTACCCAAGTCCATTCAGATCGGCTCTCTACTCAGCGTCGCCTACCGCGTCAGCATCATCAACGGCGCGTCTGGCAGCGCCTCAAGCGCGAAACACAGGCGTGTCAAAAACTGTCCGATCCGACGTGCGGACTGTCGGAACGACGGTCGGTCGTTCGTCGCACCGGAGCGTCAGACGGGGGCTCCGTCCAGGCGGCAAGATGGACGGCGCTGCAGCTTTGCGACGTCTATCGTCGAACTCCGACGCCACTTGGGGGAGGGGGGAGTCCACTAACGATGACGTCATGAGCAGGCCTTGTCGCTGGTATTGCTCGACGCTTCGGTATCGAAACCAGGGCACGCACACACGCACATACACGCGCGCGCACACGCCACGCAAACGCGCCAAGATGTGGACAACGAGGATGGAGAGGCGATGTTCCTTGTTCCGCGTCCATCGCCGTTTCCCCGACCGATTCCGAACTGTCACTTGTCTCGGCGTCGGAATCGCGCATCCAGCGGTCGGCACGTGTGGCATGCATCTTGGAGCAGCCGAGCTCCGATTCGTCACGGATGACGTCACGCACGGCGTCTGTGCGTGACGTCACGGCGAACGTCACGTCCCCGCGTTATTTGCGAATGCGGCGACGAATCCGAGGGTTTGGCTGGCGCACTGCCAAACGTTTAATAAACTTCTAAAAGAAACAAAAGAACGGTGAAACTTTGAATCTCTTTATTTTAGACCGACATTTTTGGAGGTTAGAATTTAAAGATTAAAGTATAAATATTTTATCTAACTTCGTTTCATTTAATTACCTCGAAGCGCCCGAAGCCGTTACGAGAGGGGAGAACAAAGAAATAATAAACACTTTGAATACAAAACACACAAATTCAAAAAAGGTTTTACAAAATCTTACACAAAAAAAAAAAAAAAAATTGCTCTAATGTTGTACATAGGGTGAAAAAACACGTGGAATAATTCTTCACGATCACTTTTAAACTTACTACAATCAGGGATGACATGGGGGAAGCCGGATTTTGCGCTGGTGATCGCGATAACTCTATTATAACTTTCATTTCACTAGATTCATAAACATTGCGAAATTTCGAACTTGTAGCCCAGTCGTTCAAAGAAACAATTTATTTTTCACATGTTCGTTCTATCCTTGAGTATGCACGTGTTTTCTGGAACCCATATAACCGAAAACAAATTCGAAATATGGCTGTAAGGTTTGTCTTAGGAAATTATGATTGGTGACTTACTATGACAGTGTGTAAATAGAAGCTAAAATGGCCATTATTAGGTGATCGTATCCGTCTCAAATTTGTTCACGATCTTTATTGCAGAAAAACTGGTGTAGGAAAGAATAAATATATGAAAGTCCCTTTCTGCGTATCCCGTAGAAATGTCCATGTTTCAACAATTAGAGACAGATTCCTTTTAGAAATGACATGCTGCGGCACTAAGTTTTTTTATTGTTTTGTATCCCCCCCCCCCCCCCTTATTTTAATGCCAGATGGCAAAGTTAACACCCAGAAAAATAAGAAAAAAAAAAAAACTACACGCTTTGCGCTGGGAAAACACAAACAGCAGCACTTTCAGCCGATGATTGTGTTACACGCCGTTATAGAAATATGAGAGAGCTTTGAGGAGAGGAAGTCAGACAGACAGATAATTTTCTAAAAACACAAAAAAAAAACAAGCCTTTTATCCTTTCCTGTGTTAGGAGAGCCCCTAATTCATTACCATAACAATACTTGCACCGAGCATGCGCATATTAAACAAGTAAAAGTATCTCTCTCTCTCTCTCTCTCTTTCAATTTTTTTCTTTATCCCTGAAACGCAGGCAAAATCGCCCCTGCGAAAACTACGCATCGCACAGAATAAAAGGCTGACGCCGTAGTGGTCTGTGTCAAAGTGCCCATTAAGAAAAATTAGTAGCCTAACGAACGAAAGGCTCGGCATGCTGCGGCTCACCGTCTACGCAGACAAGTACCACCAGGGCCCGTTTGCTCGAAGCCGGTTAACTTTAACCGCGGTCGATTTGGGGCCTTCCCGGGGTGGGTGTGGGGGATCTTATTTCCTACTTTTTCCTTTTTCAAGTAATAAATTTTCAGTTGCGAGTCAGCGCTTGTACCGTCTGCGTGTTTCTTCTCCTTCGTCCGTGTTTGTTTGCGCTGTTTTTACATTATGATCAACGAGTACCAACTAGCCCAACTCTCGACATTAATTCTCGGTCCAGACGCAGCCAAAGCTACAAGCGCGAGCTCCGGGCTTTCAGCATCCCTGCCAAGCACGCGCGCTCGTGCAGTGGAAGCACTGTTCTGGGCCGCATGCTCGCGGTTGTAGCATCGGCTGCGTCTGGACCGAAACTGAAACGAAGTATAGCCCAACTCTCGACATTAATTCCGCGGTTAAAAGTTAAGCGCCCTTCCCTACTAGGTACCTACAAGTACCTAGCCAAGTTTGACGAGGGCTGAATGGGCGATAGCTCCGTGTTTTATTATGGGGTGGTAGCTGGTGTCACCTACTGGCTGTAGCGAATATAAGTGGCTTCCGTGGAAAGGTTCCCGATGGGGGGACCCAAAAATGCGCAAAACGCTACCGTGTTTTCGCGACGTAGCGCGGCATACATTCGAGCTCAAGAAACAATTTGTATTGCTCGTGGTATAAATAATCGGCAAGGCAAAACTAAATTAACCCTTGTTTGGAAATTTTCTAAATATTTGGCTGAACGAAGTGAAGAAATCCTTCGTTGAAATTTCCTTCCGGGTTTGAAAGAGGACGACGAAGTTGAGTCCTAGATACGACGAGAAAGAAGTGAGCAGTGGAAGGCGGGCGGTACACCGCATAGAGTTATTACAATAAACGCTAGAGGCTCAGCTGGCGCTAGTGTGCTGTTGCAAATTGAAGCAGACAGCATGCAGTCAGAAATTGACTTCCGGTAATGCATTTCTATGGGAAAAAGCGAGTGTATTTTCTCTCTGCGCTCGATTATAAGAGCAAATATCACGAATAATTTGAGCGTACTAGGCACATTGGAACATTTCTCAGTCACGCAGACGAAATTATTGGTCAGTTACAGCTTTTTTTTTTTTTAATTCGCGGCATTAAAAACGGTGTTAAAACCGCTTCGTTACATGTATTTATGTGCACTGTCGGACACTGTTAGCGCGAACACGGCGTCGACGCTTTCCAGCATAAGGGATATACGTGCCAAACGAACGAACGACATCTGGAAAACCAAGAGAGACGTCAAGAACTACGCAGTAACACTAAGTAAGTAACTACTTGTGCTTGCAGACGATCAAAATAAGTTGAAAGTCACGTAATATAGTCCGATTTGCAATAAATAAGTACTGCTTTATTCTTTCTGCTCATGGTGCGAAGATGCTTGTTCTATCTTTGCAAATAGGGGGAAGCCAGAGGACAGGTGCGTGATAAAAACTGCCCAACATAGGAAATAATAAGAAAACACACCTTTCGTAGCTTACGTACTTTATTCTTTACGTTTCGAACGTTTTTTTAACCGCTCGTAGAGATGCACGACGGGGTCATTTTCATATAGTGAGAGGACAGGCATATTAGCAATATACAAGCACCAACAGAATGCTGGCGAACTTTGAACACACTCTGCATTCCTTTCGATCGTTATTTTGCTTAAAATCGTCGCTCGTTTCTACATACATGCCATGGAACAGAGGTTTGGGCCTGAAATATAGCGAAGATTAGCATCGTTCAGTGGTAAAGGAAAAATGCTGTAACTAAAGCAATTACACTTTCACAATATTAATAAAGGTACATACTATCCGGTACAATCGAAATAACAAAAGTTATTAATGTTATTTTCCGGCGACGAGACAAAATTCACGAGCGTTTTCCCATAGGAATACAAAGGAAGACTGGAAAAGTAGACTGCATGCTGTCTGCTTCAATTTGCAACCGGAAGTCCCATAGACACTAGCGCCAGCTGAGCCTCTAGCGTTTATTGTAATAACTCTATGGTACACCGGCAGCATGGTTGGCCAGCATGTAAGAACTATATATAACACCGTCATAAATTGAGAAACCTGTAACTCGGCTCCACTGAAAATTGACCTATTAGTAAATTACCCGAACATCGAGAAGAACGCTGGAAGTGTAATTGTACGATCCGCGCGCGCTGGCCTTCCACTTCTAAAAGATTTGAAGTAAATAATCATAATAAATATTTGACGAACGCGCGTGCACGGCAAAATTTGTTTTAGGCGTTTTGCTTCAGAACAGTTATTACTGCAGACGCTAGCAGGTGCAGCGCGTGTAACTACACTCGTAGCATGCACCTCGGTGCTTTTGAAATTTAGCAAAAGGTCTATGGGAACGCTCTCTGCTTTTGTGTGCTATCAATACCCGGCCGATTGAGTCAAGGCAATCCGCTTTTCATTTAGGCTTAGGAATGGCCAGAGTCGAAAGTCTATCTAAAAAATACGGCGAGGTCATTGCTCATGTTTTGCGTTTTAAGTGAGGTAAGGCAACGCGAAAACCTCCTGCACCATTCATTGCTGACTAACTCGCCCGTACTGCAGCTACTACGACGTATCAGTTCCAAAGCGAGCGGCGCTCACTCACCGGGGCACCGCCATGTTTCCCCGCCGTCCTCACTCTGCCGGTCACGTGACCCGAAGTTCCCCCTCGTAGGGGAATCCGGTTAACCGCAGTTATGGCGAATTCGGGTGGTCAATCGCCGGCGAGCTCACGCCGGCGGCACAGGCAACGAAAAGCGCGCCAGCGGCGCACCACGTGACCCTCTCCACCCGAACACAAAGCGCCTGCAACTGGCGTTTCCGTCTGCCTGGGTCGCTCGTGAACTTCGTTAACTTCTTCCAGGATTATTTTATGATAGGCACGCTCTAGGCATCAGCAACATATATTCGGACTCTGAGATGTGGGTAAACAAATTGTAATATATTTTGTTTAGATTCTCGAGGAACTGTTGCCATCTTACAAGGGTCCTAGAAGGCTCACCAGCGTCGCCATTTTATATTCCATTTTCTTGTTATTACCCTTTTGCTGGAATCCTCAGCATTTTGATTTGACCCAGCCCTCTAAAATAGTACTGCGCGTTCAAGTGTCGAGCTGCAGCACTATCAATACATTTTTTACAGCGGTGTAATGACACGCTGTGGCCCATAGGAAACTGATCTTGCGGAAGCTTCCTTTAAAATATTTTAGCTTTATCTCCGTTGTTTTTGCTGTCTTTCTCGGACCACAGAGGGGTGTCTGTCTCAATGGCTTCGTTTTCTACTCGAACACGCTCTCGGCGACCATTGTTTCGTTTGGTTCCCTTTCCCGATTCGGATATGACGATACAGGATACAGTCTGGCAGACAAGCTGCCCGACCTCCTGGAGCTCGGGCAAAAATTGTGCCGGTAAATTGCCAGCACACGCCTGAGAACTGCCACCCGAACGGCGCGCACTCGCCAGTCTTTGACCACGCGAACGCCCTTGGCGGAGATGTGGCAAAATATTTTGCCGGGAAATGACCACGCGAATTCGCCATTAGTGAACCAGCTTCGAGCAAACGGGCCCAGAGCTTCGCCCCAATCAGGGATCCTGGGTTCGAGCCCCACCCCTGCCCGTTTCGATCTGGATAAGCATCGTACCGGCGTGCGGTCGTGTACCACTACTGCGTGATGCGCGTTAAAGACCCCAGGCTAGCGGCTGTACCGCACTGGCTAAATTGCTCATCTACAGCTGCAGCTGTAGATGAGCAATTTAGCCAGTTTAGACTCGTCGCCCCTGTGAGGCAGACCAAGTTCTAGGCTGTATAAACACACACACAACCCAATTTGTTTTCAACATCATTCACCACGTAAATGTGCGGGATTTTTTTTTTCCCCTTTACGAGCACGGAAGCACGGGAGCACGTGACCTTTCGTTTTCGGCAAAGTAACGCGCATAGCTGGCGCGGAGCCAGAGCGGGGGAGGCGCCGCGCAACACCTCATCCTAGATAACAAAGGCGTAGTGCTGAATGAGGTGGCTTAATCAGAGAAGGCCAACACTGGACACAGATTGGAAACGAGTGCTGCCTCAGCGCTCGGCTGCGAGTCAAGTTTGAGCCGAACGTTGACGCAATCGTCGTGTCCAATCTGTGCCCAGCGTTGGCCTTCTCTGATGACGCCATCTCATTCAGCACTACGGCTCTGTTATCTAATACCCCTGTTACACGGACACACTTAACCGCGGTTAACTCAGCTTTAACTGCGGTTACGTGGCAGCACAGATGCCACACTATACCCTCGGACAGCTATTTCAAAAGAAGTGAAGAGAGTGCGTGCACTGCTTTGATGGGTGCTCAAGATGCTCAAGCGCACGTTCGCCCATAGCTCTGACTGCATCGCCGCAGAATGTTGTCGGCAAGTATTGTGCGTTAATTGTGGTTTAGCGTAACTGCGGTTAAGTGTGCCCGTGTAACAGGGGTATAAGAGGTGTTGTGCAGTGGAGTGGTTGAATGCGGGCGTGCTCGGTTGCCGCTCCGCTGTCGACGGTTGTTCTTCGCTCTGGGTTTCGGCAGTAGCGGTGCGTGGGCTGTGACGTGTGTTTGTGTGTGTGCGTGGTCAAAACGATATATCTGGTTCACTCCACGAGTGATATGGACGACCGTATCCAAGGGCGTCGACGTGCTCTGACAGGCAGACTACCAAAAAAAAAAAAAAGAGGGTAACAAAATTACAGGAAGATCCATTGGTGGGTTTTGGGGAATCCGTTAACATGGCCCTCGGGGAAACGCCACACATGTCTCTCTTCGGGGAACGCTAACACTGACTGCGTAACGAGGCCAAACAGAGGCAGCACAAAATAGAGAAAGCAAACGAGAAAGCCAAAAGAAAAGAAGTGGAGGGGTCAGCATTAGCATTTCCCAAAGAATCCAAGGGACGTGTATGGCGTTTCCAAGGGTCATGTTAATACATTCCCGAAGAATCCACCAATTCTTGCAATTTTTTTTTTTTTTATGTTCATATGGTTTGGTCCAGTTTCAAGCTGTGATCGCCCGCTATAAGGCCGACAAAATCCAATCCAAAATATGGCTACCACGTAGCACGAGCGGTCACGTGATCCTCTACGCGTCAACGGGTGGGATCAGGTGTGGCGGTCCTTAGTCGGGCTGTCATTGGAGCAGGCCTCCGCCTGTGCGAGGCACAACTGTCGTCTGCACCGCAGTCTTCACGTTTTGGGGTCTACAATATCTGATGACGCCTGCACAACTGCGGCATCATGTCTGCGCACGCAGTGCGACCGAAACTCCGAGAGACAATAACCACAAACGGCGAGACGACGACAGCGTTTGGAACTTGGGACATGGGAGGCGGCCGGACGAAGGCTGAGAAGCGCGCTGCGGAGGAGCGTATATGCTAATCACGTGGGACACCGCTGAAAACAAACAAATATTAACAGTGTTGATGACTTTTAGCTCAATGTTGGCTACGCCAACACCGTAACCTTGACTGCGCCGTTGATTTCAATTCGCCCGCTAGAGTCAGCTGATTGAAGTAATTTGGTGGGTTCCATACTTTGCCAGTTAGTTTAAGAAACAGTTAGCTAGAAGATAGAATTAGGTCTTAATATTCAACGTGCAGTCTTCGTAAATGATACTGAAGGGAACTGCATTTTTTTAAAACAAAAATGAAGCGGAGTACACATAGAGAAGAGAGAAAGGATGATAAACCGATGTACACAATTATACGTGGCTGTTTATTTATCAGGCTTTTCGCAAGTTGCTGAATTATTTAAATGTCAGCAACATGCCGAATCATCTTGGAATCTATGCACTTTCAGGGTGACATATATCGATCTCATAAATTGTTGAAATGAAGCACTTCTAGTTGTGTACCAACTAGGTCATGAGATACGTTCTAAATATAAATACTCGAGCATATGATAGCTTTTCGACTGCGATTAGAACATACCCATAAACTAGTATGACTTCCGATCCTGTAAGTTCGAAGTTATTTAATCTGACCATGCATGGTTGCAAATGTGCATATCAAGTGTGGGGGGCTCTAATATACAGCTCTATTGAAAACTGTTATTTTATGCAAATATTTAACAATACTTAGCATGTATCTTTTTGCCCCACATAACCTTTTGCATTTAGCAAATGAGAAGCTTCTTTTGTCAGCGATTTCGAGATTCAAACATTTTCTGCAATAAGCACAGTGGGATCAATAGTAGGATCGATAGTATGTAAATAAATAAATGTATTTACTATGGCACTCTATCGTCAAGGGTGAATAAGGATACTTTATGATACCCATAAATACGTCTTTTTGTTAACCGAAGGAAGGGTCACCCGACTCATCGGATCGGTTCAAGAACAGTTACGATTGATAAAGTATGCAATATATATATAACCTTCTGGACATTCAGACACTGTGCTGGTCCCCGGCCCCAAGCAGGACCTGCGACAGCTGCAGCCGAAATTTACAGACACCAGACCCCTTTACGCAAGAGAAACCTGCAAACCATAGCTAGGCTCACCAAAGCCCACGAGAAGATGGTAAGTACCTGGAAGGACCCGCTTTACACTAGACTGGCCGCTTACACGGGCGCTGAGTGGACGGCGGTCCTGTGGGACCTCTGCGCTCCGCGGTGGAGTTGGGCAGCTCTTTCCAGAGCTGCCCATCTCCACATCCTGTGAGCTCCCATCGAGGACCACGATCAAGGGGGGGGGGGGGGGGGGGGGGGGGTGTGCTTGAAGCCATCGCCCTGGTACTCGAGACCGTTCTTCATGAATACCCCAACATCCGAACCTTGCGAACAGCGGGTCTTCGCAGGCTCGCAGGACGCACTAATTCCTTACAAAAATGACACTCCGAGGACGTTCTATAGAGCAACGTCCTTAGGAAGAACATAGGGCACCCATAGGCAGACCACGACTACAGTTGCCTTCCTGAAGTCGTCCTATGGCCGCCCTATAGACTATTGGCCAACGGACGTTTTATGGACATCCTATTCTAGGGATAATGTAAGGTCATCCTATACACTACCTATACTAAGGCACCTTCGGATTTTTCAAGGTTGACTTCATAATGCCCATACCGACTCTACAGGGTGTCTATAGGGTGCCTGCAGAGAACCCATACAAGGTCTACAGGGAGTCCCTACGGTGTCCTCAGGGAAGCCATACAGGGTCTACACGGGGTCCTTATGAGGCCTGCAGAGAAGCCGTAGAGGGTCAAATCAAATCAAATCATTTATTTGCATCTGCGAGTACAGATGCCGCGGAGCCACGGACAAAAAAGACAATCTTTGTCGGCTTGACGGGGTCCGAGCTTCGAGAGCGTGGCAGATGGTGACAGAGATGCAGGAAAAACAATCAGGGTAACAAATATGCAGAAAACACGTTAACTAAAAGGTTAACGTAACTTAATATATATTATACAAAAAGTAGGTACTGCGATTTACGATCTAATCTATAAATGTCAAGATTATCTCTGGAATACTTATTGAGTAGTGTGGACAGGTTATAATGAAGGGACTGCAAGCCGTAATTTGTACAATTACGGGACACCCTCCATTCCTCAGAGCAGCGGGTGCGGATGGTGGTTATATTTCTGGTTAAATTTGATGTATGCTTCGAAAAACCAATCACTTCTGGTGGTGAAAAACAAAATGACCTAGTCAGAAGGTATTCATACAATCGATGTCTATTGATATTTTTGTATTTTTGAAATAATGATTCGGCGTGGAATAAACAATGAACATTTCCAATAAAGCGTGACACTCTCTTTTGAAACAATAGTTTTTTATTTAGATTTTATTTTGTCGTCACATCCCAAATAAGAGGACAATACGTTATTTGGGATTGAAATGCATGATATATTTGTAATTTTATATTTTCGCGGAGAATGAAACGACGTCCAGCAATAATACCGACGGTCTTGCATAATTTACTGGTAATATGTGATTTATATGTTCATCCCAAGACAAGTTTTCTGAAAATATAACACCCAATGTTTTATGATTTTTCATAGTTCAGCTGGCTTAGAATTAAACTGAAGAGTCTTGTTTAGAGCTACATGTTTATTGATTTATCTAAATAATATTGATTTAGTCTTTTGTTTCATTAATATTAAGCCCATTTGTCTTGCACTACACGCAGTCCCTACGGGGTCTGTAGAGAATCTACACCGACTGCAGGGGGTACAGGTATACGGGGTCCACAGAGACCAACTTTACTAGAACAACTCAGTTGGGAAACTGCCACAGAGCCTGCTCTGAAAAAGTGGCACCGATCCGTACTCGAGAACCGGAGTAATGGCGATCGCAACGCCGCCATTTCTCCTGCAGGAACCACACTGGGAACTGCAGGGCCGCTTGTATTGGTTCGGGAGTATCGCATTCGATAGCGGCCGCTGTGATTGTTCTATTATTGCTTTAATCGGCCATTTTGACGCTGAAACATATACGGCAGAAGGGGTTTCAGGGGTGTCAACCCCCATCTCCCAGTCGGATGCGCCGCGGATCATCACCCAAGTTAGGACGTACCCAGGTCGGGACAAGCTACTTGAAGTCACCGGTGACACATGGTGAGACACCTACCTCCCACTGAAAAAGTAAGGGAATTATTTTGGTACATACTAAACACTTCCACCTCCACATTAAACATGCCCTGAGGTTGGCCATGTCTCTAGACATCAATGTAACATACTGATGCCCGGCGCTTAATTAACAACTCTTTAACTCGGACACGTCCCTAGACCTAACGAAAACAGCTACCCGGCATCACTTTAATAATCCACCAATCTATAGCTCACAACATAGAGAGGGACTAGGATGTCCGTAGACTCACCAGGGCCGTAGCATTGCAATAGGGAGGAATGAAAAACTTTTTGAATCGGGAGATCCCTATTTCGTTGTTAGGGCCGTTCTATGCAAACCGGCGGTCCATAACAGGTCCATGAACTGTCTACAGGAATCCATAGGATGGACATAGAGATCGGCACTAGTCAGGCACGTAGCCAGGATTTTGTTTCGGGGGGAAGGGGGGGGGGGGGGGGGGGGGGCGCCCATGACAAAATGCTGTATGAGGGGGAGGGGGAGAGGAGGCCCCAGCAAAACGGAAGATTTCGCCCCCCCCCCTCCCCCCCCCCCCCCCCGGCCTACGTGCCTGGCACTAGTATGGACATAGGACGTCCATACCAATTTTTATAACGATAGGAAGCACAGCAATGGACGCCGCACTGGATTGGCTGGTTATAGGGGAGCGACGCCGTGACGTAAGACCTAGCAACCGAGAATCGCAAGCGACATCCTCCCCCCCCCCCCCCCCCTCTCCCCCTTTGCCAATTTCGGCGCCGTGCAGTGGGGGACGGCGGGTGTATCATTGAGCATTGAGGCGCGTGTTAAACCCCCTCCCCTCGATGCCGTTTCGCGGCGACAGTCTGCGGATGGCTCATTAAAAATATTAACCCGTTTCGGGCCAATCGAACACGCCGCCTCGCGGCGCCCTGCCGGTGGCCCAAGTACGCCCTAACCCTGCTGTCCCCTCGGTTGCGAGGTGTTACGTCACGCCGTCTATCTCTATAACCAGCTAATATTGTGCGGCCGCCGTCCTTCATGCTCACGCTAAGTAACCTGATCTACTTGCACTAGGAAGAAGGGCGGTTTGGAGAATGTTCACCCCACGGAAAAGTGCTGAGAGGCTGCAATCACCATGCTTTGTTATTTTATATAAAACCTCTGCGGCGAAATGTTAACGCACTTCTTAGAGAATCAGCGTGGCGGCCGCATCGATTTCGGTCCATTTTTCTTCGACTAAGTCGACAATGTTTTACCCCATTTTCTGGTTATGTGGAACATGATCAACACTTGTGCTAATTTTCACTGTTTCGTTCGTCCCTCATTCGGGGCTCACCTGTTCTGCGTTGCAGTGTGAAGAAGCAACACAGAGGGACACGGTCGTCATTGGACCGGTGTTGCATAGTGGCCAATCCGGAGTTCGGACGATTCCGGAATCATTCCACCCTTCCGTGACCCTGGAATAGAATGGGAATCGAATGGCGGCAGCACTGAATGGAATGGAAATGGAACACAAGGTTTTGCCCGAAATGGAGTGGGAATGGGATGGGCTCTGTTCATTCTTAAGCGAGCGGTGCCGATGCCGGCCGATGTTCCTTCGAGGATGAAGGTGGCACCCCCAGTGAAGCAACCAAGATTGCAGAGGTGTAGGCGGACAAGGACTCGTTCCTGGCGCAGCGAGACACGACAATGTGACTGTTGTGACCATGTGCGATTACAGTATACCAGTCGTAGGTCACCAGGCAGGGGCAATGCCACACCGCTCGCGGTTCTTGCATGCGTGACTCCTAACTTGCCGTGTATCTAAGTGGAGGACATATGGTCATTTTTGTGAAGAATATGTGTGGCTTGATGTTTCTCCGTCTGTTACGAGGCTTTTACGCTTTGTCGAGTGATCGATTTCTGCAGTGCCACCATATACCAGTTTCCCCCGGCGCCGCTATTATGCAACCACTGCTCGGTTTAGTGGAATCAATGCTTTTGGGACTGTTTTGCATATTTCTTTTTTACAATTGTCCGTGCGTTTGATAACGTCACCTTTATACTGACGTTATTTGTCGGCAAGCGCTATTCTTCACGGTTGGGAATTAGAGGAATAGAATGGAACGGGTCAGCCCTTCTAAGAGTGAGAATGGGCCCAGTGTTCATTCCTAGGAGTTCAAAGAAATGCAATTACCGGAAAATCCAGTTCTCTGGAGTGGAGTTAGAATGGAGAGGGGTGTGCTCCTTCTGCAACACTGCTGTGGACACATTCTTACTTTGGAGGCTCGCTTGAAGCGAAGTGCACGGCACTGAAATGTTCAGCGCCCGCATGCCGGGCGATCCTTTCAGTGGGAGTGATGCACACAGCACCCCAACTTGTAAATCGCCCGTATTGTGAACTGATGCATGCGCCCTGAAGTTCAACTGCGACGTTGATTAGAGCCTATAATGTTTCCGCGATGTTTGTTCCGGGGCAGTCTTCCTTTCATGCCAAGAATCAGCTCAACTGTGAGCCTTTACCGAGGACAGCAAGTTCGAAAGCTGAATGTTCACGCAATATCTTTTCGCAAGTATAGTAAACGCAGCTACGTCACAACTTTTTTTTCACGGGATGACAAAGTTTTGTGGGAGTGGCTGCGACCTTTACCGCAGCAAGCAAGGTTTAAGGATTGCTGAAAAATGGAGCCTTCACTTAAATATGTTCATCAAGACAAGTCGCAATGCAATTTAGGCATATGAAAAGACGGTGAGAGTGCAGGCGAGCTGGTGGTAGCTAATCATGTCGTATTACACCTGAGACTGCGGTGGAAGAAATCGGAAGAACTTTCAGTAGAAGGAACAGACACAGAGAACGTCTCAATGACGTTCTCTGTGTCTGTCCCTTCTACTGAAAGTTCTTCCGATTTCTTCCACCGCAGTCTCAGGTGTAATACGACATGATAGGCATATGAACCGTTTCTATAGAATTGATTTATCTAAAAGGTGTTGATGAAACAACTATAATTTCTTCTAATGATATGGGGAAACTCTATATAATGAGCTGATATGATGAAATATCATGACTAGGGCTCCGTGTTTTCGGAGTTCATTTTTCGTGAAATTCGGAGGGTGTTTTTCGGAGTTTATTTTTTAGCAAAAATTCGGTGTTTATCGGAGTTTGTTTTTCGTAAATCCCCAATTCTCCGAAATTCGGAGATTAATTTCGCAGTGTTTCCTATTAAAAAAAAATAATAAAAATTAACCGGATGCAAACGTATGCCAGATAGAAATAAAGCGCGCTTGTATCAATTAAAGTATCTTCAGTTGAAGTTGGCGTTGGTGTCATTGGCAATACTAATTTGTCCCACAAGAAAAGTCGCACACAAGTGTGGCTTCGATAAACGTCGATACCTTAAAATCAATAAACTGCCGGAGGTAGCCGCAGGGAAGCTCGTAGTCATCCCATCAATCTATCCCGCGGCCGCGCGAGGTGGAGTGGTTAAGGACGTAATAGGTAGTTTCAACTGCCCCTCTTCCCTATTTTAAACAATCTTTATGGTCCATAGCTTTCACTGTTACCACAGAAACATACCCTCTCCTTTCTCTAAATCCCATGGCGCAAACTAGAAACCAAAAGGGTGGCTTTTGTCGTTACACGAATGGTGTACGATGACCTGTTACGAGACAAGCCGTAAGACCCCCTTTTGACAACGGTATGTGGCTTGAAAGATAATTATGGTTTCATTATCCCAGGACCATTAATCCTGCGCTGCTCAAATTGTAAAAAATAATAATGATTATTATTATTTTTTTTTTTGTAGTTGTTGGGGGGGGGGGGGGGGGCATGGGCACATGAAAATTCAGAGTTTATCGGATGAATCCGAATTGACAAAAAGTTTATTGGCGGGTGTTTTTCGCAGTTTTTCGGCTTTATCCGAAAACACGGAGCCCTAATCATAGAAATGTAATTAACGTGGACTGATTTCAAAGTGTTTATAAGAGGTTTACTAATAAACATATTAGCTGAATTTGAGAGGTCGAAGACTGACTTATTCCCTTGTCTCTTCTACTTTTTTGGTTATTTCAAGTTTCCTCGCACCCAGTCTCAGGTGTTTTAACACAATAATGGAGTGTCCATTGCAGTTGCATAATGAAGTGAGTATTTTTGCAGAAATACTTTGCCCAGAAGGTTTAGGTTAGGCTTATTTTTCAAGTCCATCCGGGGTTAATTTCATTTTTTATAACACAAAATGGATTTGCTGGGAATACAGGCATTCATGTCTTAGAGCGCAGCTCTTAGGCGCCCGTTCCCGGGTGCCCGGCGTCGGCGTAACCGCGCTACATTTAGCGGGGAAAAAAGACGTCACATGACTTGGTGTCACGTCACCTACGAACAAATTCAGTTTATCCTCTAGATTTAGGGGGAAAATTGACGTCCCGTGAACTCTACAGAAATTCAATTCCTCGCTAAATTAGCGGAGAATTGAATTGCTGCTGAGGTCACGTGACGTCAATTTTTCAGCTAAATTTAGCAGGGAAACTGGGAGGAGGGGAGGATATGGAGGAGAAGGATTTGAGGGTACGCAGGAGGAGGAGGACGACGGAAGGAGGAGAGGAAGAGGAGGGGCATACCCACCCCTCCGTACCCTCCCTTCCTCCCCAAGAGCTGCGCTCTAATTTCGCGTTACAGAAATTTGTAAATGGTTGTCCACTTTTTTCTATTCTAAATAGATGATTGTCACCAATATTCATTATATCCCATATAAAGATAACATTTCGAAGACGAAATATAGAATCAAAACTTGTTTCAAGAAAATACTGTCACTTTTTAGTACGCAGCTCCAAGGCGCCCGTTTCGTGGTTGAGTGGCGTCGGCGTCGGCGTAATTGCGCGCGTTGCATTATGGGACGTCACAGCCTCCCCGCTAAACTTAGCGGGGAAACTTAATTGGTGTTGAGGTCACGTGACGTCAATTTCCCCGCTAAAGTAGCGGGAAAACTTAACCCGCTAAATCTAGCGGGGAAACTTAACCCAGTAAATTTAGCGGGGAAAGTTTCGCTAAATTTCCCGCTAACAAGGAAGGGAGGAGGTGAGGGGGAGGGGAATTCCTCCTCCTCAACAGCTGGGCTCTAATTTCGCATTACAGAGAACTGTAAACGTCTTTCATTTTTTGTTATCCACATATTCGAGTTAAAATAAAATTGAATTAAAATGGTGCTATCAAAATTACGGTGAAATCTTTTTTGGAAGCTCGTTTTCTCTGAGGAACTTTAAAAGTAAAAGTGAGACTGCAGCCATTCCAAGCGCCTGTAGAAAAAAAAAAGAAAAGATTACCCGTGCTCCTTGCGCCCTTTATTTATTCAAATTAAGTTTAAAGTAAATAACCAAATCACAGTTTTGTGCGTGAAAGAAAATAGACGTTTCGAACTTGCTCTCGTCCGTCATCTTTCAGCCAAAGAATGCTTTGCTGTTGCAAAGCAAACGTAGTTGCGACTTCGAAATCCGCGAAGTCCCAACCACGTCGCTGAAAAGGGACATAAAATGCGAAAAGCGTCGTAGGATACCCCCGCGAAACCTTCTGCAGAATTCCAACTTGGCACGCGCACTTCAATCCACTGCACCCGTCACATTCGAGAAACAATCGCGATTCACATCGCAACACATTGGCTCGCTCTCGACGTAACCGCGCGCTTACGAAAACGAATGCTCACCCCAACAACAACGCATTTTAAAGTAGACTGGAGCCTATTTTAGACCCATCATTGCAAAAGCACCGCGGCGTATCCCTCATGGTGTGCCTAGATTTGAGAGTGTTTCCAACTGCACGATCAGGGTCAGATGGTTTAAGGGCCGCGTTTGCAACACGAGCTGCAAGGAGGTTACCAACGCGGCGATCGTCTGCAATCGTCTCTGCCTCTCTGCCCGCTTTTCTCCTTGCCAGGTGACAAGGCGGCACATGCGCAATGCGACCAATCTGCGCAGGAGCGTCCACCATTAAATTGCAAACGCTCTTTATGGTTTGAGTTGCTCCCTCTCTTACATCTAGGCTTTCGAATCCCCCCAAGCGCGCACAACCGCGCCGCGCTCACTGCGACCGACCATCGTCTGCTTGCTCCGGAAGCCGACCGCTTCCTCCCAGAACTCTCCCTCTCGTCGAGCCTCGCGTGACTTCTCACGAGATCTCGCGAGACCATTCGCCTGCGCGGGCGCAGTTTCCCCACTAGTGTTCGCTCTCCACACCGCCGAGTCCGCGCAGGCTTCGACGGGCGAGCGGAAACCAGCTGATTCAGAAGCGCTCGCGCTCTGCAGCAAGCACAGCGTTCAACGGCCACCACCCCCACAAGATCGGAACCCTGGCTCCTTCTGGTCACCGCACCGCCACCGTAAGCCTTTTTTCTTACCTTCTGCCCCGTAACCACCCGAAGCTTAACCCTAGATATCGACAAACACGGTTGAGAGTGCTATTTGTTTTAGAGATTTTTTTTTTCTCTCGGGGTAGAATGAGACCTGGCACGCTCGCCGTTTCATCTGTCAGTGGAGCAACTGTTCCAAGGCGGATCGCGTGTTTACCTCGGGCTCGCGAAAATATGAACACATTATACGCTATCTTTTTTTTTTTTCTTCGTAGCGTTTAGGTGGAAGCTACAACATAAAAACCTCGATAGTAAGGTTATGCCAGACGAGCAGCGTAATCAATATTCCGCCGGTAGTTCGATAGAGTTATACGCGAGCACGCCAAAGTGCTGAGGACTTGCGCCTGACAACAGCCCGGAATTTGCTTATAGTGGGGAGCGTTGCATGCTCCCGGCGGTGCTGACTCTGAAGTGAACGTTGATCGGTGAATGTGCGATGGACTTTGAGTCTATTGCACCGTGCGCCGATTTTCTTACATCCTTGTTTCCCTTTGCAGTAGCGGGGTGGGACGTTGAGCATTGGAGGATGGCTGGCGCGGAGTTCTCTTGCATCACTCGCCGTGCGTTGCGGGAGGGAGGGCTGTTGCCCACTCGTGCTGACTTCTGTTGAAAGTGAGAGTTGGGACACGAGCAACTGCTGATCCCGACACGCGGGATCCTTGGGCGCTCTCTGAGTCAGCTGTCACCCCGACAAAGGCCGCCCTTTGTCTTTGAACAACGTTCCGAGATGAGCTAAGAATCGGGCTCAGACAGTGAAGCCGAGGAGTCTGCGCGCAGCTCTTGACAATAAAACACGCACCTCTTCCGAGAAAAAAAAAAGAAAAGTATGAGTTCGATATTTGCCACTGGATAAAATAGCTTTTCTCTCTGTGTGGATTTATGTTGACAAGACATATTCACACGAGAAAGTAACTTTAGCTTAGTGCGACATCTTCTCGAGTGAAAATTAGTGACGAATCGGCTGTACTCAGATTTAGACAGGGAGAATTTTGCCTCCTTTTAAATTTGACGATTCGTGTCTCTGCTGCCTAAAAGAATTTAAGCCGACACATTACAGGAGCTAACCTAGAATCTTAATGTTTGCCTGCATTTTTCTCGTGTTTTTATTCACAACAATTTCCTCGCAAATGCCCACATATTCATGTCAATCTGAATCTGAAGTCGGGTGTGCAGTTCCAACTCTAGTTTCAATTAAGAGTCTTCGCTTGCACAGGGAAGTACAGCTGAATTTTGAATAAATTCGTAAAATATAAATTTTCATGTGTGTACATACGAATTTCAGGAGAGCGTTGAAAGATCTAAACTATTTACAACGTTTGCCTGCCGGTGCCACTGCGCAACAAGCTGGGTGCAACTGCCGTCGGTAAGTGTGCTTCGCCACACTGAAACGCTATGAGGCAGGGAAGCTAGCTTGCCGGTACCGCTCTGTTGCTGGCACCGGTCGCGTGCTTGAACTTAGTCTGTTGTCACGTCAACAATAGCATTCGGCTTTTATCCCAAAAGTAAATGCGCAAGTTCGGTATATCTCTCCCTCTCTCTTTATTTCCTCCCTCTTTCGGGGTTGCTCTGTAGAAATTAATGTGTTCATAATGTAGTCGCTGGGCTACACTTTGAATACAGTTTTCCTATCTACGAGTATATCTTCGTAAACACATATAATGTCAATCTGAAGAATCACGGCAAAAAACAAGCCCCAGAAAAAAAAATCGAACATAAATAAAAGTGCCATGTTTTTCCTGCTTAGTGTCCCCAGCGCAGATTATACATACACCTTTTATACAAAATCGCAGCCATCTTAAATGTCGTCACTTTTGGTATATGCGTTAAAACATCGTTTTGGTCTCTCTACGCCGCTGGAAGGTGTTCACGTAAAAATGCGTGATTTTTCACACATTCTTTTTTGGCCTGCCCTATATGTTTTTGCGTATTCCAAATTGAATTGTTTGATTATTTTTTTCGTCCCGCATACCAGATACAGATCCCACGTGACTGAGAACAAAATGAAACGAAAAACGTCTATAAATTGAGTGGTCAGTCTATAAATTCAGGGGTCAGTCTCGTAGATCTTTAAATTGTTATGTCAATTACGGTAATCATGGAATAGCGTCGGTTGCTAACCGCTTTACCTTGGCGGATCGTCAAGAAAATACCGTGCAAGTATTTGCGGCTCATCATGAGTGGCAGTGTAGCTCTGCTACTTTTGAGTACGATATATTCGACAGATGCAATTGAACAGTGAGGGATCATCATCATCATCATCATTGTTTATTTTTCTGGAGGACCGCTAGGGGTATCATAGAGATTTGAATAACTGCACCTGCTGAAGTGGTGCGTACTGTCTGAAGCCACGGACGAACAAAAACGCGATCTCTGACACTGATTAATGTTCGCTTTCTAAGTGCAAGGACAAGAAATAAATTTGACGGAAGCTTCGCTTAAGTTGGTGATGCGAATCTTAAAATTCAACGATACATTTTTGTGGCTTTTGCGATTGTTCCATACTGTACTGCCCTACAGAAAAACGGTAAAGGTAAAACAAGAATTAAAACAAAATGGCTGAAGGTCTCAACGTCATTCGTCTAGTAGTGCCTCTCTGTGATTGGATGAAGGGAATCCGAGCGGAGCAATCTCCATTCCTCCGCCAGACTGCCACAGACTTTGCGTCCCGCTGAAACGACCCCTTCCAGACATAATAGGATGCCGCCGAGCAGAAAAAAACTAAGAAAAGCTAAAAAAGAAGGAGTCTGGAAGTCTTTTGCATAAGAAGCACATTGCAGAGAAGTACAAAGAGGCCCGCGGAACCGTTTAATTAGGCGAAACCTGAGAACAGAATGAACGCGTGTGCCTATATTTCAGAGTGTGTCCAACTGCTCGATCAATGTCACGTGGTTTGTGGGCCGCGTTTGCAGTGCTAGCTGCGAAGAGGTGTCAAAAGCGTTGGTCGTCTGCGATCGTCTTCGCCTTTCCACCTGCTTGCCTCCTCGCCACGCGACAGCGCAACGCACGCGTATTTGCGAAGAATCTCTTCACAAGGCGTCTGCCATTAAATTACAAACCCTCTCCGTGGTTTGAGTTGCACCCTCTCTTAAATTTAGGCTCTCTGGAATGAGCTGCGTCAATATGGCGCCCCCTTGCGGCTGTGACCGTCTGCTAACCCTTCGCGTTGCCGATGGCTTATTTTGTTTCCTTTTACTGCGTTTTGTAAG
The DNA here is from genome assembly GCF_016920785.2 of Ixodes scapularis. Lineage (NCBI taxonomy): Eukaryota > Metazoa > Arthropoda > Arachnida > Ixodida > Ixodidae > Ixodes > Ixodes scapularis. The sequence continues at coordinate 128,671,148 of NW_024609880.1, read as the reverse complement.
CCCATGTTTGTTTGTGGAGATTGAGATTTCATATGCTTTCGCTGAAATCGTATGAGGATTTCGTCTCCGCTCTTTCAGCTAACGGGAGGACTAATGGATTGAGCAGCGTACAGGGAAGACAGCCGTCTTTTAATTAGTTAATAATTGTCGAAGGTTTAGAGTGCACCAGGATGCAGCAGCAGCGGTTGTAATGATCTTCCAAAGTTTTAAAGCTTACACTTATCGGAACCGAAGGGACCTTTTGATCTGGATGGGCATCGCACCGGCGCGCGTTCGTGAAACGTGATGCATGATGCGTGTTATAGACGGAGTCATGCGGTTTAGAAAAGCTCGTTTTAGCGAACGCCGTTTTACCGACCCCGGTTTATCGAATTCTTTTATAGAGAAACCCAGTTTAGACAAAATGGCGGTGAACCTCCTTATAGCGAATTCGGCCGCCGCGAAGCGGCGTGTGCAGATAAGTCAGGTGAGTTAACATTTTTGTAATGAGCCGCCGCAGACTGCCGCCGCGAAGCGGCGGGAGCGCAGCGGAGGGCCTGGGTTAACACGCGCACCAGGGATACACGCGCGAAGTAGAAAACCCTTTTTTTAAATAGCGTCCCCTTTTCGATAAACGGCATTTCTCTAAACTGAGGCTCTGCTTTCTCTAAACTGCGCTTCGATAAAACTTGCCCGTTCTCTAAAATGTGCTTCGACGAAGTGGCATTCTATCAATAGTAGTAAACCCTAGCCTGGCAGTCGTACTCCACTGGCTAAATATATCATCTACGTCGGAGGCGCTCATTAGGGCTGACTAATTTCCCGCTGTCTAAACATACCCACAACACGATTACAATTACCCCTACTGTATTAGATAGTTGCGAGCGAAAATCCTCTTCCGCCCACGAGAGAACGCCGTCGGTTTTGTTTGATTGTTTACTTTTGGGAGGACGAAAATGGTGGATATCAGGAGATGTCTGTGCCTCCAGTAATGTAAACCTTTATTGGCAGATGCAATTACTTCAGCGCTTTACATTCACGGGGCACGTCTCTGCCTGGTAGATCAGGGCTGCAGAAACGGACGGAAGGAATCTATTTTTCGAGCCATCTTTCAGATGGCGTTACTGTCAATGAGCAGCACTGCTAAGGTTTACGTCGACATTTTACTGCCTGTCAGGCGCTTGTCATTGACAGTAGCGCCATCTGAGAGACGCAGTGAAAATCCAGAAATGTACTCTGTCTGCTTCTGCTGCCCGACGGATCGTCTTGTAGGCGGGATCAGTTTTTGGCTTCATCTTGCACGAAAGAAAACAACAAAAGCCAAACAAGTGTTGTAGGAGAAACAAAGATAGAGCATTTGTAAAGCCCTGAGCTACAGGCGTATAGCCTCTATTAAAAACTACAGATAGAAAGATATGACAAGCAACAATTATCACTTGACCCAAACGGTTTCAATGACTTTCGCAGCCATTTAGGTAATTTTTCTATTGAGTAATCTGGAGATTAATAGAAACACTTTTTGTAAGGGAACTAGAGTAATTGTAAATATATATATATTTTTCTTAGTAAGGCTTGCAAGACCGCGAGCAGACTACTTTACTTAAAGAACAAAAAGACTTCCTTAACGCATTAAGGAAAAAAACAAAAAACTTGGTCATTTGCCAGTATTTGCTCTGTTTGCGGTACCTCCGCTCGACACTGACCACGGACAAAGTCGACAAAAGCGACAGAGCGCAAACTTGGGATCCCTGCGGAAAACTTGCTTCAAGCAAATACCTCGCTGGCATTTTTTCTTTGTAAAAAGAAAATTGCTCTACGCAACGTTTTTCCTGGCGCGCAAAATCGACAACTTTGTTCTTCCTACTGTGTCTCCAATTCGTACACGTAACGATCACATTAATCTTCAGATTGTGTCTAGTCATCAATGCTAAAGTAAAGGTGGTTCTAGAAATATGAAATCCTTACCCCGCATCTTCCGCGTTGAAATATGTATTGCGTCTTATGGAAAGGCAGCTTCGATTTGTTTGAACCGTAGGTGCATTTAAAGAGCTTCTCTTAAAAAAAATAATAATCCGGGTGAAGGCGTTTTTGTTAGTCGGATGTTCTGACGGGTCGGCAGCTTCCTTCAGATGCTAAATTTAATTTTAAAAAAAGTAAGTTTTTTTACATTTTGTATCGTGTCATGCCACAGTCACAGTTTTGGTTGTATCGGTGACACGAACGCGATTTCATATAGCTCACTTTTTCTATATACAAGGTGCTTAATGTTAATTCAAACATATTTATTAAAACAAATTAACTGTGAAAGGTACAATAATGCGATCTGTGCGTGTGAGTTATACGGCCAGGGGGACATACTATAGGGCGCTAATCGACACTATAAGTCGAATAATGGACCAAAACCATTTTAATACTCTTTTTATTTAATGAAAAGAAAAACAAAACACAAACACGTGGTTTTAATAGATCGATCTCACGAAGCGTTCAGCGCATGCTTGACGCCGCCATAACTTGAGTTCGCAGGACGCAGGCTCCGGTGCACGAGGCGGCGCGTGTCGTTTTCGTGTTGTACACACGCAGAGCTCCAGCGAGGTTGTCGCGCGCGCAGAAAGACCTCCCCGATGCATTGCCTCAGCGGTGGCGTACTCAAACTGGCTGGTGAGATCGGTCTATTAGAAACTTGCTGAGTGTCATGTAAAACCATCGAATAAGTTTTTTTCTTTTTTTTCTTTTTTTTTTAAATAAATATTTAAAGCAGGTGGTAAGCGCGGAGGTGCGCGAAAGTTTCTATGCGTGGGACAGGCGTAACGCTTGCAGTTCGAAAACGCGGTCTATCATCCACGTTTTTGAATCGCCAGCGTTGCTCCTTTTGCAGGAGTGCAAAGTTTCGCGCGCCATCGCGCTTACCACCTGCTTTAAATTGTACTAAGCGACTGATCTAGCGGGTTTCGATGACGCTCGGCAAGTTTCTAACTGGAACCCTTTGTTTATTTTCATTAACTAAAAGTTAATGAAAAAGTTGTAGTTAATTATTTGACTTAGCGTATCGATTAGCATCCTATATTACCGTATTTTCCGGGCTATATTCCGCGGACTATACATGTTTAAAAGTTGAAATTTCTGGCTGTGCGGATTATCTACGCGTGCGGACTATACAGGAATTATGTTTTTCAATGTCGTTTATTATGACGAGACGTGACGAATTTTGTGCACGAAAGTGTATGTTAATGATGATTCATGCACATTATAGGCCTTATTGTGAGCTAAAAAGCAGACATTTGTAAACGTGTGCCGTATATGAGAAGATTTTCGTGTCGACTAAGCACCAGGTGCGGACTATGCACCGGGTGCGGGCTATGCACCGGGTGCGGGCTATCTAAGCAAAATCTTTTATTTTTGACCCCAAATTTCCCCCTGCGGACTATACACCGGGTGCGGACTATAGTCCGGAAAATACGGTATGTCCCCCTGACCGTATCTCTCAGCTGCACGATAGAATTAGACTGTACCTTTCACGTTTTTTTTTTTTTTTTTTAATTGAATAAAAAAAAAAATAGATTCGCTCGAACTATAGTTAAACCCTATATATGGTACACCTCGCTCCGCTGAGACGAACTATACTGCTCAAAGATAATTTGAAATGTCTTTATTTGTTACGTGCGCTCTGCGCATACACCGTATTATGCCACATATTGTACCACTTCGCCATTTAAGTGAATTTCTAAAGTCGCCGTATGTAAACAATTTTTGGTCTAATCAGCATTTGCCCCTCTCGCTCTACAAATATATTAAAAAAAACGGTTTGATTTTTAATGCTTCGTAAAATATAAAGTACTAAATGCGCATGCCATGCAAGGTTGAGCTTCGCGTTGCTACCGGAAACTCCGCGTCTGCTGAGGCGGACGTTGAAAAAGAGACCAGCATTGAACAGACTCGAGTCTCGAGTAGCGCTTCCTGCCCGTACGGACAGGCAAAGAAAATAAAGATGACGGCAGCTGAAAAGCGCGCGCCTCCGACGCGACAAATCCGTGTCGTAGTTGAAGTGATTCGCGATAAAAATGCCTCGAAAAGACAAGCTCTGCGTGAGCCTCGCTGCCGGTTTGCACGATTCTCCGTGCACTCCTAACTTCAACCTAAGCCGATAGGGAAGGGAGAGCGCTACGCCCCCACGGGACCAATCAGACGCCTCCATCTTATCACGTGACCCCTCCCTCTCTCTCTCCGCGTGGCATTGGGCGGGAGCGGACATAACCAACTATAGAGGCATGACTAGACCAACGAGTATGTAGCTTCCACTCCACTATCAGCTCAGGGGTGAACCGCGTATACAACTCTGGGGCAGCTCTTTCGTGTACGCACAGGCACGCACGCACGCACACGCAAAGAGACCCAAACTTCCTCACTCACGTGCACACATATGCACACACACGCACGCACACGAACAAGCGCATCGGGAAACGCGAAGCAGATAGGCGGTCAGGCAGTGAGAAAAACGGAAGGTACGTTTAGTACAGATGTACACAGACACGCACTTACATAATACAATACAGACAACTGAGGGGTGGGCGAATAGAGGTTTGCATCTAATAGCGCTGCGTCATACGTAGCTTTCACGGTGCTGCGAAAACCGACGAAAACCCTCTGCAGTGTTGCAGCTAAAAATGACCTAACACAAATATACACAGAAATATGCAGACAACCATACAGGCAATAAAGACTTCACTATCAAGAAAACATTTATAACAAAAAGAATATTATTAACCAGTTTCGTTTAACGATAAATGAAAAAAAAAAAGGAAGTCATTTGAAAGCATAAGAACAAGTTACAGAGTAGCGGATTCCAGTCTTCAAATATACGCGATCACCTTTGATCAATGTCGTCGAAGTATGTGCTTTACTAGCCGTTAGTGAAAACTGAAAAAAAAAAAGTGTAATAGCAAGTGTCCAAACACAGCCTGGCGACCTTCCCCATGGATTATTTTCGTCTGTATATAACTTTTTTTCTTCTTCTTTTGGTGTACGCCAATAAGGCATCGACTGCGAGAATTGAACGGCGCAGAAACCCGCCAAGGGATCTGGACTTTGAATGGCTTCACTGCCCAGAGCTCTATAGATATACTAGTCATAGTGTGTATTTATGGCTGAGAGAGAAGGGAGCCACATTCATTGCCAAATAAACGCCATACAAAATCAAATCAGTTCTGCACTTATGTTATTTGGCTATTTTCGGTTGGAATGGTGTCCGAATGTTCAAATACCGGCTGATATGAAGTACATATGCTACACGGAGTAGGGCCTCGTCAAGCTGCAAGCCACGCAGCTTTTTGCCCTATCTCCCTCCTTTGTAAAAAAAAAAAAGAAAATAAATTATTATTATTATTATTATTAAGTAAGACAAAGTTACAGCGAAAAAAAAAAACAGATTTTATTTTGCTTAAACATAATTTTATTAAGTTATTTATTTTACGATTGATATCGCACCCCTTATAAAAAAAATTTCCAGGGGTGGAACGAGCAAACAAACATTCATTGAGTTTATTAAAAAAAATCTCAGTAATTCGTTCACGAGCCGTATCCGAAAAAGGTAAATGTCATCACATGTTAGTTAGTGAAAAAGTATAAACCACACAACCGCTGTCAAACATCCGAACATAAAATTAACGCAGTAATATATATGAAACGGTTAAAATGACAGCTTACGAATATTATCTGAAAACCTCGCATGAAAATATTGCATCGTCCGTCATGGTGATCAATACTTTCGATAGGGATATTCCCTCGTGTATCGTCCCGCGAAAGAACGAATATTTAAAACGAATCTATTTCACGTAGTACGTATTCGAAAAAAGCCGTAACGTCCTCCGTTTAGAAAACGATGTGGTGAAAGGTGACGGCTAATATATTTGAACTTATAACCTACGCTAAAATCGTTGTTTGATTCGTTGATAATAATAAAAAAAGCCTTTTAATTACGCGTAATCAAGTTAAAGTTAGTACGTCGATATGAAGTCAGTACGTATTATGTCGGTATTAAGTCGGGAAGTGATAATCGTTCTAAATAGAATGCAAACTTTTTTTTTTATCTATTTCAATTTAAGTTAAGGTCATATGCCATAAAGTATATACTATGTCTGAAGTATTCGAGACCCGACATCACGAAAGTTACACAAGCTCTCAATGTGAAGTTGTTCGGAGTTCAAATCACCTTAGTAAGTACCAAATTTAATGGGACAAAAGTAAAAATAAAAAAGAAGAAGGAATTTTTTAATAGCTTGGGTTTGTTAATGACGAGTTCCGGGCGTTTTCTCATCGCTCGGCAGCCAATCAGAATGCGGCATTAGCCGATAGCAAGACCGAAGAACCAATCCGGAAGCACGAATGGAATAATTAAGCCCTGCATTTGTTACACTGTCAGTGACTATCGGTAATGAAACCTGTCGCATACGGCGGGGACCACACAGGTTGCGTAAAGAGCGATTCAAGGGCATTTGCCACGCTTCACATCATTATATTTTTTTAAATGTCACGGAGACAATTTAGTTTTAAATCTGATATTATTACTACACTATGCACATCTGCAAAATTACTTATGATCAGATGGACACCACGTGTAGTGATGATCCCACATGGAACCAAATGGAAGATAGAATGAAGACTTAAAAATCAGTCCCGAAGAAGACAGTGCGACTGTCGCAACGTCGACGGACGTCGGGCCCCTTTCTTATTTTTATTTGTATTTTCAATTGTTTGTTAGATTTTCTATTTAACAATATATTTTTGTAAGTTCTCGTGTTTTCTAGGCTCCACGTATCTAGCGGTCTTGTGTCTAGCTTTGATTGTTCTTCTTGTAAGCTAATACAACTTCTTTTCGGCACTTTACTCTTTTTTCTTGTGTGACTTTTTTCTCAATTCGCCATTAAATTAGATTTTTTATTTTTATCCTCCCACGGCTGCTATGTCTGCGCACCTTACTTTTGCCAATAAATCAGCGGAAGCATTTGGAAACCTTCACTAACGTGGGCCTTCAATCAGCAACGACTGTCGTCTACCCAATTAAGCGAATTCGAAACTAGCAGTACACACAGAGAGCTGATAAAAAATTGAGTCCGTCGAATCCAGTGGCCGTGATGGTCTAATGATGGTTCTCAGCCATTGATGTTTCGCGGATTCCTTGTGGATCGGCTTAGATGATGGAGGATCCCGTTCGTGGTGAGGGGAAGGAAAAGTTTAGGTTAATTATGATAGTTATTTAATAAATGAATATGACTGAGGGCTGGTGAGAAGTAAACTTCTCTTATTGACATATACATGTACGATGAAACGCACCCGAAAATTGAAACGTCTTTTCTCAATTTCAGAAAAGACAACTTTTATTTCAGGGCTTCATTGATGAGGCTGGGTTTCGCGGACCCCCGTTTGAGGTCTGGTCGGTGAAGGCGTCGCGCCGGATAGGCGAAGGTTGCGGGTTCGAACCCCGCTCCTGGCCCAATTTTTCGCCAGCTCTCTTTCCCTTTTGCTAACTCTATTGCAATAAATTCAATAATCCCTATTATTGAATTTATGCATGCTCCGCAGCAGGCAAGCTCGACAGAGTTACATAGTGAAGAATTATGCGAGAATAGGAAAACTGCACGTTTCGGCTGTTATCTGGGTAACAGCGGTAAGGTCAGACGAGCACAACGATTTCGGTCACCTTCGGAAGAAATCAATTGCAAGGCTATCGCCGACCGAGGGACTCTGGCACGAATATATGTGATCGCGGAGCCGTCGCAACTGCAGTACGCCGTTAGCAACTCGCTCGGACCTGACTCCGAAGCATCGTCCAATTGTCGGACGGTCTCCGGATAAGTGCGTCATCGTCTTACACTTGCCTCGTGTTTCCGACCGAACTTGGGAGCCTGGATTTCCTCGTAGCTTTGCGTCATCAAAGATAAATATGAGCGGAACTGGGGGGGGGGGGGGGGGGACGTCACGGTACGCCGGCTTCCGGCTAATGGAAGGACTGTCGTCCGATAAGTGGGCGCTTATTAAGAAAACAAGCGCCATTTTAAGTTTGACTCACACAATTGATCTGACATTATACTCAGTTTCGCACTACGTAGGTGCGATGTTGCTTCAAACAGTGTTTACACTGAGTGAGCACGTGTGCAGTAAAAGCGTCGTTCAAGGTCACACTGTAGCACTTGTACATAGTGTCGCGTTCCAATTTCGGTATAGGATGGTTAGCCTCTCGTATACCAGCGGTACGCTTCCCAACACCAGATCGTACACAGGATCGCTTGGAAAATAGTTTTCCGTGAAATATGGAGTCTTCAGCATTATCTCCGGAACGTACCTCACGGTCCGGTCCAGGAGAAACACCGGGTTTGATGTTCCTAGAAAGGCTTCCTCGGGCACCAACTCTCGGCGAACTCTGGCCGTGGTGTAACATCACGTGTCTCTGAGGACCGTCATTTTATGGCCGCCCATAGAATCCCTCAACGGCCGGCAAATTCTCCACTAATAACTTCGGAGGACTGTCGTGCGTGCGAGGGACTTTTGCTAGACGGTTCGACTTCGACTCCATCCCGAAACGAATACACCGGTGGCTGGCCTGGCCTTACCACCCGATTAGCTCCTGCCTCGTGCTGAAGACGACCACGAACTAATTCATTTCTCGCGAGACTGGCCGATGCCCGCATTCAAATGGAAAACTACCGACGAGCACCTCAGTGGTTTCCCTACACACCCCCTAGGAGGGGTGTCCCCCCCCCCCCCCCCCCCCTTGTTTTCTGAAGGCACCCCCTTGATTCGCAACGACTCCTCTATTCTCAATGCCTCCCCCCCCTTCCCCCCCCCCCCCCCCCCCCTCCCCTACAAATTTAAACAGCCCCCCCAATTTCAATTCCTGAGGAAACCCCTTGAGCACCTTCTGGACCTCCGCGGTGATGTGAGTTAATGACAGTCACTCTGGAACTGTATTTAAGAGTTTGAACCCGGTTTCTTTCATCTGAACATTCCGTTTAATCCTCTCTTTTTTTGTTTTGTAAATATCTTTTTTTGTGGTCCCATCTTTGTTTCTTACATCTCCCGATTGTGTGCACGATCCCAGACGAACGTGACATATGATGCACCTATGATGAACCGGAGTATAGAACGATGTTTATTCTAGAATTTAGGGGATTCATTGAAAGATTAATTAATTGACGGTGAAATTTGAAGTTTTTTTTTTTAAACTACTTTTATTTTGTAGTAGAAATCTTACTATTTCTTATGTTGCAAAGACGAAAATAAAAACTCTTCAGTACTCGAAGCGTCAATTTTCGCTGGTTTTGGAAATAATTGCACGATGCGGAATTCGCGTATAACCGTACGTGAGATTTATTTTTAATATTTTAACTTTTACAGACCACCCGCCGCAGAACCGAATTCGTTGATCAGCATTGTCGCCACACAACAGTGGTGACAAATGCGCAAGAATCCGCTTCTTTTTTTTTGTCAGTACGAAGCGTTGACGAAGCGTTCTATTCCATCGCAAGTACCACGTTTTTACGCGTGTTGTCAGGAACATTAGTTAATGTTAGATCTTCTTTCGTGTTCCCGACAATCACCTCATGCTCCTCGGAATTCCATTATTCGAGGATGCATCGACGCCGCAAACCGCGGCATTCTTTTTCGGCTTACGGCTACCCCAGCTGCCTTTGCTATCCATCGAATCGATTATCGACACGAGCGGACATCCCGGTGAGAGGTCCGATATCGCTGCCTGCATGCAGTATCTAGTCGCCGCCGTCTTATCAGTCCGTTTTCATCTGCAGAGTTCGATGAAAGCCAGGGGGAAGAAGCTCCCCCTCGGAATCGGGGACTTGGAGCTCTACCTGACGTGGGCCTTATCAGAAGCTCTGACAAGAGCCCCCATCCCCCGCACAATTCGGAGGAGTTGCCGTTGAATTTCCGCTCGATTTCCCGGAGGCGGCAGTAGCCTCTGTCTCCAAGCCGAGTTTTTTGCGGTGGCCAGCGCTGTCGCCTTTGAAGAGCGTGAAGGAAGTCGTGCCCACGGCCAGCTGCATGTTGGCGGGTGTATGACTCTACGTTGCGGACAACACCGCTAAAACCGGCGTAACGCAAAAAAAAAAAAAGGAAAGTGTTCAAGAGCAGTGCACAAGATATAAACTTCAGGTGTGACCAGAGTGCTCCAAGCTTTTCTGTGAGAAGTTTGGGCATTGAAAGTGGGCTTGACGAGTTCTGCCTCGCAGCGGCTGGAGTTTTTGTTGGTGAGTTACGTTTTTGGCTATTTTGTCAATCAAACAATTTTATACGCGAGATATCTCCGAGGTTATTCTTCTGCACAAACGTGACTTTTTTTTTTGTTTTTTTTTGTTTGGGGGGGGGGGGGGGGGGGGGATAGGCCCAGAGCTGGTCAAATTACTTTTTTTTTGTAGTTAAATTACATTACTAATTACGTTGGTTAAGACGGCTGAGATGCAATTACATTACATAACAAATAACAAATTACATAACAAAAACATAACAAAGTAATGAATTACAATTATAAATTATAGCAAAAAAGTAATTAAATTACTTTCAAATCACTGTTTTTAATTTCATAAAATCTTTTATTAAAACGCTATTTACTCTCAAGGAGTGCCTACTAGAACTCCCTGAACTCCCAGTTACATCTTAGGAGCAGCTGAGCTTTGAAACTTTCGTCGGAGAGAAAGTTCCGAAGCTCTCGTGTATTCCTGTGGGCTGGGTGGTGTTACCGACCGGAGCCTCGAGTCTCACGGTGTTTCGTGTCGGCCAGCGGGCGGATGCGCCGAAGTCCAAGTCCAAAAGGCCTGGTCGGATCGACTAACGATGACGTGATGTTCGAGAAAGATCGCGGCCTGTTGTCAGGCGCCCAGCTGGATGTAGGGAAGGAACACGAATAAAGGAAGGGAGGCTTTTTTCGTTGGTCTCTGGGATCTGAGCGTGACACTGCCTAGCGTCGCTGGCTCGCGCCGGGGCCCAACGCGACACTGTCTTCGTCGTGTGAATTTAGGGGGCAAGACAATCTTCAGGGAGTACAAAAGCCACCCTTGGGGAAGCCTATTCCTGGTAACAGCAGTGCAAACCCAGCAGGATTTAGGTGGCACGACCCTCTAGTCCGACCATCAAACGAGCCAGCGGCCACAAACGAAAAGCACAGTTGTCGTTTCTTTTTCGCTATTTTTTTTAAAGATTCTTTATTTGTTTCGAAATGCAAGAACTGCTTTGTTTTTGTCCCTTTGTGGGCAAATAAAAAGAAACATGCCTAAAGACCCAAAGAAAGTAATTACGGATCTAATTACAGTTACTGCCACTGGGGTATTTCGTTACATTACTAAATTACCTGCACCAAGAAGTAATGAGATGCATTACAAATTACTCCGAGAAGTAATTTAATTACAGTAATTCAATTACAGTAATTTCATTACTGCCACCTGTGGTTAAAACCATTTCGATCTGAACGAGCATCGTTTACCGGCGTGTCGTCGTGTAATCACTAGCAGTGGTACTACTGCACTGGCGAAATCTCTAATTTGCAGCAGACGTTCATGGTGACCGACCGCTCTTTCAACATGCACACAAATGCTGGTTCACAAACTTGCGTTGGACTACGACCGACTGCGCCACAGCCGGAGCTATTTTTGCTAGTCGGTGTCAGTCGCATAACTGCATGAGTAGCTCCGGGAGAATGCCATCAACGAAACTCTAACGTGTGCCGCATGCAGACTCCATAACACACTTCAGTGTGTCTCCATAGAAAGAAAAAAACCGGCTGAACGTTGTGCATGTTCTGGAGGAAGCGGCAGCGGTCAGCAACAGGCGTCCCCGCCCTGTAGAGTGACGATTCACGGGGCCCGTCGAGAGGGCTATCGGCGTGGCGGTCACTTGCGCAAGGCTCCCCTCGCGGCCCGCAGCGAGTGAGCAGCCAGCGGCCGAGCGTGCCGAGCGTGTGGAGCTCCTTTGAATCTCGGCGCCGGCGCTTGCCAAGAAGCCGCATCGCGAGGCCCGGAATAGAGGGCTCGATGACGTCACCGAGTCTTTGCTTGCGTTTTTCATGCCGCTTAACGACAACAGTGCCGCGGAGGAGTTGGCCGGCGAGGCACTTTTACTGGACGGCTCTTTCAAGTCACTGACTGCATTCTTCTCCGCAGTGAACTCCGAACCCCAAACACTGAAGCTGGGGTTTGGGCTAGTCGGTTTTTTCACTATTTTTTGTTCTGCGTTGCTAAAGTTTACGAAAGAAATAGACTCGCTAAAAAAAAATGCGGCGTCATGATGGGTAGCGGAGACGTGTATTGGCCGCCGCAGCCAAGATGTGAACAAGAGACGTTTTTACACTCGCATGACTGCGTACGATCTGATTACATCCGTCCCTCTTTTATCTTTTCAATGTGTTTTCTTTCAACCATGCTTGTTTGGAAGGAAAAAAAACGGTTGTTATTTGCGCCTTTCGCGTGGGTGTGTCGTACCTTCTTCGTTCTAGATTGTAAACTTCAGCAGAGTAGAACAAAAAATAACCCAGTCACTGGTTGTCCTCTGATCAATTCAACCAGTCAGTATGGCGATCGGTTACCTTCTCCAATGGCTACTCGGTTTAAATTAAGTGCAAAAACGGGTGAACACCTCTCTAATACTTATTGGCTAAACAAATTAAAACCAGTCTTTTTCATTGGCTAAGCAGGTTAAAGCTAGCCTTCTCGTCGACGAAACGTATAAAATAAGCCTTCTCGTTGACCAAAGAAACTACAAAGAAACTCGATATTTGGTATTCCAAGTGCATCGTTGGTAGGTAATATACACATGCACGTAAGGCAAAAAACAGCCCAGAAGCTCCGTTTCTCTGTATGCGGTGGTGTAATGCATTGCAGAGTGGCACAGCAAACTATCTGGCTCCAACGGTAGCGTCTGGAGAGTAGACTTATGTGAGGGGAGTGTTTATTTGCTACGAACATGATGTTGTTGTGGAAGTGCTGAAGGAAGAACAGGTGCGCGGCGTATGACTTTTCGAGGTAAATTTGTCTGCGCGAATCCGCGTACCAACGAAGCATTTGGCGGAGCCACAGGGCATTCCAATAGTCACCTTTTGCTCGACGCCATCTTTACCTAGGCGCAGCGCAAGTTCGTCTGCTTTTTGCACAGAGGCTGCGATAATGTCATAACGCAAAGCTCTTATTGGCTGATCGAAAAAAAAAAAATAGTGGGTAGACCTTGAGGCATCTAGCAGTGAGGTCTACCCACTACCCTTTCAATCAAAGCCAATCAGAGTGCGGTGTCGTTCTGACGTCACCGCAACCCAAGAAGCAGACGACTTGCTCCCCGCAATGAGTTGTGGAACGCGTTCCGAACATGCGCCGTAGCTCTCTTCTGCGAAATCAGAGAGCCGCGCATGCGTCCACAGCCCAGTGACTCGGCATTTTCCGCCCGTGTGACAAGCGCCGGAAATGTGCGTACGCAAGCCCTCAGGCCCGTGTGGCTTTGATAGCAATACGTACGATTCGTAAGATGCAGTGGTGGTGCCCTGATTTTTTTTCTCTAGGGTACTCGCATTTCGTCGCATCACAGCTTATCCTGAACGTGTCAGCTTCGAACGGAACCAGTGAGACCAGGCAGGCGAAGCCAAGGCAACAAAGACGCGTGCAAATGAAGCGGCGGCCTCTCGCTGTGGAGGATTATCCCTTCCGGTGGCCCGCTAATCCCGGAGGCTGGCTCTCTGACCTCGCCCCGAGGGGATTATCCCCAGCGTAAACAGGCTCGCTTCCAAAGTGCCGCGGTCGGCCGTCTTGGACACGTAGACCGGTTCACTGACTGTGACCCTGGCACAGAAAGTGAACCCCGCGAAGTTCCCAAGAAGTGCTGGTCTTCAGAGCTGATCGACGCAAAAGAATGTTGAAAGTTCAACAAACTAAAAATGCTTTCATAGATGATTCAATAAAGGCTACAGTAAGAAAAACACCGAGTGTTAGAAAGTAGCGCAAGTGGATTACTACTATGCTTCACGCCCACCACACGCATAGATCAGTGTCCGAAATCTTAGCCCCCATCGATAAAAATGGGAAATAATAATCTCAAACGCGGGCTCTTTTGGAGAGAGGGGCTGCGCATAAAACAATAGTTTTCCTGTTTACAACACTCTTGGCATCGGTGTTGTTCTTGGACCGATCGCGACTATGCATTTCTGGCGTTCGTGCACTACGATATGTGCGAAGGTTTCTAAAAAAAGAACGGAGTCTTGAAAAAACAGCCCCCCCCACTGTGTCATGGCGTCAGCATAAACAAACATGGCGGCGCCCATCGAACAGAGCAGACGCAGGTCTTTAGGGAGTATTCACCGGACGCCATATTTGTGGGTGCTCTTTAAAGCGCATGCTCAGAGCGAGGTCACATTAATAGGCTGGAATGCACGCTGAAAAAGAACTGCGAAAGCTCACCGTCAGCACGCGCTCAGTAGTCGCGCACAGAGCTATGGCCGCCAGTGAATAGTCCCTATTAGCGGCGAGATGTTTCGGTGGCGCCCTCGTTCGGTTACCTTCCGTGACGTCGTTACCTTGAAAACAACAAGTTCAATGATGTTTGTAATGAGCCCCCACCATGCAGGTGGAAGCCTCAAATCCTATAGCGCTCTCAAAGAACACTGCCAACGCCGTCAAGATTGAAATTCTTACATTCCTCTTATTTCCGTCGATGAGACATCCTTTGCTGACGTCATAGTCAGTATTCGGCCAATTGTGGTGGGCCGCACACAGCGACGCTTTTGATCGCTCACGTCGTGAGCGTTCTGCCTTCGATAGCACTTCGTCGCACGCGCAGCCTAAGCCCAGGGAAAGGCAACAAGCACGTGTTGAAGCCGGAACTTGTACTCAATTCTTAACCTGTCACTGGTATTAACTGGGTGCCATATTTGAGCGCAGACTTGGACAGTGCATGCTCAAAACGATACCCCACTTATCTTCCGAGGAGACTCGCTATCTTGGTGGTGTGAAGTGCACGTTTCGGAAGCGCTGTGGAGGCTCGTCGTGCATGAGCTCGCGGTCTGCATCAGCGGTTACAACTATGGCCGCCAGTGCTGTGCCTGGGCGCCGCCATAACCGACCCTCAATTTTTGTTTCCTTTTAATTATTACGCTTACTTCACTCCATCGTGACCACAGTAGGCCCGTAGCTCTCAAGTTTTAAGCAGCGCTCCAGGCGAGCAAAATATAATATTTGGCTCGCGTTTCGAACATGCGTCAATACGCTTCCCCACTCCAGTTTTTTCTACTCCGTTCCATTCTAAGTGCCAGCGTAGCAGAGGCTACAAGAGCGAGCTCCGAGCTTTCAGCGTCCCTGCCAAGCACGCGCTCGTGCAGTGCGAGCATCGTTCAGGGGAACATGCTTTAGCACGTAGCTTCGGCTTCGCTATCAAGTAAAGTGAAACATACGGGCTCACGGAAGCCATGAAAGAAAGCAATAAAAAAGCTGAAAGGAATGTTTAATGGGACGTTGAGGCCGCGAGCTGCATAGTTCTTTTTTTTTTATTTCAGTTTCTTTTTTTATATATACGTTTTGTTATTGCACGTCTACAGATACTGACAGACGCTTGCATTCAAACGTGGCACGTGCAAAATCGAACGCTACAGCACCGCCTGGGTGGTGCTGCCAGCATATATCATGGTCGCGTCTTGCGGACGCTCTCGCGCCCCCTACCCGAGAGCAACGGGTCTGTAGGGCAGGTGATTGCCATTTTAGATTCTACTGCGTCTCCCCAGCATTGGCCTTTGTGGAGACTCGTCAACGCCCGCTTCACTTGCTCGGCATCTGGATAAGACTAGAGAAAGTCAGCAATGGCGGCTGTAACCTGGCGGGTGTGCAAACATCGACCCTTATCTAATAAGCAAATAAAGCAACACAAAAAAAGTAAACCTCCCGGGCAAGGAAGACCGGAAGACCGGGTGAAAGTTACTGTTAACATTAAATAGATAGCTTTTTATTTTCTTTCTTGAGGGGGCCGGGGGGGGGGGGGGGGGCGTTAGAGAACAACAATTTATTTCAAAATTAATGGAAACAGCTCGTTATATTTTATGGTATTTAAGATATTTTTGTCGGAGCGCAGTCAGTGCCTGCGATGGCCGACGTTATTGAAGTCCACGTGTGTTTTGTTATTCGAACCAAGTCGGAACATCTTTAAATTTTTCATGGGGAGTGCTCAGAACGGGCCCGATCATACGCTACGCTATGCGACACAACTAGCACACACAAAAAGTAATTTTTATTATTATTATTATTATTATTACACTCGTGCACGCATTTCTGCGAGCGTACAGGAACGTATGGCCCCCTGATTGAGTGATGTTAGAGCGAAAAACGCAACGTATTTGGATCGATGGAAGATTACGAGGGGGAGGGGGGCAGCCTGCAACGACGCGGAAGGCCGAACGGTTCTAATTAGCGGTAATGAGGGAGCCTTATCTTTGGGAATTGCCTTTGTAGTTACGGACTCTGGTGCCTACCGACTTACAAAAAAATGATTGCCCAATTTTGCTCGAGTGCGAATGCAATGTATCTTGTTATAACCATTCTCTCGTTCGGGCATCGTATAATGAGAAGATTAAAGCTCGCGCTATAGTTCGAAATCCCGTTAGTTTGTGGCTGGAAACGGATGGAGAAACTACAATCGTAAGCGATATTATCGAATTGGAAGAACTGTCTAAGCAGCACTTGTTGTCACCAACATCATAAAAAAAGACGCGGCAAGTTCTTAGCATATTACTATCGCTCCGCAGCCAATGGGGTTGCAACATTATGCCATTACATCGCCAAAGAACCAATCACAAAGCAACAAGCGCGAACACAATAAGCCAAACCCAGCGTTAGCGGTCTCTGACTGTATGTATACGCTTTGAGAAATCTGGAGAGTCTGCTTTCTAGTGCCACATAATTATCTGCACCGTCATTGGCCGAGCCACTTCCGTATGCGTTACAGCGATAGGTTCTCCACACTGCTTTGTGGGAATATATACATATTCCAGATTTCTTACAGTGTAGCTCTACTAGCTGCCAGTGCGTCCGCTTTTCTGCAAAAGATTCGCTGGGCCAATAAGGAAACTCAACAAATTAAAAACCACGCAAAAAAAAGTTTTGACCTAGAAATGGAGTTTGCGTTGTGACATTAGTCATGACATGAACCCGTAAAAGGCTGTACCCAGTGCCGCTGTGCAGACTGGGTATAGGTTTAATCGTTTCCTCGACTTCGTCTTTTGCGTACGTTGCAGTAATTGCCTCGGGAAGGGTTCTGCCAAAATGCAAAATCAATCTTATTTTCTTTTTTTTTGTAAGTGTTTTAACGTTTATAACGTTTCGAAGGCGAAACAAATTCGCACGATGACTACTGGGGAAGGTAAAATACTCTGCGGCTCTTCCTGGCGCTCTTTATGCCCAGGTATATTCTCAAAGCTCCAATTGTTAGACAAGCGATATGGCGCTGATAAGCAGGCAGAAACTAGCTTACGCCATGAATACTCGATGAAGAGCACTCCTGAGGGCTGTCTTATGACTGGGCGGATTTGAGTTTCAGTGTGGCCGCGAGCACGCTTATCTGGACTTAATCGCTCGAGAGGAAAGTGTTTGTTTAAGATAAGCCGACCGCACGCCGCAGCAACGAAAACCACATTCATTCGCCCTCTTAAGTGGAGTCAATCTATATCATTGACATCGAATTCCGGTGTTCATTTAAAGAGGAGTTTATCGCTTTCTTATCACCATGCTTGAAAACCCTATGCTCCCGTTGTCCCGCACTTCAGTATCTTCAGCTTTATCTGCGCGCCGCTTCTCGACATATTCAAGTTCTCGGTGACAATAGACACTATAGGGCCGATCGGATAAAGTAACGTATTCACGAGCGCGTCCCGTCCACACTTGTACACGTGTATAAAACAGCGTAACTACAATCGTGCCACTCGTTTATTCGCAACTTCAGAGGAAGCAACGCCATCCAGTGAACAAGACGCGAAGGAGATAAGCGGGACACTGCCGCATGTCCAAGTGCGCAGCGAAAGCTGGTGTCCTGGTGGTCGAAATGTGAAACCGAAGAAAGTGGGTTAAATGCACAGATATGGAGTTGCGAAATAGTTATAAGCACTAGCCTATCGCGATATGAGCTCTGATGAAGCAGCTCCGCCTCCAGCACGCGCTCGTTGACTGCGCGTGCGCATTATCGAAGGTAGAAGGCCCGCGTTGGATGCGGAGCTTCTATGTGGAACTTAAGTTGCAACGAACTTTGAGGAATCACATTTCCTGTAGAAAGGCTTCGTGCTATTTGAAACCTACAAAAATATAAGGTTTCTATTTGCAAATCCAACGAAATCGACGGCACCTAGCGGCTTAAAGAGGAAGCTGAGGCGGCAGATTCGCTCACCAGACTTCTCGAGCGAAGCAGATACCGCATTTACTCGAGTAATGGACGCACTGTTTGTGAAGAGAGCCGTTCGTTTTTTCGCGGAGCGTATGGGGGGGTCGCCCATCACCACGAAGCAGCGACTTACGGGACAGAGGAAACACCTTCACGCAAAAATGCTATCTGCGCGTCGTACATTTACGGAGAATTCGCGTCCTGGACTTTCTTATTCGCTACATTTCTTATGCAGAACGCAATAATTGGATGCATCTGTGTTCTGCTGGAAAGTAGACACGAGGGCCTCGTTCGTAAGTAAGTAGTGGGTCTATTACTCGAGTAAATACGTTATTCACAGTGCCTGGAGGTCTAAAGAAAAAGCCTTGAAAGTAGGTTCAGAAGCGCGCGATGAAAATCGCCAATAGTCATAAACACACCGTAATCTCACTAGTATATGATAAAAGTATCTCGTAATTGTTTAAGGGTTAGTCTAGTACCATAGTCGCTGGCATTTCCGGGCGACGTTAATCTTCACTCTTTTGGTTAGTAGTGCCGTATATGTGCCGATGTATCGGCTCCGGAGCGTTTTAAATTAATTCCTCGATCTCGTTTATGAGCACAGGATTAGTGTGTGCTGCCGTTATATTACGTTCTGAAGGGTTTATTGAACCGAGACATCAGAAGTCACACACGACAAACGTGCGTTCGATCGGCCAGCTTGGCATTCCACAAGGCAAAGACCGTCTGAACAATTGAAGGTGAAGAATCTTATATATATATATATATATATATATATATATATATATATATATATATATACACGATTCAAGAAAGATAACAGTCGTTTTACTCGTTTTGCGCATAAAAAAAATAACGTATGCCAGTTACGCGATCGCCCTCCTGGAAGACAAACGTCGGTTTTACATCGTCAAAGTTCAGAAAAGTAACTAGTAACGGCGTCACATGTAACGCGTTAAAGACAGAGTGACCTAAATGCTCGGTGTAAGTACGCATTATTGAGTGTCTCTTAGCGAGGCCGGCTGGTGTCACGGTCAGAAAAGGACGCCAAGGACGGACGCAACGTTTGGAACTCCTCCTCGAGCAGGCCAAGGTCAGCGCGACCCCGGAGCCAGGCGGAAGTGCGGGAGCATGTCGCCCGTTTTATTGCCTCTCGCTTGCGTCCGGAAAGGCTTTTACTTCCGCGCGCACAGGGTGTCACGCACTGCCCACGGTCGGTTTTGTCGCTCGTTGGCTCCTGATTAATTAACTAACGCGCGGGTATGTCGGACCTCTCGGTCGTTTTATCTCTGGGACGAACGGTCACGCCGAGCGGACAAAACGAAGCCCATCGCGAGTGCGACCTACGTGTCTGTAGAGCAATGGCGGTACGGGCAGCGGGAATGAACCATGGCACAACGGTTAGTTATAGGAACGTTAAAAATCGGGTCGCATTTGCGTAATTGCATGGTGTTCTTTATTTTTTTATTTTTTAGGTTTAGCTAAACTTTTGTTGGAGGTGGTTCAGCTCTTGTACCTGCACTCTACCGGCCTGGGACGTGCCACCGATTGAGGTCATGGCGCCCTTGGAACGTGAGACGTACATAGATTGACCATGTTATACGGGGAGTCAGTCCCAATGCTCTAAACCCCCCCCCCCCCCCTCCAAAAAAGCAAAAAAAAAATGTTTGGGGCGTTGCAGTGCGCATGCTATGTGCGACGCCCCAAGCTGCTCGGGGCACCTAAAGCGTTGGGACCCCTTATTCTAAAACCCCCTGCTACCCACGTTTTGGATCATCACAAGAAAAGAGAAACACAAACTGGTTCCGGAGTACGCGACTCCAGCGAACTATAGGGGGCGCGCCGGTCAGGCAAAATGGCGGACGAAAGGAGGTCATTTTCGTCGTTCAGCCACGCGGACCGCCATAAATTTCTTGCACTGTAGCGTAAAATGGGTGTTACATATGAAAGCAAAGCGATTTTTCGACGGTAGAAACCTTCTTCTAGTCAGTGCGTAGGAATGACATGGCGGAAGCATAAACACATTTACTGGAAACGATATTTGTTTCTATGCTGCCTACGAGAAAAAAGCACCAATAGCAGACGACAGAGTCGTCTTAAGCTTCTCCAGCAAAATCGAAGCCGCGTAGCGGCGTCGATTTCGCTTTAGTTGTTAATTGCGCGTCCCCTAAAATGCTTTTAATGACCTTCTTCATCTATCTTACCTGGATTACGCGGGAATCTACTTAGCCCCGAGTGCAGAGAAGACAACAAGTGCGAGCTTTTAGCCTTCGCTGGGGTAGGTAAATAACCTGAACTAAGACGCCAAGTCCCTTTTTGAGCCTATTAGGCGACGTGCGCGACCAAAAGTCGCTGCGATCGGCCATCCACGATTGGTCAAACGCTCGCAATGCCATCTTCAATAGGAGAATTTCTGCTCTCATCGATGAAAAAAAGAACATTGTCAGACTGTCCACCCTGACGGTGTTGATTGAGAAGCGTGATTGCTAAGCTTCCACAGCGTTTTTTTTTAAGGGTTATTCACACGAGGGACGCTTTTCATGGAGGGATGTGGGTGACGCTAGTGATCGACGGAACCAGTGGAGCTCCCTCCCCGATTCAAGCATTCACGCCGCGACCTACAGTAGGTCGTAATTCACACGAACAGCGGGGAGCCGAGAGGGATATCAGTGTTATCAGGCGCTTTTAACGATTGCACTCTCGACAGCAAGGTTCGATGCGCGCTGACGAGGGTAGAAGAATTGAAGCGTACATAAAACGGCGATACGCGAATATGGCAGCAGCGCGGTTAGATGCAGAAGACGACGAACCGCTTCCCGGTAAAAGAAAGACGCTTCTTGAAGGGGCGGATGCAACACAAAGGACGTAGAATCCAAAACCAGCTGTATGAGGAGCGGCTTGAAGATGGCATTGGTGAGTATCGAATACTCCTCCGGGTGCTTTGGACCAGAGTCGTTCTTGTTGTTGTTCGCCCATGGAGGTGTTAGAGCATACCCAAGTAGAGGATTGGCCAGAGTCTCCGATGACCTACGCACCAGCGCAAGCTGCAACAATTCAGGCGATCCCTATGCCACCGCCGGCATCTCGCTGTGCAAAACCTGTAAAGTTGCCACGCCACGGTGGGGAGCGTTTGTGCCAACGTTAGTTTGTGCAGCCCACCCCCCGGGGATGTCTACGTCAGCGTGGCTCCGCACAAAAGCGTGACGTTGTTACCACGTGATGCGCATCCCGGGGAACAAAGGGAAGGATTTTCCCCCATGTGAATATCCCTTTACGCACCATCGAATTTGTGGCTCGCCACGAATATTATCGGTCGTGACGTCAGGGATAGGAACCACAAGAGAACGCCGCCGAAACATCTCGCCGCCAATGGCCACCGTGGCCTATGTACAGGGGCCTAACCGCTCATTCACACTGGAAGCGGATCCGCGTTCGCAAAGCGGTTGCGAACGCGGTTGTATAAAGATCCAGTACAATTGCACGCGCACTCGATGACATCGGGTGCGCGTGCAATTGTACTGGATCTTTATACAACCGCGTTCGCAACCGCCTTGCGAACGCGGATCCGCTTCCAGTGTGAATGAGCGGTTAGGCCTATGGCTGAGCCAACAGCATTTAGACTGACCAAGGCCTCTCCAATACCTCCTCTCTACATCGCGTGACGTCGGCCGATGTGTCCGACCTCTCTGGTCATCTCGGCTTCCAGCCAAGCCGAGCCGCCGGGCAAGTTCTAGGCTGTTCGTCCACGCTGTTTGCCCGTCGTCAAATGCGTCGTCAAATTCGTTGAATACGCAGTTGGCAAAGGCGGAAGGAGTTTAAAGGGGTCATGAAACGATTTTCCTACTTCTTCCTCCTTAGCTTTAATCCTCAACTCAAATGCGAATTGTAATATCACGTGGTCGTGACATCCCTTCGGCAACGGTGCGATGACTCCTAGCTTCCACCGTGCTTTTTATGCACACCATAGAACTAGTCATTCCCCATTGACAATAAGTTCCGTCAGGGCACTCATTGGCCACGAACGCGAATCCAAATATTCGTCAGCGGATTGATAGTTGACGAGCGCATACGTCCGAGTGACGCAGTTCTCGTGTCCAATGCGTGAGCTGGGCTCTGCTGACGTCAGTTTGGCGCCGGTGACGCGCTTTTGGAACCGCGGATATTTCATAGTGAAAAGGCGGAAAGATTTAAAAGGCAAGAAGGTACAAAATAGTCCGCTATATTTTCAAATGTTCGTACCGAAAAGCTGGCTTTTGACTTTCTAGCGTCTTTCTTTTGGCCAACTAAACGATATGCGATTAATGAAGTCCCAATTTAAAATCATTCATCCCAACCCAAAATTCGTTTCATGGCCCCTTTAATATGTACAGAGAAAGCTTAGAACGTTGAGACCGTTGCGTGTTGCGTGTTTCGCGGGGGTTCGTCGTCGTCTTTCCTTTCGTGAGCTCTCGTGCTCAGCAGGATTCTAATGCTAGACCTAAACCAGTTAAGGTTTAACCATTAATAAAAGGCATGTTGAAATATACCGTCACGCAGAAATTACATAGAACTAAACAGTGGCGTACTGGTTAAGAAAAATTACCGTCTGCAAATCCAACAAAACGAAGCCTAATCGAAGCTGTTCTCTACAGGGTGTCGCCCCCCCCCCCCCCTCCCCCCAAAGAATATTACAGGGTGTTTTTAAACGCAAAAATAAACTTTGCATTGCCGAACGCTCATTCTCCGCCCAAAGGTAGCGTTGGAGGTTCGAACCACATGCCAAAGTTTCAGCACGAACCGGTATCTTATTCAAGAGTTATAAGTGATTTTCTGAAAATTTCAATAGGAAAATGGAGCCCATTTTGGATTATAATGCAATTAATGAAAAGGTGCAACCGAGCTGGACAAGAATGACAATAATAATCCCTGGAGAAGGAGAAACGAAGGGGACAAAGTTTGGAGATTTGCGTTTGTCCTTTGTCCCCTTTGTTCCCGTTCTCCAGGGATTATTATCATCATCCCATTTTCGCTTGTTTCCGGTTTCTGGCGCCATAGAGCTCCATGTACTTGAGAGCTCCATCGGCCGCCAAAATCTCATTGAAATAAAAACAAAAAACACTTATAACTTTAAGATAAAAAAACGATTAGTGGTGAAACTTTGGCACCTGGTTCGGACCTCTAGCGCTATGTTTGGGTGGAGAATGAGCGTTCGCTGATGCGTAATTTATTCTTGCACGTTTCTTCTACATCACAGTACACATCACAGCACACACTGTCGCGTACTGATCATTCCTAGGAAATCACTTCAAATTAAAAAAAAAAAAAAATGTCGAACGATTGAAATTTAGACATGTCAGGCGGCCGGGCCCAAAGCGTGACGTCATGGGAAGAGGCCTGTCAGTCTAGGCGGTGTCGGCTGAGCTCATCATAGAGCGCGCGGTTCCGGGGTTCAAGATCCAGTGCACCCATCGACAGCGAGACCCCGCGCTCGACACCGGAGCTCGTGAGGCAGAGAGCCGGCTGGAAAGCAAAGCAACGATTTTCTGTCAACGAGATGACCGTTGTCCCGACGGCTTGAGCTCGGACAAGGCCAGACCGCGGGATTCGGTGAAGCCAGTACGAGACAGGCTCCGCAAGATTGAGGAAGGTCAGTTACGAGACGCGATTGCACGGATGGGATTGACGCGAATACTCGAGGAAGGCCCGAAACGCGAGGGGTCGGAAGCTGCGCGGGGGCTCGTCGGTAATAGGAAATTTTCGTAGATCGTTTTCGCAGTCCCGCAACGCTCTCCGCAACGCGCTACGATAGCGGGAACTCCGCGGTCAAGGCTATCGGCGCGCAGGCGCAGTAGCAACGTCTTCGTTGCGGAACGCTTAGCGGAGGGGGCAGCGCGGTCTACGAAAACTCCCTATTGAAACGAAGCGGTCGCGCACAGTGGCAGACGGAAAAAATTAAGGCGACGCGCAGATATGGACGATTGCACCGGACTTTTTAAGTGCACGTGTTTATCCCTGTCCATATTCGCGTGCGTGGCGTTTTCGCTGCGACAGAAACTGCGGAGGCGACGCTCTCGCAATTGTGGTTGCCACAAAGTTTCGAGAGCAACACCGACTGGTCGTGACACTCCTCCCCATCTTGCAGCGTTTCTACAAGATATTCGAGAGATCAATATTCCTGGAATGCGACCCCTTAGGAACTATAATACGTTAAATTCCAGCGGAAAAAAATATATTACTTCGATAGATGGTGCTGGTTAGCGGTGCTTAGTTCCATAGTTTTGCTGGAGGCTTCTACTGGAAATGTTTAAACTCAAAATCTACTTAATTAAAACCGAAGGTGTTGTCCCGTTCCTGACTCAATCGTGTTAGTTATGGTGCAAGAGGGATTGTGGCTGTGGGTCGGTCCGCAGGCTTCGTTTTTCACAGTTCTATCAAGGAAGCGAACTTCGGGACCCACGACATAGTCTGCTGTTTCACGAGGACACAACTCGTGTGGCAAAGAGCCGTAAACTGCGATGATGATGATTCTGCAGTGTTGAGAGACATCGCGAAAATGCATGCTGATGCCTTCTCGCAAGATTCAAAAAACGGAAGTACGCCACGTATACCTAAGACAGCGTGGAAGCATGCAAGAACATTCGCACTTTGACGACGCGCTCCTAGCGATATTCTCGTTGTCCGACCGCCATCACTTAGACGTGGCGCTTTATGATCCCCAAAATGGTTAATGATTTCACGTGGGCGAAAAAAAAAATAGGCCTCGAGGCACTTCGAATTTTTACCGCGCCTTTGTCGCCGGAGTGTCCCCGGATTCAGGGAACAGGGGACTCGATCCTGAATAATGCGTTCCTTTTTTTATTTTTGTTTTTAGATGAGGCATCGCGTTGTTTGTAATCGTTTTAGGGAGATTCACCACAAGGAGCACATCTTCTTTCTTTTTTTAGCTTTGAGAGGGGTGTTAATGCCCATGGAGTGTAGCGAAATAATAATAATAATAAAAAAAATATGCTTCGAATAGGATGTTAATTGTTGATGAAGTGTTTGTTTGGCTGCGTTGCCGGAGTGCTAAAACGCCGGTCGAATTTCTGCGATGTCCCGTTGGGTGCGTTTCAGTCGATCTTTAGCTGTCATTGCGCCGAAGCGTACTATACAAACCACTAGTACACACTCGTTTACAAACACGCAAAAAGTGACATGGGCTTTCCATTTTTGCCATTTGATAATACTAAATGTAAACAAATTCTTGGTAAATACTCACGTAAGGTGTTGTACAAAAAAGAATATGAAAAACGACACTTCTCGTTTTATGCCTTGAAAACTCGGCGATGTATACGAAATGAAGTCCAAAACGATAACATCGCGTTTGGCGACTCATAGATGCATTTTTGCATGAGCACCGCATCCCTCATTAGTTTGAAAAAGAGACACAATGCATACGAGGTCGCACAAGGTTGACTTCACCCCGCTACAGACCTGCATTGCGTTGAAACGAACCTCAGGGAACCCTGATTGCTCCGAAATCAATTTTCTGATCGAGATGAACAGAAGGCTCTACGTAAACAAAGAAAGAAGAGAAACACAAAAATGAAAAGAGGGGAGTTGAGTTGCTGGCGATGAAGCCTAATTACTCGCGGATTTATCTTATCGATAATGTCGGGTAGCATGGTAGATTTTGGGTGAAACAAATCTCCCCCCCCCCTCCCCCCCCCCCCCCCACGCACGCACACACACACACACAAAAAAATACGACTAGAGATGTAAGGAACGACCCACTTTTCAGTGAAGCTGTTGCTGTACATCTGACGGCTGTAGTTATTACGCATTTTACGGGAAACGGACGAGGGCTGCTGCACATCAGCGTGCTACAACGGGTTCCGGACGTTCTGTGAATATAAATGAGCATAGGCCGGGGCGACACGCGCAAATTCATCTGCCGCTCAAGCATTCATGGTCGTTGATTTCGAGTTCGCCAGCGGCTCTTCACTCAGAGGATGCGGCAGCGCTGCTTTGCAACTTGACCCAGGTCGTCCCTGCAGCAGACTGTCCTACTCATAGTTCGGTGAATGGATGGATGCCGGCTCTGATCGGTGCTACCGGCTGAACCCTTTATATTGGGCGGTAGCTTGTGCAACCTAGCTTGAAAGTTAAGAACCAAAAGAATGATTTATTTTTTTTGCTTTGCCAATTTGCTTACCCTCTGCAATTTCGTAACTTTCACCAAGCGGTGTGGGATATCACCAAAATGACCTTCACGTAAACAGGCAAAAAAAAAAAAACACAAAAAAAACACACCTAAAAGCTTTATTTTCCGCCTCTTCCCTCTGGCGATGGATTCGCCGATCTTCCTCTGGTCAAGCCTAGTCGGCGTTGCCCTGGCACTAGGCCTACTGGGCGACACGGTACCTGGGGCCGGAGCCACGCGGGAGGGAATCCCAATTTTCCTCTGTTCCGCCTGTCCCCAGCTGTGTCAGTTAGTTGTACGCCATTCAATTGTCCCTAGATGTTTTCCACCAGTCTTACAATCTCCTCTTTGTTATTAAAATGCACTTACCATTCATTCTTCCATTCTCGTCTGCAAACCCAGTGCTCCGGCTAAATCCGTCACCCCTTCGGGTGACGAATTATGAAGCCTGTGCACCTCAAGACCACATGTTCTATTGTCTTGTCTTCCCCTTGGCATACCAAAACACCGCGTATCCATTTCCTCATACTATATGTCCTAGTCCTCAATAGTCCTGGTCTAGCCTCGAACAACAACGAAGTCCCCCGTGATCGTCATACCAATGTTCTTTCCTTATTTCGTGTTTTCGTCTCTTGTACATAGTTAAAGCTGATTTTCCCATGTCTTTCCTCTCACATCGAGTCCCTCAGCTTCTGTTACTTCTTTTTTTACAGAGGTGGTCTGTTCTGCCCCCGCACTTGACTATTGGTATTTGAATCTTAGTTCTCGAGTTCGGTTACTTTTCATGTACAGATGCTTATATACATTCCTCGCCCATCGTGTATCCTCGATTGTGTTTAGTCTTTGTTCAAATTTCAACTTACTGATCGCCTATCAAAGCCTCGAAAGGTGCCCAGCCTATGTCTCCGTGCACTCCTTCGTTTGGTGTGTTTCCATGCGACCCCAGTGCCAGTCTGCCCAGGCTCCTCTGCCGGATCTCTAAGCTCGGCTGGACCTCAGAGTTTACGCATAATACCGCATTGCCGAAAGGCAAACCCGGTACCATAACTCCTTTTATTCCCCTAACAACTCCATATCTATTGTAATTCCATAGTGCACTGTGCTTCATAATTGCTGCATTCCTTCTTCCTCTCTTTAGCATATTGCACTGTTCTAATTTTTTGTTTCTATTCTACTCAGGTATATCATAAGAAAGCAGAGGTGATAGGGGACAGCCCTGCCTGAGTCCTTTTTTTTTATTATTTCTGCCGGTTCTGTTATTTCTGCTTCCCACGTTACAACAACCTTACTATTTGTGTATACCTGTTGTAAAAGCCTATTCAAGTGTGCATGTAAATCGTACTCCACCAGCTGTACCCAGAGTTTTTTCTTACGCACATTGTCGTACTCCCCTGTATTGTCTAGAAATGCTATCCATAACGTTTTTTTTTTCTTCTTCCCATCCGTGGCAACAGTAAGGCATCCCACATAATGCCCCACTGTTGCCAGGGCTCGACGCCGGAATGCAGAATCCGGTCGAAGTATGTACCTTTTCTCTTCTTTTAGTATTTATATTCTAAAACCGGATTCGGGGGGTGGGCTGAATGGGGAGGTGTTCTCATTGCCTGCTTTGGCGTGGTAGACTGGAAGTGACGGTGTGGGTCCTTTTTGCTCCTTCTCATTGTTGCTGAAACGTCACTTGTGCATGATCCGCACATCGGCGCTGTTGCCGTCAGTCGAGTTACAGTCAAGTCACACATGAAACGTACACGGCACCTTGTTCTAGCCAGTTAGGAAATCTGTTATCTAGCATCAGAAGTAAAAGAAGAAGAGGTTGAAGTTGTTTTGATATCAGCTAAGGTGAGCTACGGATCTGTTTTCGGCACCCGTGTGTACTGTCAGAGCCTTTACCGAGGCTTCGGCACATTAACACAAGGAGCCCCTTAATCCTGTCCCATTGGGGCAGGCTCAGATATAGCATACATTGACTGATGAACCCTGGTTCAGCTTTGTCCGTTTACTTTCGCCTAGCCCACTTTAATTTCAGTGCACTGAGACAAATAATCAACGGCTTCGGGGCAAACATGAGAGGGCGCTGGGATCGAATCTGATGCAAACGTCGTAGATCTGCTCAACCAGTCATCTGCCTGAGCCGCGTCATACTTGTTTTGACATGGACAAGCACCGTAGAGGTGTGCGGTCGTGTAATCAGAGCAGCGTGAAGCACGTTACGCACCTGGGGTTAAGGCTCGGATCGCACTGGATAACCCCTCCACAGCATCGAACCGTGCCGCCCAATCTGAGAGGCAGATTGCCCTCTCGCTCTTTAAACTTTCAGGAAGCAGCAATTTCTTTTCCAGCATTTAATACCAAAGTAAAAGACGAGAAAAATTACGAAAGGTTCTGTAAGAGTACGTGTGCTTCTAAGGATTGCAGTGCACTTCCCCCGGATTACAGTGCACTTCCCCCCATGAAGGACATTTGAAAGGGGGAAATATTAGAGAGTTTTAGTAGACCGTTTTCGGTTTCCCGCTCCGCTCTATGGAAAGCGGAGTTGCCATCGCGCATGCGCGACCCGCTCTGGGATTTGAGCGAGGAGCGTCAGCTCCGCTATCGTCGCCATTTTAAGAAGTACGTTCCACTCTCAGTAAAGGTTCACTAGATGCTGCTTTTCTGGAAAGGTGGGTGCTCGCTATTTGAAATCATGCTTGGGATCGCGCTTGACCCTTATGAACCTCGCTGCACTAAGAAGCTGCGCAGACTTTGTTTGAAAAGGCGTCCCCCAGAAAACGTTTCACGGTGGTCAAGAACCTCTGGCTGCTTCGAGAAATCGCTGGCCGCAATCCTTTCACGGCCCCTGAACGGTGGGAACAGGTGCTGCCTTGTCTAAGCCAGCGGGCTCGATTTTTCTATGCGAGATGACGACGACGACGTTGAGACGATGACACACCGGGCGACGGCGGTGTCTCAATCTGAGCCCTGGGCCTCGGTTCCTCGGAGGCGGCAGCTTCTACTTCGGCTTGACTACCTCCTTGGAGCATGATTCTTTGACCCCAGTGGACCCCAGTGAGCAATAGCGCCATTATGTTCCTGGTGCTCCTTCAAGCACTGATCGAACGGCGTGCAAGATCCTCATAGCTCGCTGCTCACCCGCCCAACCCGCCTCCACGAAGTCTGGACTTCTGCGAATCAGACTGCCACCCTCCCCAATACCAACAACCCATGTCGTCGTCATCTTGCACGTTTATACTCATCACATTACCATGTTCCCTAAACGCGGCACCGCAGGCCTCGGTGGTACGGGCTGCTGCTTTCCGCGGTGCCGCGGCCCTCCAGAGCCAAAAATTACAGGTTAAAGACCAAAGACTAAAGCAATCGGCAAACGGACAGATATTTTGTTTGGTTACTTCAGGCAGCAAGACAGCGAAAATTAGCGAAAGCGAGTGCTCCATTTATATCTCTACATTTTTTTTCCCAATGAAATTAGTTTTTTCTTCTTCGTATGCTTCGATTTGTGATATGGTGCCTTGGTGTTTATGTACACTGCGCGACACTGTTAGTGAGAGCATTCAATATCCTGTTTTTATTTTTCACCTTAAATTCGAGGGGCTGACATTTGCCTATTGGTGTGGAATAAAGCGCTCGTTTGGGGCACTAATCTGAGCGACAAATTTTCAGCTTTTTCAATAGCTGTCAAAAAAATAAACTGCAAATAAAAGCGATTTTTGTCGTGTTCGTATTAACAGTGGAGCGCAGTGTATGTATCTGCCTTGGGGGGTGACATGAAACCATTTTGCTTGACTATACACTTCTTTTTATTTCTTTTGCGTGTTTATGAAAGTGCGTTTTTCAGCTTAAGCTCCTGCCCAGTTTCTGCCTCACTTGTGCTACGGTCTTTTCTTGCAATAGAAGGCCACGCAACATAGTCTACTCTTACAATGCTGAATTCAACAGTAACACTGTAATTTGGTTAGATGCAATATTCACACGCACATCTGAGAAGTAAAATGGGAGTCGTTAGTAAACGTTTTTTATTAAAATATTTCTAGATGCCTTTCAGCCCAGTTGGACAGGTATTTCGCTCAGTACAAAAGCTGGAACATGATTTACTGTGATAATTTTATGCATTCTATTATTAAACAAACAAAAAAATGCCCATGGTCTTTGTAGGTTTCGTCCAGCCGTCAAATTATGCCGTCTGCGCACATCACTGCCTGGTGCTTCACGACGAGCACCCTCTTGTGGTCTTCTTCTAATTTTTTGATGGACGGCATATGGGCATGCTGTGCGGTCAACAAAACCCCAACAGTCGTTCAGGGGTGTTCCCTTGTCCTTGACGGCCTAATAAAAAAGACAAAGAAAAACACTCTTACAACACGGCAGTATTTAAACACTACCAAAACATGTGATATGGGACTTGTTACTCCTCTAAGATAAAGCGTATTTCCATTGTAGGGTTGTAAAAAAACTGGGTATCGTAAATTAATATATATATAGATAGTTGTTCCTTAATTCTGCTAAAGTTTGAGGCCGTCAAACTGTGCATGTGAGGCCCGCTACGCCGGAATTCAAAACGAAACTTCTGAAAACTGTTCTAATCTACCACTATTGCTTAGAAGTCCAGGGTTGTGTTTGCTAAATTTTGCAGTGTTTATGCCTGTCTGGTTTTCACCAGACAAAAAATTTACGTGGAATATTCTTTCGACCGTTATTGGTAACTCTTTTCAAAACACCACCGGGTAACATATTCGGCCGCCATATTTTGGGCATCGCTTTTAGTGCGAGACTTGTGACTAGAACCCATTTCATATTCAGTATTGACGCAGCATTCGTGTCTAATACATTTAGACTCGCATCCGCGACAAACAATGACGTAGCTCTCTTGCTCCCTAGACACTTGGCCAAAATAAGGCGGCCTCGAAGACTAGCGGCACCATGGGTTGCACTTTTAAAAAGGCTGCATTCAAGTTTCTATTATTTTCTAAATCTACCAAGGAAATCCAATGTAAACATTTCTTGAGGAAAGTTAAACAATTCAAAAGTTGCGAGCGAGTGTGAATAAATAAAGCTGAGAGGAATGGTTTCTTTGGTGCAGCTTGCGAGCGCTATGCTCGTGGTCAGCTTTCAGTGGCATTTTTGACAGGAGGGCGCATGCACAGATATAATCGGCGTTCAAGCACGCGCACCCGTACATCTGACTGCATAGCCATAGGACGTCCACAAAACGCGACGACTTTACCGACGCCGTGCTGGTTGCAAAGTGATACTCGTTCACTTCGTTTGATTATGCTGTTTTGTGTTACATAGAACTCAAATCGAATGGTTTACTTTTTACGCGCGGGGCGTACGCTTTACTTCTCGATTCGACCTCTTTCAAGCTGAGGTCACGGTCAAAAACATCGACGCGTATTGAGTAAGTGCAGCCATCTTGAGATCTGAGCGATCACGCTAAGGACGCTGAGGGCAGTCCGCTCTACAACTTGTGAAGCGGAGCGCACGCTCACTCCGCTAACTATACGCTCCAACTCAGAGCGGGCCACGCATGCGCGGTGGGGACGATGCTTCTCGCAAAGCGTAAAGTAGAGCAAAGAGGGCTCATAAAAGTGGCCTACTAATACTCATAGATTACGAACGCGCTCGTCGTGACTTGTCCTGACACTGCCCATGTACACCTTTGGCGTATAGAAAAAAGTAACTTTTCACCAGACAGAGCAGCTGTGCTAGAAACAATGGAAACGCGAAATTTACACAAACCATGCAAGGTCTCACCTGTGAGCACAGCTCTAGTTTCGCCAGGGTCAACCACCTATGTTTGTTTATGTCAGCGAGCAGGTGGCCGAACCTCTCGTTGATGTGACCCACGATGAGGTTCACAGAACTGAAGAACACCGACAAGTTCCGTCCAAACGCTGATCCAAGTACGAACAGACGGTTGGGATAGGCCAGTCGAGGAAGAACCATGCAAAGCGTCTCGCCGGATTGGCAACACCCTGCGCCGATCTGTCGGGTGCTGGTATTTGGAGGCCCGCATGCAGAACAGCCACGTCCTTCTTTAAACAGGATAGCTTCCTAAAGGGTTTCTTTTCTACGTTGGAAATATCCAGCAAACCGCGTTCGCAAAGGAAGCTTCGGCGCTTGATGGCACGAGGGGTACGAATCATAGATTCGATGTCTCGCCAGCTTAATCTCGTTAGTAAAAGTCTCCTTCCTTGAGAACAGCGGGGATTCATCGTGCAGATGCCTTGCTAGCCTTGAGCAACACTGTACTCGTACTACGCAAAAGGATGTACTCGCAATGCGCAAACTTCGTCCTTTTCTCTTATTTTTCTACTTCGAATAAGTAAATCTGTTTCAGTTTTAATTCGAGTGGAGCAGAAGCTACAATAGCGAGTGCCGGCCTTTCAGCGCCCTTGATAAGCACGCGCGCTCGTGCAGTGCAAGTACCGTTTAGAGCAACATGCTCATGCTTATACCTTCGGCTTCACTCGCACACAAGGCGGAACGATTATATTTATATTTTATAGCTTAATATTTCTTCAGGTGTGTGCCTACTCTTTTGTGTTCATTATTGTCGCCTTCGTTTTTACTACCTCTACAATCACGCTCCCTTTTACTCTCCTGGTGTTAACGCTTAGGTTTTTTTTTCTCTTACTAGTACTATAAACGTCCACTTGTGGGGCTACGCAAATTTTTCGAACCCGCTCAAAACGCTCTTACGCTGAAGAAAAACGCTCTACTAAAACGCGTTTTTGGACCTCCGCTTTCCATTCCGGCGAAGCGGGCCGCGCATGCGCAGTCTGGCACCCTCAGAGCGGAGCGGAAGATGAAAACGGTCTACTAAAACTCTCTATTATTCAACTCTAACGCTCTGCGCCATAGTCACCTAACCTTACAGGTACACTGTCTGCGCCGGTCAGCTATAACCTTACAGGTACACTTTTCTCTAATCGACACCAAAAGACGAAACCCGTCTCCAAACCTGGAAAACAAATATCCTTAAATAGTTACTTGTACTGTGCGAACTTTATTTTGAAATCAGCTGTAGCCAGGGGGCACAGGTACATGCGTGTTATTACCCGAGACACTTAAGATTCTACGTAAGCATCATACCTTTTTTAGAAGAACAGCACCACGTGACAGGTCGTCTGGGTCGTTCCTCAGTCGAACTGCTCAACTCTCATATTTATTCACCGGGTGCTAGATTCATCATGAAGGTTTGAGTTAATTTTCGTAGAGGGAAACCGTTACAGGAAATGAGATGAGCTGCAGTAGGTGGAAAAGCAGTTATTAATAGCATGCAACTGAGTACTGAGTACTCCACGATACCAAATGATCCCAGCACAAGCGGCGACGCGCCCAAAGGCGCACGGTTCTTGGCAGATTTTGATCAGATTCGATGACTGCGCCATCTACTTCCGTCCTGGATCTCTGGATTGAGTCGATCCAGGCAATGAGTACACTTCCCCCTCCATCCACTCTAACCGGCAGGGAGGTAAGAAGTACTAGGAGGGGGCACGTTGCAATATTGGTGAAGCCTAGTCATAAAAAGTTTAAACGATTTTGTGCCCAGCGTGACCGCAGATCTCTCTGGCGATTGGTGCGCGTGACATGTCACGTGCGAGATGGATGGTTGATTGTAGGAGGATTCCTTGCAGGCGTGCGCGCGCTCCGTCCGGTAGGTTTTATCAGATCGAAGGCTACGCTGTGGTGTATTCTAGTACACCATAGCTAGACGAAGGCTAGCTACGGTCACGTGATGTGGTGAGAATAAGGAGGAAAATGAGAAAGAGGCGAGGCGTCAAGGGAACATGGCTTGTGGAGGCTACGCGGCTGACGTCATACCCTCTCCTACCCTTCTATTCTCCATGCTAACCGGGATGTGCCGGGTATTAAAGTGGCCAACATAATTTCTTTTTTGTCCCATTTTTAAACATGGAAAAAAAACATGGAAGATTTTAGAGCCCATCTTCCAGTCTATTGTCTTCGAAAAATGTCACGTGTACTTGTTTCGAAATTTTGCCTTGTTTGCAAGCTTCCATATTGAGCGAAGAACATCGGCACATGTACGCCAAATAATATTTTATCGCATCGCGGAAACACAGATAGGCAGCGACTACTTGGCCGACCGCTTGGCGCTACTGTTATCAATTGTACGCAATCGTACCCCTGGTATATGTTACGTAAGAAATACAGATTGAATATGGAATAACACACCTGTCAATATAAAGCTGCAAGCATATAGCCATCTTTTGATATTCGGTTAGCGAGGTTTTTAGTTTCCATATGAGTGAGGTTGAACCTCCTGAGCTTACACTCATGCGCCTAATCGTGTGAGAACATCGCCAAGATTGTAGGGTATTTTCTCCTCTGCGAAACGCTGTTAACAAATTGATTACGGTCGAAGAAGTGCTCACGTCATCATATTTCCCGGAATAAACATAAACGACAATTATACAATATTGTTACTACGGATCAAACCTCGGGAAAGTATACCTTTCCATTCATAGGCCCGACATCTTTTTATTTCCCCTTCATTCGATGTACAACACATCGGGGACCCAGGACTGGCCGGAGGACTTCAAGGATGGTGTGATGTGTGTGGACTTGGAGGGACAAAGGGGTTTCGTCCAGCGAACCCGGCGCTTGCTTCACCGGCAGACTGTGCGTAGGTGTGTTGGTGAAGGGGTGACGGAGGGGTAGGGGTTTTCGCAGGACCAATAAAGAGGTTTTCCACCACCACAACTTTCGCGACATCTTGAATTTCTGCCCGCCATAATGAAAGGAATCGTGATATTCCCGAGGATCTAAACAAGGTCAGACTCACGACAGGTATCTAAATTAACATTGCATTGTTCCAATATAATTTGCCCCCTTCCCCTTAACAAAAGTCAACAAGAACAACAAAGAAACGAAGTGTCCCGTAATATTTCCCATATAAGCGCCCTATCCACGCGAGCCTAACCATCCGCTGGACCTGCAGGTGACGTACACGGTCACGCAATGAACGGCGCATCGCCAGCACGGGCGAATCTCCTCGCTAGGCGTTAGCTGCACCTCGCACGCGACGCCATAACGATCCCGTCCAACAAATTCTGACGTCTTCGACGAGATGAGAGGATTTCCGAAATGTCAGAGGTGGGCACTCACTCCGCGCTTAATCCTCCTCCAGTTGTCTATCCGCATAAGAGGGGAGCGAAAATGATTTCCAAGCACGATTCGGCGGAATGAGAAAAGACCTTGGAGCTGGCACGAGAAATTAGAGAAGGCGGATTCCAACAACCAAGCCAACACGAGTTCGATGGATGGTTGTTCCAAAGTCAATCGGAGATCTTCCAAAAACAAATTGTCATTCAATTAGAAAAAAAAAAAATGAACTTCTATACAGAATGCTTTACTTCATTTTATTTCATTAAAGGCCCCTCGAATGGATACGACAGAAGGGGTGGGATTTAACGAGACAAATGATCCTTCATTATGAAAGGTGGCGGTTGCATATTGCATGATGCTTGATGGACACGCGATGGTAGTAATCTCGTGGGAAAGTCCGTTCCAATCCGAAGCTGTGGGGGAGAAAATGAGGTGGAAAAGGCTGTGGTGCACCTGCGTGGACGAGAATCTTAAAGTGGACGGCCGGTGCGCTGGGATATGCGTGCAGGTGGTACAATGTAGGGTGCATGAGCGAGCGAAAAATAATGCAACTTGTTATCCGATGTGCCTTCGCGTGGCCCATAAAAGACGCTAAAATTGCCTAAGTGTTTATTAGATTATAGTACAACTAAAAAGATCGCGCTCAGAAGCTTTTTTTTTTTTTTGTGTGTCTAAGTGAAGTTGCAGTTATACTTTGTGGTACCGACTTGGTGGACAGAAAATACGCTACCCCTGTCACTCCTTGCAACGTCGCTGAAAACATCGTCAAGCATTCCCGACCCTCCCAGCGAGACTACCTTTAGTGCCTTCGTGTTTACGCGTCTGATGACTTCAGGGCCAGGCACGTAGCCAGGATTTTGTTTCGGGGGGGGGGGGGGGGGGGGGGGGGGGGGGCGCCCATGACAAAATGCTGTATGAGGAGGAGGGTTGGAGAGGAGATCCCAGTAAAATGGAAGATATCGGGGAAGGGGGTGGGGGGGCCCATGGGCCACCCCCCTTGCTACGTGCCTCCTTCAGGCCATTGCATGACACGATACATATTTCTCTTCTTTGCTCTGGAGTACACGAAAATGGTTATCTCGGGTGGAGCTCTTCGAAGTAGTCAATGATTCGCCGCCGTTTCGGATCCCGCTATTTATTTTTATGTTTCGCGGTGATCACGCGCCTGACGGCATCGATATGCAACTAAAATTGGCATTACCTAAAAAAAAAAAAAAGGATCAAACAATATTGAGACTTTTTACCTTCCCGTAGGGTCCTGCACATACCTTTTCCAACGGAGCACTCGAAACACCAATCATAGCTATTTCCTTAACGACATCCGATCCCAGAGGCAAGAAAAGAGGGCCACCAAGTTGACCGTTGACACTGCATGGTCATCGGATCATGATGCCAATCAGCCTTTTCATTGGTTTAACGTAATTAAAGAAAGACCAGTGAGTGGTGCGTGGAACTTTATCGGCAGCTTGAAAAACGCGGGGACTTATTACGTTCCATGCTCCCTGCTTTCTGATTGCTTCTTCTTCGGCGAAGCTTCTCGTCTCAACATATATTCAACCTGATCATTCGTCGAGCTTCTTTCACACACTCTAAAAAATGTCTGTGCGTCTACATTCACGCACAACCCTCGGAGAGCCAATCACCGCAACTCACGGAGGCCGCTCAGCGAATGACGATGCCGAAACAAATGTTTAGACCAAAAAACGCAGTCTGAGTTGGGACATTAAGCAATGCAAGCATGACGTTTTGCACTGCTTAATGCCGCAACTCAGACTGCGTTTTTTCGTCTAAACATTTGTTTCGGCATCGTCATTCGCTGAGCTGCCTCCGTAAGTTGCGGTGATTGGCTCTCCGACTGTTGTGCGGGAAAGTAGGCGCACAGACTTTTTTTAGAGTGTAGATTGAGGCGATTGGCTCTCGCAAGAGCTTCGTGGGAAAGGAGACACTCCGGATTTCTTAGGGTCTAAACGACTTTCTACCGAGTCCAGTTCCCTTTTGTTTCGGGCAGGTCAGAGAACAGTCTACCGGCCCATTTCGCGGGACACCTTTGCCGGAGAAATTCCGGGCCAAGGCCTCGGGAATCAGGTCGTCGGCGTTTCCCGACGACTGATATGTCCCAGGGCGCATAATTTTCTTCTCCCCGCAGGTGACACGCCCGGCCTATCGATTCGCTGCATGGAGTGGGGGCCGCTCTCTTTTCTGTCGCCATCGCTCTCGCTTCCTCTCCGATACGGCAGCGCTCCCAAGACGTCCCGGTCAATGCCGCGATCACGAAGTCCCTCGATTAAGAACAATTCTGCGCTTTTGTGCCGTAGGGAGGGTCCGTTTTGCGACGACATTGTCGCGCAGGCAGTTCGGGTGTTTGGCAACTACGACTACTGCTGTTCGCGAGGATCGAAGTTCTCAGTGCTGAGAACGCACAGTCAGAACTCACTGCAAGTATACTTCGCCACAGCGCATTTAGAGAACTAATAATTGATCTTTCCTATAAAGGGGGGGGGGGGGGGGGGGGATGGTTTCTTTGTTTTTGAACGTAAGCCAATATAACAATAAGAACGTGATCTCAGTGGCAAACGGGCTGAGCGCTTTTTTGCCGCTGAGGCTATATAAATGCCCATTGGTACGCAATACTTCAGAGAGTCAATCGCAGCGACCTCCAGAGAAACTCGGGCCAATCATGAGGCTGGAAAAGCGCTTTAACCGAAAAACAATGTCTGTGAGAATAGGGGGCTTTCGTAGACCGCTTCTTTCCCCTCTGCTACTCCCTACGCTACTAAGACGACGGAACCGCGCATGCGCGCCACTAGCCTGGACTCGTGGCGGGTTGCGCAGAGCGTTGCGGAACGGCGGAAACGATCTGCGAAAACTCACTATACGGCACTGGGCCTGACACTAGCTGACAGCATACTTCAATCATACTGCTTCAGCAGTCGCGAATTTCACTGGCCGACTTCGGTGCGTGGATTGCAGTGATTGGCTCAACGATCGTGCGCTGCGGGAAAGCAGGCGCAGCCGAGACATCGTACAAAAGATGTCGCTGAAGTCACGATGACCATCTGCAGATAGTTTTTGTATGGCCAATGTGAGCGCCATACAAGGAAGAAACAGTCCTTAGTGTCTGTAGTCTGTCCTCTTTATACGATGTATATTAGCAGTGAGACGGTGAGACCAGTGCTTGAAGTCTCCTCTAAGTTGAGGGGGGTCCCTACAAGAAGGGAGGAGGGCGGGAAGGG
Organism: Ixodes scapularis; assembly: GCF_016920785.2. NCBI lineage: Eukaryota > Metazoa > Arthropoda > Arachnida > Ixodida > Ixodidae > Ixodes > Ixodes scapularis. Next base: position 128,632,259 of record NW_024609880.1, on the reverse strand, counting down.
GGGGGGGGTTCTGACGAAATGTATTAGATGCACATAAAATAAAACCGACTGCTGACTATGTCCCCGCCCTACCTGCAACCCTCAAATTGCTAATCCCCAAATGTCACATCCCTGAAAACAAGCTATTTTATTGCAAGATATGATTTTGATTTCACTAATGCTGGGGCTGTGGAGGAGCGTCCCAGACCATCCGTTAAAATCAGTGGGGGGTCGAAGACCCCCTGAGACCCCCCAGACTTTAAGCCCTGGGTGAGACCACGGTTTTAGTGCATGCATTTTCTCTGGCGATGACGAGGAGTCCTCCGGTGCCTCTGCCCTTGTCACCAGGCGAGCCGTCCCCGTGCCGGGAGTGCCGGACGAGCCGAGGTGCCCGCCGGGTCCATGCTCCTGGGCGGGTCTCGACCCGGGGCGTGCAGCGAGAGCCCGGGCTCCCGCCCTGGGCCCAGCCCAGGATCTGACGGAGTCAGCGCCAGGAGCGGCACGGGACACCGCACGCACATCCGCAGGACAGGTGAGCGGAGTGACAGGATGGATGGATGGATGTTAACGGACGTGCCCTTTATAATGGTCGGTAGCTTGCGCCACCTAGCCTGAAGTCCGAAAACCCACAATTGATCCATCCGCCCTACTAAGCCAACTTTCTTCCCCTTTGCATTTTTGTAACTAAGAACAGGCAGTGCGGCATATCGCCAGGATGACCTTCGGGAGATCGGGCGTTCGGGACAGCGGAGCGGAGCTGCAGATTCCCATCCGCAGCCGTGTTGTCAGATGAGAACATTCTCCATCAGATTGTGTAAGTCTGGCGAAATAGTTGAGCCCTCTGTGTCCTGGTTCCTGAACCACTACCAGGCAAAATATGAAGAAAACGGGAGGAAAATGTCTCGTGGTGCCAAGTGCTGTCGTTGCGGCATTAAAGTACCCACTGCTTGGTAGCGCAGGACCCCGATCAATTGAAGTAGTCACTGTGCCTAAAGTCAAAGACCGAAGAAACCAGACAAAAAATATATATAGTGTAAAAGATAGCATCCCGCCAAGGTGCCAACCTCCGAATGGCTTTCTAACCTACTTTTAAGATCGGCTTTTTTTTTTTTTTTTTAATCGGAGCGTACGAATTATTTTTACAAAAACAGAGAAGAAAAGGAACTTTGACAAATAAATCTTGCAAAAACTATTTCGCGTAGTGCACGAACTACTATTCGAAAAAATGGTCTCTTTCTCTTGTGGTGCCGTTATGACGAACGCGGTGACATTTGCGTTCTGCTGGTCGGTTTCGTTCCACTGTAGCTTCGTGGCATTGCGCACTGTGCGTACCTAGCTGAAGCTGAATGTGTTTGTTCATAAGATATGTAACTTGAACACGAATGCTTGCTTTCTTTTAGACACGTTTTTATCTTAATCGTAGTGTCTGGAGTAACCTAGTGAAATTTCGATACGGGTCCGATGCCGCGACTATTTTTCCGATCTATCTGGCAACGCTGAGAGACGAACCGGATTTGTTTTACAGTGTGCCTTCTTAATTTACTTAAAGAAACTGTTTCTTGACTAAAAATCTCTAGATAGAATTTAAAAAAAAATGTGTGCCTTCATGGGAAGTATAGAATAATAAAGAGTTTTAGCTTAAGAAAATATTTGTTTCGAAATATCCTTTTTTTAAAGATGTGTTTTCTGAATGATAATAAAAATTACGTAATTTAAATCATAATTTAGATAACAATTTAAGTCATGACTTTTTCTTTCTACTTTGAAAAAAAAGAAAAGAAACTAGAACGAAAGATTTTATATTTAAAACACGTCTTCGCGAAAATTATTGCTGAACTGATACTTTTCTTTTTCACCTCAATCTAAATAAAGATGCCTCGTCGCAGTCTTCGTGCCGCAGCAACCATCGAGTTCGTGTTGAGCGATTTCCTCGGTTTAGTCTTTCCTTATAACCGCTCTCTGTAAATCACATCGATGGTTCCTTCTTCCCGCGTTCTCTGCGGCGGCGCCAGCGTTTTCGAAATCCGCCAAGATGACACCAGACCGACTTCCGGGTGACAACTTTCTGGCAGGCGCCACTTTCGACCGCCGCCTCGTCTTTGTCACAAAAACCAGCAATCGCCTAAACTAACTTCCTCTCTCTCTCGTGGGATGTGATCCAACAAACGAGCCAGCAGCACTCTGTGAATTTAACGGCACTTTAAAGTTCCCCCGCTTCCCTCTAAAAACAAAAAAAAAGTTAGAAAATAAACAGGAAATATATAAATAAACGAGCAACAGTGCCAATCAGGTCGGTTCGCCATGGAAGCTCGTAACTCTTGAGCCCTCTTCGCTCAACGGTCCCTTTGGCGACACCGCTTTTGCCGGGTTAAGGTCAAGCGGCCTGCCAGGAGCTGCCGTAAAAGAAAATACGAAGCGCGCGCAACCGTGAATTAAAAATAGGGCGTCGCGCATCACCGGCCCCGTCCTCCGCTCCACAACTACACCCCGTTCCATCTGGTACACGGTGGACCGCAGCGATCGTTGCGAACCATACCCAGCCAATCAAGTGCTGTGAACCCGTCACGTGACTGCGCGCCCCGTGTCTTCCGCTGGGTCACGTGACACTCGCGCGGCATTTGATTGGTTCGGATGGCTCGCGGGAGCGTCTGCGGTTCATCGTGACGTGAGCGCCGAATGAGGAATGATATGATCAGTGTGACCGGTGGAACGGAGAGACGATGGTTGTGCGACTCGGTCGGCGAAACACCCCGCCAGGCATTTTATATCGGTTCGAACACCGATGGTTGGGTTTGCCTAAAGCTTCTCGATGTGCTTGCGTGTGTCTCGCAAGTAGCGTCATAGTGCACCGGTGCACGAGGCCCGTGTCTCGAGCGGCCCTTGGAAGAAAATGGCGGCGCAACACCGTAATGAGCGGTCCTTGGAAGCGAATGGCGGCGGAGCACCCGCTCGTGGCGCGTGTCTTGCGCATTTCCACAACAATGGAACTTGCAAAACAAAACAAAAACGCCTTTATCAAGGGGCTTTAGGTCTGCAACTTACAGGAGCCTTTCTATACAGAATGAAGCGAACGGCCCAGTCTAGTTGTTCGGCGTGCTTTATACTCTGTTTCACCTTCTGTTGTACCGCAGGATAAGCTAGAAGCGCGAGCTCCTTGCTCTAGGGCACATCTCGGCGGCACGAGCTCTCGTGCGTCAAGAGCAGCTTCCAACGCTATGAGCTCGCGCTTCTAGCCTTCTCTGCGGTACAACATAAGGTGAAACGGAGTATAGACGGAAACTGAAGCGCGGTTCTCACGGTGCTATTTTTTGGATGCTATGCAAAATGCATTTTGGATGCAAGTTCATCAACATTAAACCGACATTTGACATTTTTACAGAAAAAAAGCAAAGCGCCTAAATTTAATTTATGGCATTAGTGCCTTTTAATTGTGCTCACAGAGTGCTTGGAAAAAGTTATTATGATGTGGACTGAAAATCAACGGCAGGAGATCGAGCGAAACATCTGCCCCACAACGGATGTGAAAAACACTGCTTTCCGCCGCGGCCTCTTTTAAAATTCGTAAGTCGAGAACAAAAAATCTGAGGAGCTTGCGGTTTGTGGCGACTGCGTTTTTAGAGACGGTGCAATAACATATATCTTTTTCAGCGAAATTAAAAATCTGACCCTTTTTTTCCTTCACGATTTGAAATAAAATCACCCATATATATATATATATATATATATATATATATATATATATATATATATATATATATATATATATATATATATATATATATATATATATATATATAAAGAGTGACGAATGTTGACAAATGCTTCCGTTGATATATGGGCAAAAGTGATGTGCGCAGACACAGCAGCCGTAGGATGAAAAGAATAAAATTCTAATTTAATGGCGAAAAAAGTTACGCAAGAAAAAATGGTGAAGTGCCGACAAAAAGTTGTCTTAGTTTACGGGAATAATGAAGACTAGGCACAAGAACGCTAATTACGCGGGAAAGAAACTTCTAAACAGGACGGAGTAAAAGTCAAAGTTAACACACAAGAACTTACAAAAATAAATTGTTAAATGAAAAATAAAATAAAGAATTGAAAATAAAAAATGGATAAAAATAAGAAAAGGGCCTGACGTCCGTCGACGTTTCGGCAGTGGCACTGCCTTCTCATATATATATATATATATATATATATATATATATATATATGTATATGTGTGTGTGTGTCCCTCTCCTCGCATACTGGTTCTGTAACCTCCTCCACCAACATACCCTACCCTCCTCCCACACGTTCCCTGTTAAATTTAGCTGTAAAATCGACGCCACGTGGCCTCAACACCAATTGAATTCCCCCGCTAAATTTAGCGGTGAAAATGACGTCACATGACTTCGTGTCATGTCACCTATGAACAAATTCAGTTTCTCCGTCACGTGACCTCAACACCGATTCAATTCCTCGTTAAATTTAGCGGGGAACATAATGCAACACATGCGCATTCAGTTTACCCACTAAATTTAGCGGTAAAACTGTCGTCACATGACCTCAACACCAATTCAGTTTCTCTGCTAAATTTAGCGGGAAAACTGTGACGTCCCATATTGCAACGCGCGTTGTTACACCGACGGCGTCGGCGACGACGACGACGCTCAACGCGGAAACAGGCGCCCAAGAGCTGCGCTCTAAAACAATACAGACGACACGGGCTTTTTTTTTTTTAAAGCGCAGCTCTTAGGCGCCCGTTTCCCCGTCGAGCGGCGACGCTGTCGCCGTCGGCGTAAGCGCCCCGCTAAATTTAGCGGGGAATTGAATGGGTGTTGAGTCACGTGACATCAATTTTCCCGCTAAGTTACGCGGAGAAACTAAATTTGTTCACGGGTGACGTGACACGAAGTCATGTGACGTCATTTTCCCCGCTAAATTTAGCGGGGAAAGCGTTCGGCAAGGTTTCGCGTTCACTCACACGTTTCCTGCCCGAACATTGCCGACCGCCGATGTTGCTCGATGAGGTTTTGAGAAGGGTCTTTTCACACAAATTCACCTGTACTTTATGTTTTCTTTTTATTTTTATAGTTTCTCTAACACGATAAGACGCTCCATGGAGGGTGGGAGGTGGTCTGAATTATGTCATTACGACAGATGTGTACCTTTAGAGCATATGGCGCATCCCCCATGCGATCCGATGTCCGACGGCATGTAACCGTCGCCCCGTGGGTGACATCCGAACTGTTAGGCGCCCGCCTTCAAACGACGGTTTACCAAACGCTGCTGCTCAGACGTCCAATGAGGTCGTGCGAACGACGACCCCCAGATGCTCCTTTTGTACACGATGGGGCGGACAGAAAGGCGAGTCGTAACACCGGACGCGAAAACCGTTACGCAAGAGATGCGGAGCCGTTACATGAACACGACGGGTTCATCGCGGCCATTGTTGCATTCGGCGCCCCACGGGGGTCACGTGCGTGGGGGAAATGAGCTGTTACGCAAAAGAAAGGACCGTTGTGTCAAAAAAAAAAACGCAGGCAATTTAATGATTTTTCCCCGGCCCCCCAAAAAATACAATGAAAAAGAAAGAAAAAACGTACAAGCACACGCACATTGTCCTAAGCTTTGTGTTTTTAAACAGTCTCGTGTTTTACATTATGAAGTCTGTTTGCGTGTGTTTTCGGAGAGCTACGTTTTATTAAGGCGAGAGCCTATGTCTCATCGTTCAGTCGACCTTCAAAGTCCTTGAGCGAAAACACGTCGGCGACACGGAAGGCACCAAAACGTTTACGTGACCACTCGGTCGAATCGGAGGCGATGAAATTAAGAAGGATGACAAAGCGAATTAAGAGGAATCAAAGTGAATTAAGAGAAATTAAAGTCAATTAAGAGGAATTAAAGTCAATTAAGAGGAATTAAAGAGAGGTAAGAGTAATCAATGGCAATTAAGAAGGACTATGAAGCGAATTAAGAGGAATCAAAGTGAATTAAGAGGAATTATAGTGAATTAAGAGGAATTAAAGAGAGGCAAGAGTAATCAATGGGAATTAAGAAGAACTAAAAAGCGAATTAAGAGGAGTCAAAGTGAATGAAGAGGAATTATAGTGAATTAAAAAGAAGTAAGAGGTGATCAAAGCTAATTAAGAAGGACAACAAAGCGAATTAAGAGGAACCAAAGTGAATTAAGATGAATTAAAGTGAATTAAGAGGAATTCAAGCGATTGAAGTCGATGACTAAGCGAATTAAGATGATGACTTAGCACATTGAGGATGACTTAGCACATTGAGAGGGATGACTCAGCACATTAAGAAATATGACTCGGTACATTAAGAGGAGTGTCTGTCTTTAATGCATCAGTGCTTGGGCTTTCGACTTCAAGCCGTCTTAGGGATCACATAAGATGCCCTGTGTTCTTTTTCTACGGGTTACTCGAGGCCTCCAAATTGTGTAATCCCTGTAGTACGTTGGGGCAATCTGGTGCTGTCAGGAGTGTGTTGTCCTGCAAAATCTCATCCTTTGAACCAGTAACAAATTAGTTAATCACGAGGGTTGCCACGATTTGCCGAGTTTAAATGTTTCTGCTTCGCGAAACAATCATTGTGCTTGCCACGTGCAATATTCTGGTTCGCGGGGTTACACGCGTTGCACGTGACACGACCTTCTCCGATTGGTGGACATATTTGATAATTAAATGCTGAAGGAATTTGGAATGCACGTGTGACAAAGTCAGTCAGCTTTCTCGTTGATTACATAATGACTACCACTTACGTCACAGCATCCGGTTGATGACGAATCGAAAATATGACTCGAATAATTCCTCATTTTCTGGGGGACCAATTTTATGCCATATCTTTTGTTCGCTTTTGTTCGAAACTTCAGCGGCACCATTGAAATTATGCAAACTTCTCCCAAACCTCGGCATTCACCTGTTTGGCCGGGCTGAGTCACTACACGATACCCCATATTTGGTGCTCTGTATGCAAGATACACTATGCGAAGCTCTTGCATGCATAGCTGCGATGCACTCGTAACACGAATCGTTGATGTGAATTTAAAAATTCCAGCGGTGCATACGCATTCCTGTCGAAAGTTTGTTCCCGCTAAGAAGTTCAATGCATCTGCCTCCCCGCACGACGAATGGCGAGGCTGGGAGTATGGTTAGACCCAGAAACAATAACAAAAATCTACAAAATAAAAGCAGTCTGAGCTGTGGCATGACTTAAGTACGTGAAACGCCCAACTCAGTGCCACAGCTCAGATTGTTATTTGAGATATTATGAGGCAGTCGGAAAGTCCTTGAAAAGGAACCTGCTGGAAGCCTCCGAATCAGAATAGCAGCCGAAGTTTCGCATCTTGTTCGAGAGATTTTCGTAGATGAAGAGGCCTGAAGAGGCCATGAAACGATTTTTCTACTTTCGCTAAATACTACTAAGAATACCTTTCCTCCGTTAATAGCCGAATAAACTTGCCTTAGTTTTCTTTCTAAGCAATGGAAGTCGGAAAATAAATTTGAGAAATATGAGCATGGTTTATTGCCTCAACTCGGAGCCAGAACATGCGGCCACGTGGCCTGGTTAGTCATATCATAGCCTTCTCTATCCACGCACTGTGGTCGGCAGAGTAGAAAACGCGTGCTAAGCTCCAGGCATTGTCAGAGTTCAACTCTTATCATCACCGTAGTGGTTGGACACGATTCACTACCCGAGTGTCCGCCGAGGCGTTGATTGTTACGAGCCGATCGAAGTCTAGTGCTCCCGCAGTTCTCAAGTCCAATCCATGCATGAGTCGCGCTTGACTATCGTCAGGCGGGTGGTTTCTATCCCACAATCACGTAATTCAGTCTTGCCTTCGCAAAGCGAAGGCAAGACTGAAAGACATATATATATATAGTCCCCTTTTATCCTCGCAATTTCACCGCGACATAGAAGCTTCTGAATCAGAAGCGGTCGGTGTGAGTATATTTGGGTCATACTAGACCAGTACGCCTCAGCAAAGTCATGGACATCCCAACCCGATACAGTTCCGTGACCCCTTTAAGACGCAAAGGCGCTTTCGGCTGGCACTCTTGAGACTTCCATGAGGTTTTCTTTTTAAGTTCCTCTTCGCAACTTCCCTCGAAAACAAGAGATACAGCGCGTCTCGCATTGAACGTGACACATCGTCGCGGCATGAGGTGCGGTCGACGCTTCAACGGTCGATGTCGTTTCCCCGTGCAACGTACGTTTCCGAGAATCGGTCGGCTCGCGTGGAGGTCGGTCGCTGCACTCTGCAGCGATGCGCCCGACGGCTGCGGAGAAGCCATCGACGCTGCGATGCCGCCGACCGCCGGCGCACGAGATCGTAAGAACCGCCGCTACGGATCAATTGGCCCAGTTGTTCACCGCGACGAAGTGCAGGTGCGCGCACGCGGTCAAGCGTGGCCGCCAGCAAAGCCCGCGCGGCTGCTTTACAGCAGAGCACTCCAAGAATTAATCACTGCCTTGACTGAGCTGCGCTGTGAGGGGTTACAAATAACCAGTGTTGGGCAAAGTACATCTGAAAAGTACTTGAAGTAAAATACAAAGTAAATGAGAGGTTATGTATTTTGAGTAAAATAGTGAGTACACCGGGCGCCAATGTACTTGAAGTAAAATACTACAAATACAATGTACTTCCAAGGTAAAGTACAAGTATTTTTAACACAATCTTGTTAACACAACCTTTCATTCCCCTATGCGTTTTTTTTTCTTCTTTTAACTGTTATGCATTGCCTCGGTGGTAATCGGGAGTGCATCAGATATTTTCGGAAATGGTGTCGAATATTGTATAAAGTCAAATGGCTACAGAAGTAGTTTGCTTACCCTCGATGACGAACTATAAAACAACCAACTTATAAAGCACTTATTTGTTGACAAATCATCATTTTGTGATAAAAATTTAACAATACCAAATTTGGGGAATGTACTTTGAAATCGGGAGTTGTATTTTCCTCGGCACTCCTCGGGGCGTAAACACCATCGTCTAAGTAAAGCAATGAACCAATTATTTATTTATTTATTTCACTTTCAGGGCCAGAGACATAACAGAGGGGAGTGATGAGAAAACAGACAAAATAACAGTGGAAAACACAAAATAGTTACACAACAGGGAATACATGGTTTGGAACATTTGAAAAAAAAAAAAAAACACAATTAACAATTGATGTAAGTGATGCAGGTCGATCACTCCATTCATTCGAAACTCTGGAAATAAGTGAAGCAAAAAATATTTTTTTTTAATGGAAAAATGGAACGCTTACATTGTGACGGTGATCCAAGAGTGCAGGAACAAACGATCGGGGGGGGGGGGGGGGGGGGGGGTATCAATTGTTGTAATGAAACATTTTGTGAAAGAGACAAATAGTAGAAATGTTTCGGCGATGCGCGAGACTGGGTAGTGATAAGGTGTTTTTCATTGATGTTACGCTAGCGGTACGATTATAATTTGCTAAAATAAAACATGCAGATGTGTTCTGAATTAATTCGAGAGAGTTAGTAAGATAGTCGGTACCGGGATCCCAGATGGAGGCTGCATACTCAAGTTTTGGCCGCAGTAATATTTTATAAAGAAACATATTTAATGATGACGGGACCATAAAAAAATAACGTTTGAGATAACCAAGTATACGGTTAGCGTTGTTAATGACATAATTCATATGAAGGTACCGGCGGATAGATCGGAGCTTAGGATCACCCATAGATATTTGAAAGAATATCTACGAAACCATTGAGGCCATCGAACAATTTCATAAAGGTGTCTTTAGATGGTGCACTTATCATTCTCATAGTTTATCAGTGTAGGTTCAGGCACACGGTCTGAAGTGCTGGATCTTGTTCATCTCAAGGAAGCTTTCACGTTTTGGCCTTATGTTGTGCCATCTGGAAGCAAAGGCGTCAACCCGATGTTTACATTTTTCTAACCTTTTTTAGGCTTACATTTTTTTCTCTGAAACCTACACTCATAAATTTTGAATATGATGAATGCGCCACCTTAATACACGCCTGTGAAATGTTTAATTGCAATAATTCGGCTGGTTTATTTATACGACTTTTTTTTTTACGCCCGGATAACGCTGAGAAACAGTTTGCATAATGTCGGACGACATGTGACATCAGGTAAATATCGGATCGAACGTTTCCTAGAGCACGTCGAGAACGCCGGCCTCAGGAGGCCCGGTGTCGGTTCGAATTTCGTCCGTCCCCCTCCGTGTCGATGCTGGCGTTCGCTCGCATCAACTCCTGTATCCGTCAACGTCTCCCAGAAGAGAGCGGATCGAAATATGAGCGGATTAAACATTCATTCGATCGATGCCAACACTAATAAGGAGTATTCCCTGGGCACCATATTTGTGGGTGATGTCTATAGCGCATGCTCTGAACGAGCCCACATTACTAGGCTGCTAAGACCGGCAATCTTGAGGGTGCGAAATGCACGTTACAGAACAACTGTGGAAGCTCGCCATCAGCATGCACTCAGCAGTCGTGCACACAGCTGTGGCCGGCAGTGAATACTTCCTATACTATGGCTCCGCGTTGTATCGTCGCCTCGTTAGCCGGGAGCGAAGAAGCGACGAATCGGGTCACCTATTTATTTTCACGGCAATTTGTGGTTTCCGTTAGGCTAATTGCTTCAACGTTTTCGCGGTTCTTTTTTTTTTTTAGATTTGTTGGGTTCTTTTCAGGGTTTATTTTGTTTTGTGTTTTTCTCTCTATAAACTAGATGTTTTCTTAAATCAAAATTTAATGTCGGACTAAAAACAAATATCCGCGTTAATTAAGGTTTACATTGGAGAAAACAAGCGCGTGGGATTTCCCAACCTTCAAGAAATATGCATGCACGTGACCATTCTAGAGTCCGGTACCGGTGAGAAAAGAAAGCAAAATTCGGGTATTTTTTTTTTCGAAAAAGAAGCAGCTTCGCAGAGAGTTTAGTGTTTGCTGGTGCTCCGGGTCAACACACAATAAAGCTGTAGATATAGATTGATTCCAGCCTGGGGCTTTTCTTATTCAAAGACAGCTCCGATTCGAAGTTTCTCGGCTTTTCATGATCTTCATGAAACCGGTTCGGTGGTTACTATTCGGCGTTTATCGGTACATACCAAAAAACACGGAACCCTACTTGCGAACCCACTTCCGTACGTATTTTTAGTAGCTTATTTAGTACTTTATTCGTTTGTGGGCACATGCCGAACTTTAGGCACACTCCAGAAAGGTGATCGTGCAGCTGAGTCAATCGCCGAGATCTACTGAGTGGGCGTTTGGATACAAAAATTAACGTTGCTGCGTGAGACTAAACGTGAAGAGAAAATTGGCAACGTCATTCTCCGTTTCACATCGCAGGTTATAATCTATGTATATTTTGAGTCTCCTCGTTTGCCTCGTCGCTCCCTCCGTCGGAGGTCACAGTGATTGGGCCTCAAAGCGCTTTGCGAAAACATAAGTGATTGGGCCTCAGAGCGCTTTGCGAAAACGTAACCTGGCAAAATGCATTAGTGCATTTTGCCAGGTTAGGTATGGAATCGAAATCGTAGCTTTATTGCCGGTACTGGATTTTCTATTTGTTCTCTAGTAAGTCTTCATACAAAGCGAAGCAGAACAAGAAAGTAGAAGCAGAAAAAATATGAGAAAGTAAGACTGAACAATTATTTTTGTTGCGCTCGCGTGTTCAGTTATGAAAACAGTATCTATTATATGCCAAATGTTTCTTTTTTAAAGGGATTAACTTTCTTAGAAGCTTCAGGACACTTTGAGGTATGTTTCTGGGCCTTCTATTTTCCCCGCTAAATTTAGCGGAAAAATGACGTCACATGACTTCATGTAACGTGACCGATACACAAATTCAGTTTCCCCGCTAAATTTAGCGGGAGACTTGACGTCACATGATCCCAACGCCAATTCAGTTTCCCAGCTAAATCTAGCGGAAAATATTACGTTGCATGACCTGATGTCACGTGCCTCAACACCAATTCAGTTTACCCGCTAAATTTAGCGGTAAAATTGACACGTTACCGGCCGCTGCTCTTTCAATTATATTATACAACATAGTTGGTCCTGACCGATATTTTTTTAATAATTAATGTCGTGTTTCTAGTGTCGAGACTTGACTCGTTATAATGCTTGTTAACATTATTATGCTCGTTGGTATATCGTGACTTTCTCACTTCCTTGCTTCCTGTCTCACGTAATGAATCGCTTGATGCCTGTGAGGTAGATTCAATGGAATAAAGTGAAAGTCGTTTTCGAAAGAAAGAGAAATTGGAGCTTTGATGCTGCAGTAAAGGACTGGGATACCATCCAGCGCTACTATTATAAATGTATAGAAGAGGACGACGTTTGGGTAACTATATGCACAAGCCGTTTAGCGTAAATGTATCCCTCGTGTCTTTCGCCACGCTGACTGCCTCCGCTGCTTGTTTTCGCGAGGTGAAATCCCTGTGGCAACATAACCTCCAGTTCGTGGCGGACGTCGGTCTCACCCTTCCAAGTAGCCTTCGCGCAACAACGGCGACATGCTATCGCTTTCAACACGGGCCCGTTCGGTGGAACGCCAGTGAATTTCCCTCTCGAGGAATAGCACAGTGTTGCGCTGCTCCTGTTGCAAGAGAGAGAGAGAGAGAGAGAGAGAAAAAAGAAACAGACGCGTTGCGTTGTAGCGGATCTGGAGTCGAGGGACTTGTCTTCTGCTATTTCGAAGTCCGCACGGTACAATGTTCTTGCTTTTGCACGCCGTATGCCATCTGGTGGACGTTGCTGCGTTCTCTATTACTATCGCACTCACGCACGAAAAAAACTTTCAGCCTTTCCACTCTGGTGAAGACCAGCGAAGCTGCACTCTGGTGGGAATGAAGTAATGGCCGGCCGCAAGTCGGCAAGCCAGAGTGGAAAGGCTGGAGAGGTTGCCGACATCTATGAGCGACGGCGGCAACCAGACAACCGGCAAGCCGGTTGTCTCGTCGCCACCGTCGCTTATAGATGGCGGTAGCTGTCCAGAGTTCTGTGTCGTCATTTGTTTGGTGGCGGACACGATCCTAGGGAAACTATCCCTTAACAGCTCCGCTGTAAAAGTCCGTCCGTCCACTCTCTCGAGGAGCAAGCGGTCTATCAATCAACGCGATCTACAAGGCCCGTTCAGCGAACGGCGATGCAAGAAATAATTTAGCTAGAAAACTCAACATGCCCAAGAATAGTGAGCGAGAGTAAGATCACGCTCACTGTCCGTCACGCGGAACATCATTCACGCCGCGCATGCGCAGATGCGCAAGTATCATCTATTTCTAGGGCATACAAACAACACGGGTTAACAAACGCAAGGGCGCAGGAGATCAAACTGGCGATAAGACGATCCTCGTGCAGCTAGAGATCGCAGCAACAGTGGTTTCGCTTCACCCGAAAGGCAAGCGACATCAGTGCGGATGACATGCTCTTTCGGCCCAACCACTCCAAGAGTTGATTCGTGGTTACCCAGAGGGGGTTCCGTAGGACGCCGGTTGCGTCACTGACAAGCTTCCTTCTTGGAAGGGTTCGTCGCGGGGTTCTGACGCACGCGGTCGCGGTTCGCCCGGCAGTCTGACCAGCAGTCGGGGGTCTGGCGGGGCTCCAAGCAGCTGTTTACGCGAGCGTGCCAGCCGCAGCTGATCGCCCGCGCCCCTAAATCGCCTTGCGTCACCTTCCCCCTCCCCCCCCCTGCCTCCCATCCCCGCGCCCCTCGAGCGAATAAATCGCACTTTTCCCGCCCGCGCTATCGTGGTAAATGCAGTGGTATCCCAAAATGTGTTACAAGTTGCCTCGTCGCAGTGAGGTCGCACAGATGAACTTGGAACGCATTTGCGCTTCGATGGCACGAAGATTAAACCTGTTTATACATCATAAAAAAAAAAAAATAAAAAAAAATAAAAAAAACACGATAATTATTTTTTTTTTCTTTTTTTTTTTTCTTTTTTTTTTGGGGGGGGGGGGGGGGGTAGGCTTTGTCTTCTAGGTGGTAATGGCTTTGCTCTCTTCTACTCACGTACCTGAATAGAACCCCGACAGGGGTGCTAAACTCGTCGAACACAAAGTTTGGGCCGAAGTTCACGGGACGCACCGATTGGACGATCCCGACGATGACTTGGCGCTTTTTTCGGCGGCGTCCAATCGGCGCGCTCCGCGAACTTTGGGCTCCAACTTAGTGTTCGACGAGTTTAGGGCCCCTGGTGTGTTGTTATCTTTTAGTGTCCTGTGCACATTAAGGGGGGGGACTACATATGAGAAGGGTGCAACGAAAAACGACATAGCGCTGGAAAGGGGACTGAGAAGGGCGAGGGGAGAAAGCACACTCTTGGTTTTTAGTTTATAGGCTAGGTGGCGCAAGCTACCGCCCCTTATAAAGAGTACAGCCGTTGGCATCCATGCAACGTTGTAATAAACGTAATATGGGAGCAAGCCCACGGCACCCACGGGTCCCAACAATTTTGGTGGTGTGGGATGAATGTAGGAAAAGTAACGCCAACAAGAGGGTCAGAGAAGAAAGCGAGCGATTTTAAAACGGCGTTTTTTTGACTGCCTGCTCGACTCGCAATTTATGATAAATGTGACGTCACGTCACTGGAGAGCGCGGGACAATTCGAACGTTGACTTTGTCATTTAACCAGGCCCGGCGTCTACTGCGCAGGCAGGTCCGACCTCGGCCCCCCTGCGCTGGGGCGTCGGATGGTGTGGGCCGCACCGGCTAGGCTTGACTTAGCTCTGCAGGCAAATAAAGACGTTTATTCCTCCTCCTCCTCCTTCTTTTTCTTCCTGTTTTCTTAATCGTTATTTTTAATTAAGAGATACTAAATAGCATATCGGGAGCATCTGAGCCTGGGAGTTCTGGAAATATGCTTAATTTGCGTAGCAAAAAAGTAAAAAAAAAAAAAAGGAACAATTAAAAAAAATTTAATTATGCGAATGGAAAAATAAAAAATAAGTATAATAAAATTTAAAAAAATGCAGGGTCACTAATGGTTGCCAGGTCCTGGAGATTTCTCCGAACCCCATTAATGAGGGGTAGTAATGATTTGTTAAATGAATTACTGGAACCAGAAGTACACTTAAAATTGCAGCAGTCGTCAAATCGACGAGATGATGGTGCGGGAATATGCACATATCAACTTGTATATCCGTGGTGAGAGCGGTACAGTTTATAAAGCTACAAAAACGGGTTAACGTCGAGCGTAATTAAATTTAGGCTAATTTTCACCGCAGCGACGATGGGGCTGTGTTGTGGTAATTAGATAGAATAGAGCGACCTCGCAGCCTGTTTCATTACGTAACCGCTGCCGTCATCCATCGTGGGATCTGTAGTCTTTCTGCGCCTGCGAGAATCACGCTGAGAGTCTGTGCGAGCAGAGCACGAGGCAGCACGGACTGTCTCGTGCACTGGCTCCAGCCTCCTATGAACTACAGTCATGGCGGCGTCGAAAATGAGCGGAACACTTAGTGAGATCGGTCTATTAATGTTCCGAGTTTTCCGTCTTTTTTTTTTTTTTTTTTCAAATTAAAAGGATGTTTTTTTATTTTTATTTTTTTTTGGGGGGGGGGGGGTATTTGTTTTACAGGTTCGGTGTTTTCGTGTTAATTGGTTAAATTATAACCAATTTACACAACAACACATCGAATTAGTGGGGGAAAAAACACAGACCTCCCAAAAGAAAAAAAAACCCGGAATTTGGAAGAAAAAAAAAACAAACACCGAAAACACAAAATTAGATATAAAATGTAAAGCGCTGTTCACACATATGCGACCCAGTAAGACCGAGAGAGACCAGACCGGTTTTTAAGCCTCTTTCTGACGCCTTAGGACCGGATGCGCTGCAGCGCATCCGGTCCTAAGAAGTCGCAAAAGGCTTAAAAACCGGTCTGGTCTCTCTCGGTCGTACTCGGTCGCATATGTGTAAACGGCGCTTAACGGGAGACTGAAACATAGACGGTCTCAAATGACTAAAGACGAGTGATGAGATTTCGATGGGGATTCTAGCCATTTTCTTTGTTGCAGTTTTTACATGTGTGACGCATTGTAAAATTTATTTTGTGATTGGACCCGACTTGAGCAACTGTGGACACGGGTATAAACGAATTTCGGTCGTTTTTATCGAAGTTGTCGAAAAATTAATAAATCTGAATCTTATTCTGAATTCGAAATTTTGGCGGCGTATTCTCAATTTCTAATTTGAGTCGAATGAAAGTACTTCGTATGCAATTTTTTCAAGATTCTAGGGAAATATACAGGCAGCGCCGATTGTAGCCAATAAAATTGTACTAAAACATAAAAGACCACTGAAAAGAAAAAAAAATGTCTTTTTTTTGTTTTTTTTGTTTTTTTAACAGTTTAGTTGGGACACGCGCGTCAAGAAATCAATTTTACGCGAAAATTTGTTTAGAGCAATATTGAGGGCTCTGAATTACGTCACGTAATTTACTGAAAATAAACACGGATGGTCAGTGGCGTACCAACTTGTTTTTAAGTGTGTGTGTGTGGGGGGGGGGGGGGGGGGGGGGCAAACCAGACTCTCCCCCCCCCTCCAAGGGCCGGGGGGCGGTGCCTTTGGTATCCCTTGGGCGCCGCCGGCCAGTGTTTGCGCTGCTCAGTGGCGGCTGTTTCAGGGGGTCTTACTTGATTTCTAAGAGCACAGAAAACGAGATGATTGAAAGTTGAAACAAAAACAAGACCGGGCTCTTTGTAACTCCCTGTGATCGGGCTCAATTTACCCTTACGCGTCCTTGAAAAAAAAAATACCGTGTTTTTATTTCTACCATCTCATTCGTTCTCTTCCAGGCATCGTTAGGACAAGCAGAAGCATCACCAGGATCTAGAAAAGAAGAACGCTTTACGAGAGACTAGCCCACCCAAGGACAATCAGCCACTAGGTCTGACTACAGTATTCCACAATAAGAAACAAAAACAAGTTAGGAAAGAAAGGCCAGGGAGGAAGACCGGCATGGGACCCGAGAAGAGGCCTCGGAGCGCGACCATGACGTCGACGACGCCTCCCAGCGGGGCGGCGGCCCTGGCGCAGCCTCCTGACGGCGGCTGGGGCTGGGTCGTGGTACTGTCGTCCTTCATGATCCACGTGATCGCCGACGGCGTGACGTACACGTTCGGCATCTTTTACCTGGAGTTCCTCAAGTACTTCCAGGAGAGCAAGGGCAAGACCGCCTGGATCGCCTCCATCATGGTGGGCACAACCTTCTGCATCGGTGAGTCTTTCATTTCTCACAGTCGGGATGACGCGTTTGGGCCTACAGCAGCGCCACCGTAGTGGCGTGATGTCACCGACAGTTGAAGAGACGTAGGGCAGGAGTATTTATTGGGTTCACGCACCTTATTTCGCCATTTCGTTCTGAAGCTTTCTTATTAGCTCATACCACAATCTGATTTGCTGCGAAGTGATGGTAAGGCGGCCAAGACTCGCCGCGCTCTGCGTTTCTTAGCCATAGGCGACTATAGTCATTAGAGAGTTTTAGTATTGCGTATGTACAAACGCAAGCTCTGTGCGTTTCCGTTAGAGTGGCGTGCTCCCCGCAGCCCATGCGCGTCGTCGCCATGCGCCAATTCAAGACCGCAGTTTGGGCTCCGCGCACGCGCAGTGTGGAACACGCAACGCTAACGCAAACGCACAGTGCCTGTGCTCGTTCAATACTAAAACTCACCATTGACAGTATGAGGAAAGCAGGGTGCGGCTTATCACGTTTCCTGCTTCGCAATTCGTTCTTCAGTGTTCTTATCGGCTGATGCCGCGGTTTTATCGACTGCGAAGCAATAATAATATTCACGACACTTGGTCGATACTTCAGCTGGGGCGAGTTGGTGAATCATGCTAACACTTCACAGCGCACAAAAATGTATTTTTTGTGCGCTGTGTCTGTATTTGTATAGTGTGTTTTTTCTGTGCGCTGTGAAGTGTTATCACAACACTTACGCTGTCGGTGACCATAGAGTCGCATTTAGTAGCGTCGGCCATCGCATCAAAGATACTAGATACGACAATCTTAAGAAAAAGCCCACCAAGGAGCGTTAATCAACCTTCAACACCGACATTCACCACATTGTCCGGCGCACTATATCGACCAGGGTGTGTCCGACCAAAGCCACATTACGATGGATGTCCTCTTTCTACGAGAGAAGTCGTCTACAAGAGAGTACGAAAGACCTTTCCGAAAAGCTCTGTTAGAAACTCCGAGTGATCCTTTTATCGAACCAGAGGCTACATGCCCAATTCAGCCAAAGCCTTATAAAAGCCTCGAGGAAAATAAGCTCCGCCGGAGAATCGACATGATAGTGGCTGTTCTTTCCTTTTGTTAGCGTCTGTCATAGGTGCGTGGGACAAAGTTTATTCTGACAAAAGGCGGGTAAAATAAAAATAAAAATGTATCGCGCTTACGTGGGCGGAGTTCAACCCGGGCTCATGCTTGTGAGCCGTTGTCCCACCGAATTTGTCATCACGAGGCCATTGTATACGTCTGCATACAGCGCACTCATCGACAAGAACCGTCACTTTTTTGTTCTCGTAGTCCTAATGATTTGCGTACGCTTAGGTAAACATACGAACAAAGAAAACATAAGATCGATGATGCCACTCTGGACGCAGCCATTCTTCATCGCTTTTAGGTCAGGTGCGCTTTATGGAACAGAACGACAGATGGACTCTTTTTCCTTTTATACGACGTAGGATCGAAGCCATAATTCTCGGCGTTGAACCGCACTCGGCTGTCCGAAGTGTTGTTCGCTATGTTGGAGTCTGTTCGATCTTGACCTGTGCACAAAGAGCGACCGTTTCCCCGGATTTCGATTAACGATAAAAAAAAAAAAAAAGGCGGATTCAGGTGGGTCTAACGATTCGGTCGCTCGTCGCGGTCGTCCCACCCATGTACGGAAAGCCTGCCATTGGCGGGTACCTAAAATAGAATCACTATTACGTGGAAGCGATTTTTATAGGGTCATTAGCTTGAAGAACAAAATCATTTCTCATATAGATCGAAGCGAAATTCACAAAAACTACGTCAATACGTTTTATAAACGTCCTTTTTAAGGAATTCATGCAGCCCTACAGCAGGTAGCCAAAAGCCTCTTCGAATTTAGTTCCAAGTTACTCCCAATGGCGGCGCATGCGCCAAAACCATAATGTCCCCCAACGTGTGGATAATATGCGGTAGAAACTCGGGTTGGATGGCAGAATAGGTCCGGAAATGAACACATAAACGACACGAAAAGACGAAGAACAAGTACATAAGGCCTGTTCCCTTTGTTTACTTGTCCGTTGTTTTCTAGCGGCTCTATTTTTCCTTTTCTACGTGTGGTCTGCGCCCTTACACATCCTTTTCTCCGAGTAATGGTTTCCTGATCTGTTAGCTCGTTCGGGCTGAGTTCCCGCGTTCTACCTGGCCCAGTTAGATAAACCGTCCGACGATAGGGCTCCGGTATTGTAATCAATAAATTTCTGCTTTTTTTTTTTTTTTTTTTTTTACGTTTTTGATTTGGGGGAAGAGTCTTCTTTCTCGCGGGCATGTGGACACGTCTTTGAAGAAGACAGCCACAGGGTAGCGGCCCACGCAATAAAAACGCGCAGTGTTCTTTTTCCCTTTTTTTTTTTTTTTTTTTTGAGCGATATGTTTGCAATCGGGCGGCCTCGGTATTTTGAAAGGCCGCTTTTAGCGACTCGTTCATTTCCCCGGCACTTTCGTTACAAGGTTGGTCTTTAGCGCGCACCCAGGACCGCTTTGTGAACACGGCAGGAAGCCGTGACCTTGCCTCGTTACAAACAATTCAAAAAGCATTCACTTCTTATGGTTTCTTTTTACGAGCTCCCCCTCC
Organism: Ixodes scapularis; assembly: GCF_016920785.2. Classification (NCBI taxonomy): domain Eukaryota; kingdom Metazoa; phylum Arthropoda; class Arachnida; order Ixodida; family Ixodidae; genus Ixodes; species Ixodes scapularis. The sequence continues at coordinate 128,612,449 of NW_024609880.1, read as the reverse complement.
CACTTCCTTTTTTTTTCCCCTTTGCATACGCTTCATCGTTAAAAGGATTTTCCTATTAGTCGGGTTAAATCTAATAAACCGTACGTAAGTTACCGCTGCGAAGCATTTTAACAAGCTATGACATGGTCGAATGTAGTAAAGTGTTCTTAAGTTGCCTCTGCGATAAAGTGTACAAACCCTTTTTAGAAGTAATATTAACGAACAATTATATTTATATATATTATCTCACGAGGGGGAGCTTGGCAAAATTTTCAAGGGTCACATCTCAAATGGCTGGTTTCCCCTTGAAGAGGTGTTGTTTTTCTGGTATTCAAATGCAAAGTAGTCGTACGCTTAAATAACAGAGAATCGCAGAGTATATTTTGTTTTAATGCTTACAGATTTTACATCCAAGCTGTTTATGGCTATGGTACCGGGGATTTTTCGTGTGCCGCAACAGAAATGACGTCACACGGCTTCGTGACGTCACAATGCCGTGTCTTCACCGCACAAGCGTCACGTCTGTGTCGTGGTCATCCACCTTCCCAGAGTGGAATGGCCCATCATTTTTATGTTACTGTTTGTTTGCTTGTGCAGGGGCTACCGCACTTCAAATGGGTTCTATTACGGACGTATACCTTATCACGTTTTAAGTTTTAACTTTCCATTAATAACTTTAACTAATTATACCTTTCTATTTGCTAATTATACAGGCACCTTAATCTAAATTAAAAGAAAAACAACATCGTCTCGATTATAGTATATCTAAACATATATTACTAGCACTTTGAGCAAGTATGACCTTCAACAAGTTCAACAACTGAACGAACTTAGCGAAGGACGGGGCCCAAGCCAGTATTTGTTTATTCTAAAACGGCCTCTGCGATGCGGCAGCAAAAATATAACACGTAACATCCTCAAGCTGGAATGGCAGACGTAATGCGCCAAGTACCGCGTGTAGGCACTCGCACTAAGCTTATCATGGAGGTGCGCTTGCTGCAGCCCTTTGCCCCTGCTACCGCCTTTTTTGATAAAATAAACCATTAATTGATTAGTACATTGATCGATGAATCGATTGCTTAATTGATCGATTGATGATTTGTCCCGCCTCCAGCGCAAGTCCAAATCTTGTCACAACGCGTGCAGCTGCAAGAGACACAACGAACGAACCCCCAAATTTGACCACCTACGTTGGTGCTGCGGGCGGGCAGAGAGATCGTGACACCGTAGCGTTACGTGGAACAGCGTCACATTACGTAACGTCACGAAGCAGCACGACGTCACGTCACGCGGTCACGTGGCCCATAGGGGTGAACTGCGTTAACTAAATTTAGCGGTTTGTCGTGAAAACCCCTTATTATCACGCTTTCGTAACAACTTCCCGTGACGCCCTAAACTTGGAAACCGGCCCGTAGAGACGTTCTGCTTCAAAATATACCCAGCCGCCCGCTTGTCTCCGCTTGCTGTTTCGAGTTGTGTATATAGATTTTTGCTGGCTCGTTCCGAAGGCAGGACAGTGTCAAATTTATGCGGCTCTCAGTGATTATAACTGCGTAGAGAGTGTGGAATGTTACCACGTGTCGTTCTTAAATGCACGCAGGTCCAGTCGCGAGCGGACTCACGACCAAGTACGGCTGTCGGTCCGTGACCATAGCGGGCTCTTTGCTCGCCACGGCGGGCCTGGTGATCAGTGTGCCGGCGCCAAACGTCACCTACCTCTTCTTCACCATCGGACTGTGCACGGGTGAGCACGGGGCTCGATCACCAATTAGACACGCGATACTCACTCTTTGTATCTCTACTTCACTTCTCTCTGGATAAGCTTTTCCGACGCATCTATTATGGGGACGTTTTTGAGTCACGTGATTTTCGAACAGGTGACGCGATTGCTTTTCATTGCCTAATAAAACATATATATATATATATATATATATATATAAATTACAATTTTATGGTTTTAGTGAATGTTCCGTATTGGCTCGAAATTAAAATGTTGACGTCAGCCGCGTAGCCCACCATGCTCCCTTGACGCCTCGCCTCTTTCTAATTTTCCTCCTTACTCTCCTCACTTATCAGCGCAACGTGACCATATCACGTGACCGCAGCTAGCCTTCGTCTAGCCTTCGATCTGATAAAACCTACCAGACGGAGCGCGCGCAATCCTGCAAGGAATCCTTCTACAGTCAACCATCCACCTCGCACGTGACATGTCACGCGCACCAATCGCCAAAGAGATCTGCGGTCACATTGGGCACAGTATCGTTTAAACGTTTTATGACTAGGCTTCATCAATATTGCAACGTGCCCCCTCCTATTAGCGGCGAGATGTTTTAGTGGCGCCCTCCTATGGTTACCTTTCGTGACGTCATTACCTTGCGAACAACAAGTTCGATGGTGTTTGTAAGGAGCATGGTGGAAGCTTGAAATCATTGCGCTCTTAAAGCAACACTACCAACACCGTCGAAATTGAAGTTCTTCCATTCCTCTTATTTCTGCCGATGAGACATCCTTTGCTGACGTCATAGTCAGCATTCGGCCAATCGCGGAAGGCCGACCACAGCGACGCTTTCGATCGCGCACGTCGCCAATACTCTGTTTCATACTTAGCGTGCAACGCTGTCAAAGTCACTGGCGCGAGCGTGGGGCTTGATCTCGTTGATCATTTGCACGCGTTCTCGCGCAAACAATACAATAGATGAAGCCACGCGCTCGCGCCAGTAGCTTTGACAGCGTTGCACGCTAAGTATGAAACAGAGTATAGTACTTCTAACCTCCTTGATCTAAGCGCGGACGTTCCCGATTTTCCCAGCTCTACCCTATTCCGCACACCCCCTTCGTCTCTTTCTGATGAGACAATCGATTAGAGAACAAGTCCCAGTAGAGACAGGTTTAATAATAATAATAATAATAACAAGAAGAAGAAGAAGAAGAAAGAAGAAAAAGAAGAGAAAATTGGACAGAATTCGTGAGGTCACATAATAGCTGAGCTATTAAACAAATTCAAGGAGCTCTTTCAGCTAATAACCAACATTAATGGCTCGGCGGCAGCGCTGCAATCACAATGATTTCAATTGCAGAAGATTAGGCGTCTCCAAGAGCAATCCCGGACGCCTTTTTGACCCTAATAACATGCTGTATCTGACAAGAATTGTCTCCCGTGCCCGAAGTTCAGTCGGGTTGTATAATTTTCGTACCAATATCACCGAAGGTCGAACCGTCCAGCCTTGCTAGGCTCTTCGCACTGCCTCGCTTCCGCTGTCATTTGGATCAAAAGAAAGTATCTGGCAGCTGCCTGCAACTATATAATAAAAGACAAGTCTTGAAATATGCATACGTGCGCTCGGTCGCTTCGCGCGTCAATTGCAATCGATGCGGCGGACTGACGTTCCTTTCTACTAGCTTCCTCTCCTTCTTTTTCCTACGCTCGCCTTCCTCCTTCCACGCGCACACAACCAAGCCGTGTCTGGGGTTCTGATTTAATTATCGGCATCCGTGGGAATGGAAGGGTGAAAAAGATAGGGGACACGTAATTGTGACGACGTTTGCCGCTCCGCCAAACGTTTCTAGGCGAAAAGAACCGCACACTTTCAAAAGTAGGTCAATTCATTTAGATCGAAAGGGAAATACAACTAGAGTCGCAAACAGGTTAAAAAAAAAACAGTAACAAAACATGATTTGGCTTATTTGAGCACGCTTCTTGCTTTCGATTGGCAGTTTGTTTTGTAGCATTTCTAAGCCGTACGTTGTTCTGCAGTTGTATATTTTCCAAGGCTCATTGTTTCGGGTGTCATGTGTTGTAACTGTGTGTTCTTAGATTCGTTAAATATCGTAAAAGACATATGTCAAAAGACTAAAGATAAAGGCCAACGCTGCCGTTGACAAGAATTTTAGCGTTCTGAAGAAGAGCCCATCCAGATAATTCCGCACCAAGCTAAAAGACCCGTGCATTGAGTCAAACCTTGCGAATATCAGGACTTCCGTAGCAGCTCCAGCAGCTGTGAGCTCCAGCTAAGCACTACCTGGAAGTGCTCTGCTCCGCCAAAACTCACAAACCGAATATCCCCTTCCGCACTATCGTTTCCGAGAGAGGGTGCTGGCAAAAACACTTGGCTCTTTTTCTTCAAAGACACCTCACTCCATATTCTCCCTTCCAAGCCCTTTACCATCCGAAATTCGCAAGTGCTCATAAGTGCCATCCCTTCTCAATCATGCTTTTGCACCTGAAATAGCTTTCTTTTAGTGGACATAGAAGACATGTATTATAACCTGGACATCCCCTTTCCCCTAAACTGTGTTGAAGAGGCAATCACTGAACACGGACAATGCGATTTCCAAAACTCCTCCGGAGTACCGCCTGCAGGAATCCTTAAATTTCTTCAGCTATGCCTAAACCTACGATGATTGAACACGAAGGAAATAACTGGTTTTAAACATTTGGTATTTGCATAGAGTTGTGCCTTGCACCAGTACTAAGTGAAATCTATTTGTCTTACACAGACCGGGCCGTCGAGGCAAACCTAAAAAGTACAGCCCCCCAGTGGGAAGTCTTCCGCTAAGTAGACGACTATCTCACCGTCCACCCTAAAACTATAAAAGTGCAGGCTGATTCCCCTTCTTTCCACCAAGCAGGTAACCTCAGGTTCAATAGGGACGACCCAGTGCCACTGACCAAGACGACACAATGTGTTTGCTGGACTTTCCAACAGCGATAAAAAAAGCCGGTTCTTCCGTTTAAAAGTGCCCACTCCAAGTCGGTTAAACTGGGGGTGATCAAGGTCCTACTCACCTCGGCAAAAATTAAATTATGTCCGCATTCAACAACCGAAAGCATCAACACCCAAACTCAACGGCTTCTGAGCTCAGGACTCCCAGGAGAATGGATCGCCTCCTGTTTTCACCAACTGATCACACCAAAATTTACCAGGAAACCCCCACAATTCACTCGGAAAGCCAACCATTGAGAGGTGCTATCGATATCATGATGGAATGACTACGCAGTTTCAGTGGCAACATGGCGTCTACCCTTCTGCTACCGTGACAGCATGTTCAGTGAAAGTGGCCTCCTCACTGGTTGTACTGATTAAAGAAATATCAATGAATGGTATTACGAGGGCACCAGGGGCCACCGTACACAAAGGAGCTACTGAGAGTGTTCTGTACGGAGAGGTTAGCAAGACTCGTTGTTGGGATGGTTTGGGGCGTGATGCTTAGGAAACTTGTACAGCGCAAACAGAGACGAATGGGAGGACACGGACAAGCGCTGAAAGTAGGACGCACAGGCGGCGCTTCCTGTATATTCCTGGGACGAACCCATTTCGCATCCGTAAAGAAGCTCTTGGTGGTGGTAGTTCTGAAGTCCGCTCGCAGCGCTACGCAGCCTCACTTACGAAGAAGGGGCCACCCTCCTGTCGTGCGGGCCAAGCTCGAAGAGATGTCCTGGAAATTGGAACCGCTCCTGGGCCGGTTTTCTAGTGAATCCATGGCTATTCCTTACAGCTTGTATGAGATATTTTTATACCACGTGGATAATACCGTGGATGCAACCTGTATAAAAGTACCTTGCGGCGCGCCAGCTCGTGCGGCCAGTGTTTCATGTAGTTACCATGACAACTTGCGAGGAGAACGCATATTGTTATGCTTGCTGCATTGAAACGCCCGTTCACCAAAACTGGATAATTGTGGGCTGAAAATGAATTTCGGAAACGTACCACCTAAAACCTTATTTAAATATGCAAATAAAATTAGAACAGTTATTTTCCAGCTTGAAACGGCTTCTTGCGTCTTGTTGAAGCAATTACATACAAATTAGTGTTGTCATTTGATTTTAATTTAGCTAAAAGCGGTGGTTTTCCGTGCTCCATTAAGTGACACGGCGTGATTTGCGTGTACTTCCACTGCCACCGACCGACAAACGGACTGACTGACGACTGATTTACCGAGTGATTACGACGCCCCGTCGGATTCGTTGACATGAGGCTCCTGACGACATTCCTTACCATGAAACTCAAGGAAAACAGCGGTCAGCACAGCAGCTGCGGGGTGCGATTTGTGCGGAAGATCGCAGTTGCGCCGGTTCACAAATCGCCACTAACGGGAGTTATCCGCCGAGAAAGCGATGGGGAGGAGGAGACAAGGAGGGGACGTCAGAGGCTCTGGTCGGAATGACCATAGTGGGTAGACCTAAAGCTACCTGCCTTTGCCTCCACTGCACTCGTCCCCATGGGGTGGTCGAAAGTAGTCCTCCGCTGGAGCGTGCCAGATGCTTTTCGTTGGTTTGGCACGTAAAACCTCTCTTGGATTGCAGGGGCCGGCTTCGGGCTGATGTACCTTCCGGCCATCGTGTCGGTGACCATGTACTTCGAGAAGCGGCGCGCCTTCGCCACGGGCATCGCGGTGTGCGGCTCTGGCTTCGGCACCTTCGCCCTGGCGCCGCTCGTCGAGTGGCTGGTGCACGTGTACGGCTGGCAGGGGGCGCTGCTCAGCACGGCCGGCCTGGTGCTCAACTGCTGCGTCTTCGGGGCCCTGCTGAGGCCACTGCCGCCGCCCAAGCCGCCCCAGCCGCCGCCGCCGCCGCCCTACCAGAAGAGGGAGATCAACGGCAACGCCTTTCCGGAGATGTGAGTGCACCATCTAGAAGGCCTGCGCGTGACGTCATGGTTAGTGGATCCCCAAGCGGCAAACACGCCGAAGTTCGACGAGAGCCGCCGCAGCAGACGCGTCCGTATTGGCGACGCCGCCTCCTAACGTCGCGCTCGTTGTGAGACGCTGCGAGACGCGCTGGCGGCGATGCTGACGCAAGCTAGGCGGAGCTGCGTGGGAGTGATGACGTCAAAGGGACGTAGGCGCAGGCCTTGTCTTTTAGGTGGTATCGGTGCGAAGCTCGCTAAGGGCGCTTCTCTGTTCCTCACTTTGGGTAGTGCACGTGCTGCCCACTCGGTTATGTTGTATTTTTCATTGTGCATAGACGGCATTGCACGTGTTTGCGCCAGCGGAGGAAGTTGAAGTATCCTCACTCTCGGTTGTGAAAAAATAGCATCAGGCGGCGATACCCGAACTTCTCACCGCGAAGAAGGAGTATTCCCTGGACGCCATATTTGTGGGTGCTGTCTAGAGCGCATGCTCAGAACGAGCCCGCATTAATAGAATGCTAAGACCGGCCATCTTTGACGGTGTGGAATCCACGTTGCAAAAGAACACTGGAAGCTAGCCATCAGCACGCGCTCAGCAGTCGCGCACACAGCCATGGCCGCCAGTGAATACTGTTTTCCCTGGTGGCCATAGTTGAGTTCGTTGCTGCTGAGTGCGTGGTTGCGATGGGCTTCCACAACGCTTCCGCAACGAGCACAATTAACACCACCAATATTGAAGGTCTTTCTAAAAATATGTTGGGCAGTGGCGTAAGTATGAATTTTTCTCGGGGTGTGATGTGTGTGTGTGTGTGTTGAGGTGGCAAGGATGTCCATGAATTGGGGAGCGAAGAGGGGAAGCCTCACCCCTGGATACGGCACTGATGTTGGGTATTGTTCTGAGCATGAGCTGCGAACGCCGCACTGAAGTATGGCGCACAGCGAATACCACGTATAGCCCCTTTCACCAGATTTCACAAGATCGTCCACTCTTTCCCCTTGAGCAGTGCAAACGTTCGGGAGGAGGCGAGCGGAGAGGAAGAAATCATATCAATCATGGCGTGCAGAGGGGCTGCGTTGCGGGGGGTTTGCCCTGCTATTCTAAACCTGCAATGCACTTAGAGGTCTGCGGATTGCGGCATTCACGGGAAAACATAGCAATAATGAAAAGAAAAATCTATATTTGACGGACCGGCAGGAAAGTAATCAAATAACGGGGACAAAAGGATTCACCGTAATGCTGCTGTTTTCTCTTTCCCCTAACTTTTATTTAGAGGTGTATACTGTAGTGATTCTTATAAGCTTCGAGCGTCCTAAAAAAAAAAAAAATCTAAACGTACAACTACGCACGATCTATGCCCCCCCTCCCCCCCCCCCAAACTGATCTTGGAATTGTGACCAAAGATTGCTTTTAATAGGAAAATAATCAGCAAACATTGTAGATTTTTTGTTCTTTTGGGATCTTTAGGGCGTGTAAAATTAGTAATAAAAAGTTAAAAAAAAGAAGCAAAAACCCATTTAGCGCCGCGATGCTCGTCTTTAATTAAGTAAACGTTATTTGTAGTAATGATGCCTTTCTGCAATAGTGTATAGCCAAAATAAAATTAAAAAATAATACTAAACGAATAACAGAATAATATTCTCTACTAGTGCATTTTCGCTCGCTTTGATGAACCGCTGATATTCTTGTTCACGTTATTTATAATGCCAGTTTCACCAAGGCTGCGCACAAGCTAACTAAATGTCTCCGAAAAAAAAATACCGTGTGTATATTTTTTATTGCAATAATAGTTTGCGCATCGTTGTACGCTCAGTCTCTGCCCAAACGTAGCGCTAAAGCTGTCCGTAGTAGATGCCTTTTCAGAGCTTGCCGCCATCCGGTGGTTTGAAAAATGTTCAATGGGAAATTGGTAGCCGACAAAGCCTATGAACACATAGAGCCGAATGGCGCGAACCCCTGAGAACGGACCCCATTTTCCCATCGAAAGGTTCAGAAAATAATATATAACTTGGTAGTTAGCTTGGAAACTTTGGTATCTGGTCAGGGGTCAGCACCGATAGCGCTATACTTGAGCGGAGCCTCAGTGTTGGGCGACGCATAATTTATGTTCCGCAACGAAAAACATTCCGACACACGTTGGAAAGAACAAACTTGTCACGCCAAACCCCGACGAAAAAATAAAACAAATGAAAACCAGAAAAGCGAAGTGCCCTGTCTCGCGTACACGCTCATGGAACCTTCCATGGTTCGTCCAGGGGCGGCCTGAAGATCAACGGCCCGAACACGTGCTCGGCATCTCGGGAGATGTCCATGTCCACGGGGACGATCGCCGACTCCGCGGAGTGCCAAGACCTGAGCCTGCAGAAGAACGGCTTTGCCGACGACTACGGAAGCCGCAAGAACCGGAGGCCCAGGTCTGCCCTCCTGGGCCGCACGGGACCCGCGCTGCCCTTGCTCATGGTGAGCCTCTATCCGACTAGCGCCACTGTGTATGCCGAGGGCCAAACAGTCTGCGAACAGCCAGCGGGGCATGATGAGCTTATGGACTCTTCGAGCGTCTGCATGGTATCATGTCTTCCTGAGGGAGAACATGATAGCCCGCTTGGACATCAGATCGCCGATCTCTGATTGAAAGGATAGTGACCCAAAGCTTTGTCTCCACTCACAGTTCGAACACGAATGCCGAACGCAGGCGTTCGATCGGCGAGCAGACAAATCTAGGCTTTTGTGTCTACCTTTCCAATAAGAGCTCGGTGTCCTGAAGTCCCCGCGCGCTTTCATTTCCTCCTCTTTCTCAATTTTGCTTACAAGGTGAGAACGACAAGGCGTACAGCCATAGTCTCCTATATACTGAAAAAGCCTGGCAAATCGCCACGAGAAGTGGCCGCCGAAATGGAAAAGGTGGAGCGGCAGACAACGGATAAGAGGAGAGCCACGTGACTGGCGCCCCGCTGAGGCGAGATGCCGAAACACCCTTCTCCCGAGCGAACAAGTGTGTTTCGGGTTCTTGCGCCGCTGACCTACAGGTTCTCCGAGAAATGGCTCTTTGATGCTCCGTGCTATCAGATCCCCGCGCTCCAAATTTGCGACCGGGAACTCTGTGGCTCCGTCGTCGAACTGCCAGGCTTTGTGAGTGTAGAGGAGGCTATGGTACAGCACGCGCTCGTTGTCTTTGGCCGTGCTCTGGCTGCGCGTGCACGCTCGAAGCTCACGAAACGCCGAAGTGCTGTCGAAGGCACGGAAGCTCGCGCTGGAGGCGGGATAACTGAGACTCCCCCCTGGCCGTTTTCATCCCGTCAGTGTCTTTGATGGCGCACTGCGAAGGCTGAAGGTATACAATCGCGGTAAATATGAGCTGCAACAACCCTTCATCCGTTCTTTACCGTGCCTGCCAAAAACCTTGGTCCTAACTGTACGGCGGAACGCCAAAACTTAGATCCTATTCTTCGAACTTTGACCAATCGAGATATAATGGAAAGTATGAGGTCGTAGAGGCAGAGAAAGGTCGGATTGGGTATTGCTGCAGCTTAGATTGTTCACGGGAGTATGCTGTTGCGCGAATGTTCGCGCAACTACAGAATAGCTTCTAGAGCCCTTCGCGCACGTGCGTATCGTTGTGTTTTTTGTGAGGGCGAGGTTTGAAGAGAGCAGCCCGACACTCCGTGAATGGCGGATTCCCCCGCCGCAGCTGGAAGACGAAAAGACATCGCTGTCGTGCGTGCACATCGCCGGCTCCACCCCGCCGAGTCCCACGGCCGTGTCGGGGCCACCGTCGTCCCAGCAGACCAGGAGCCTCCTGCTGCGCAAGGACATCTTCTACAGCGGCAGCCTGCAGAACCTGCCTCCGGAGTACCGGGGATCGTCGTCGCTCCTGTCCAAGGACATGTCCCTCTCAGTCGCGTCGCTCAAGACCGTCAAGTCCGTCACGGTGCCAACCTCAGACGAGCGGACACGCTTACAGAGGTGAGACAAAGAACCAATGACTTCACTGGAAAGCTACAAAAGAAGTTTTGTGTTATGTAATATTTTTATGTGTCACAATGAGAATGGGACGGGCGGCATATAGAAATTTTCAGCGATGGTGGCATCGCAGTGCGAGAATCGCGATCCCTAGTTCGTCGTGGATAATCGACTTCACAATACAGATGATTGCTTACACCTCCCAGGTATGATAAGATGATGTAAGGGTCTAAATATCTCGCATTCATTGAAATAGAATGACCCACATGTCACATACCTAAACTTCCACTGCTGTTCTACATCGATCCAGATGACAGCCATTTTGATAAGCTTTAGCGCGCCACTTAAAGACGACGATTTGATCAGCGGCCATTGTGGCCTAACTGCTGCTGAGAGCGTACCTTCCACAACATGCGTACTGCACCGCCGAATTTGTCTTTCTCGGCAAGAACAAGTGGGGATGACCACCACCATAGCGAGTGCAAGCGATCTATAGGTCGCGTAAGTTGCGAATACTTTATTGTTCGATGGGTGCATTCACACGATCCACGCCGTGTAGAGACATGACGTGCCCCCTCCTTTCCGGCGCAGGTGCCTCTGCTCGAGTGAGATGGAGGCTGCCCTGCGCGAGATGATCAACTTCAACTTGCTCAAGTCGCCCGTGTTCCTGCTCTTCGCGCTGTCCAACTTCTTCACGAGCGTGGGCTTCAACGTGCCGTACGTGTACACCAAGGACCGGGCCGTGGAGGCCCTCCACATGCCCGAAGACACGGCCAGCCTGCTGCTCTCCTGCATCGGCCTGTCCAACACGCTGGGCCGCGTCCTGCTCGGCTACCTGAGCGACAAGTCGTGCGTGAACCGGCTCTGGCTCTACAACGCCAACCTGACGCTGTGCGGCCTGGCCACTGCCTTCAGCTACGCCGCCAGCGACACCGCGTCCATGGCTTCCTACTGCGTCGTCTTCGGGGCCACCTCGGGTATGCCCTCGTCTTTGTAATCCTCGTCAAACGCACGTGCAGTGGCACCACTCAGGGTAGGTGAGGGGGGGGGGGGGGGGGGGGGTGCGGTGTCGATGGAAGTAGGATGGACACCTCAGCCTTCCGGCTGGGATGGCCACGACTTGGGTAGCGGGGGTTGGAGGAGGGGCTTCAAGCATAGGTATATTATATTATAGCTAGTGTTCCGGGTTTCCGGGGTTTCAATTTATCTCAATTCGGGTAAGTTCTTCAGGGTGTATCTTTTTGCCAGAGGCTCCTTTTTACGCGTACATTTTCGGTGTCGGGCGAAAAATGGGCGTTTATCGAACATGTGTTGAAGAAAACAGGTATGAACCCCAACTTCCTGGCCATGTGTTACCCCAATACTTGTAAATCGACCCGGTGCCGGTAAGCGAAGGAAACGAGATAAGGGGTGCAGTTCCCGAAGGAGAGAACTTCAAGCACAGTTTAGTGTTGGCTCTGTTGCGTGCCAACAAAACAATTTAGCTGTAGTTTCAAATTTCTTTCTAAGCAGGAAATTTTTTTTTTCTTTTTGCAAAGGCAGTTTAAATATGGAGTTTTTCGGCTTCCCCGATTCGGATAAAACCAACCGGTGGTTAATTTTCAGGGGTTTATTGGTAAGTACCGAAAACACGGAACCCTAATCTTAGCCTAGGGCTTCAACCTCATAAGCCCTACCTGGCTATGCCACTGCCACCGTGACCACTAGGTTTCGCTAGGCGCTCTATCCATCCTCGCAACAACGCAAAGAATCTCTGCAATTTTTAGCGATAAAAAAAAAATTAAAAAAGAAAAACTGTCGGGGGCTGCACGATTTACTAGGATGCCGTGGGCAAACTTTCTACATATCGCAATTACTGATCCTTACCCGTTCTGCTGAAGTGCGCACGCATGACAATTTTTTTTGGTGGTGCTACAATGAAACAAACTTGAGTTTTAAAACTGAACAGCGCCGCTTGTCGATCCGCCCTCAACAGGTGCCTTTGTGAGCCTAACTTCGGTGATCTTGGTGGACATCCTCGGTCTGGAAAGACTCACCAACGCCTTCGGGCTCCTGCTGCTCTTCGAGGGCGTCGCCTGCCTCGTCGGCCCTCCCATGACAGGTATACAGCCCCGCTTTTCGGCCCCTTAAAGCAGCCGGAACGCAACGCTCGACAAAAAAAAAAAAAAAAAAAAAAAACTTTTATGGCGACATTTTTTAGTTTTTTACCGCATAAATCGTACTGAAACGTGTTCAAAGTGCTATAAAACGCACCTCACTGTGAGGCGGTGTAAACACTTTTCAGGGTCGTAAAATTTACTAAAAAAAAAAGACCTAAGTTTCAGTTACAGCTATCGAAACTTATAAATATCTAGGTTTGTACCTTAGGTGCACGAAACGTATGTGTCACCGGTTCGCCGTATACTTTTACCTAGGTACCTTGTTGTTCGGCTTTAAGAGGAAATCACAGATGATTAATGGCGATCAGATTCGACGAATAGCCCGAAAATACATCTGTACAATAAGAAAGAAAAAAAAAACTGGCATGGAATGGAATGGACAAACTCTATTGAGATGGGGTGTGTGTCATTGAGCCTCGTGATCGGGTCCCCTAGTCCAAGGCCGCGCAGGCTCAAGCCACCCACCCAGCTCGATCGAGCTGCGCGAGCTGCGGATCGGGCTGTGAGGCGAGCATTATTTGTGATACTGAGCCTATACCAAATAGTAAAATACCCCTTTCCAACGCCCTCGTAAAACAAAAAAAAAAAGAAAAACTTCGTTTAAGTTTTTTTTTTTTTTTTTTTTTTTTTTATAGTTGACGCACACTGCCATACACCATTTTTGTACCTGTAGAACAGCAGTTATGCTTTGGCTCCTTAGACTCCACACGTTGTCCCACGTTATAGCTCAAATATTTATTCTGCCCAGGTTGGCTGTACGACTACACCGGTTCGTACGATCCGGGCTTCTTCATTTCGGGCGCCATGATTGCTCTCGGCGGCATCATGCTCTTCTTCATACCGTGCGCCCAGGACTGCGAAGCACGCAGCAAGCACCGGGTCACCGTCACCACCGCCACCGCCACGACGACGACGAGCAACGCGTCCTGCGACGACACGGTCACAGACTCCATCGGAAACGGTCGCGCCAACGGCCCCAGCAACGTGTGACTATACGTGTGAACCGGAACACACGAAGCTGCCCGGCGTTCGTCGCCATGGAAACCCACAGGGCGTCCCTCAGACCGTGTCAAACGAAGGCACCAGGCACCGGTTCCAAAGCGCCGCGCTCTCCAGAAGGCAACCTGCAGCCGATTACGCCTTGCCAGCCGCCATATACAATCTCACTTTTGGCTCATCTTCCGGAGCTCGCTTTCGGCGCTGGAATTGCCCCATTTCTGAGAAGCCAACTGAAGCGGCCATCTTATCCGTTCCACTGTCGAAGCGTCCCACACTGCGGGAACCGCCGGCATGTGGATCGAAGCACACGCCTTTGCGCGTGGGTAAGGTTTACTTTCTTGGATGCGGCCAATGGCGCGCTGCAGCGCTACAAAGACCGGACGGCTTTATTCCAACAGCTCCGAAACATAAGATGTGATAACGTCGAGTCATTCAGTCTTGTGAACTTGGTAAACTTGGGAGGGTGAACGCAAAAGGAGGAATGAATGGACCTTATGAAATGAGGATGCACGAGCAATAGCAATACCGCCATGTGATGAAGCCAAAGACGCCATACCAACGCAGTGGTTTATTCCTTAATTTCTAGCCACGGACACAGACTAAGTGCGCTTCGCCAAGGAAAAGGACCCGTGGAGTTAAGCGAGCGGTGAATGGCCCGCCGTTGTCCAGGGACCCACTTTAAGGTGCTGACACCAGAATGGTCGCACATTGACAAAGAAAATGAAGAAGGACGCTTAAATTTCAGTAATGTAGCCAGAATGTGTGTGTATATATATATGTATATATAAGAAACTACGCGTTATATCAAAGGTTTTTTTGGCGTTAGAGGAAAAGGTGTACACAACGTCTACAGGGCCAAAGAAGTCTCCAGCACGTCTCTGTCTACGCGTAACTCCGCCGACGTATACTCCATTTTAATCTTCTCTCTTCAAAGCGTCTCGCCAGGTTATTTCTCCTTATCTTTCTCTCACATTAATTCTCACACCCGCGCAGAGGGGTGCGGATGAAGAATGGTGAACTTTGTAAGTTCAATCCCTATTTTTTCTACACTCTCGGAAGTGAGGCAATGTTTGCCTACGCAGCTCTCCTACCCTCAGCCGCCCCCACAGACCCAACGTCCCAAAGCCAGTGTGATATGCAAGTGTCTCCAGATGCCTCAAGTGACCTTAGGGTGCTCAAATGTCACGCGCGCAAGAATGGATATGTGCCAGCTATTGTGACGTGTTGCTCTGCAGCCCCATCCACAGTTCTCCGTTCGTGCAACCAGAACAGCCTTTCCGCAGAGTCGTCAACGAACTCTTCCGCGCTGCTGGCGGTGAATCGACCGGAGTCGTTTTCATTAAGAGACTGTGGTAAATCAGAATCTATCGAGGCATTTGCAGTGTTCTCTCTGCGACCTGATCATAGCTTAGATTTTTTTTTTTTTTTTTTTGAACTCGTATGTAATAAAGTGGGGATATACGAGGTCGTGTCTACTCGTGTTACTTTGCATCGCCGACGCTGTCGGGAGTGTGACGCAAGGGTGAACGGATATCCACGTCAAGGGGCGCGCTTCGTCGGCTCAGTTTCAAATCGCGGTGCAACTGGGCAAGCATTTCTTGCCCCGTGGAGCCAACTATACATTTTGTAATAAAACGTTATCGTGATGGCTCCTCCCACCTCTTTCCATTTAAACGGAGCAGATGCCGAAGGGGAGGCGACGTCCTCTCCAGCGTCCGCTCTGCTAAAGTGGAAAGGTGGCCGTCCCAGTGTTGCCCTTTTTGGCCACCAGTGGCGTTGACTAGCAGTCCACCCACGCGACTCCTGCGCACTGCCCTAAAGCTATCCCCTAAAAAGAGTCTGGTCCCCTGCAGTAAAGAAAGAATACCCTTTAGTACGCCTTACGCAGAACAAAGAAACATACTCCTTCGTAATTGCGCAGGCGGTCACCTGCGAAGGTGTTTCTGACTTGTCCACTGCAGCATCAAAAGGCGGCGGAGCAGTCAACAGAACTGCGATCCCTCTCCCATGCGTAATTACTTGTGCATGCATTTGTATTTCCTGTGCATGTGAGAATGGGCCTTTACCGGAGTTTCCACGGCGCATGCGCCGCAACAGCCGACAGGAGTCCCCCATTTTTGGCGGCGCGGTGCGTCCGGCTCGGGATTGCGGGAAGCAGTGGCGGTCGCGCGTTTCGAAGTTCTCCGACATGCCCCAACGCTGTTTCGTTGTCGGCTGCAGCAAGGACAGCAATCGTGGTCGCGGTTTAAGTTTCTTTAGGTTTCCTTCTACTAACCTGCACCCGACGAAGCTGTGGATTCGGGCGATCCGGCGAAACAGTGCGGACGGCTCGTAAAGTCTGCCTTCAAAGCACTTCCGCGTTTGCAGTTGCCACTTCAAGCAAGATTCATGTTTTGGCACCTTTATCTTTTATTGATGTGTAAATATGAGTCAGCAGAATGATTAGGTATGCTGCCACGTCGCTTATGTGCCACGCAGAGCGAGCGCCTCGGAGTTCTGTGATGGTGCGTTTGACTGGCGCACGTTTTCGCTCGCTAAAGTGAAGGTCTCGCGTTGCTACGCAGCCTGCCTCTCTACTTTTTTGGTGTTGTAAACATCGCCCAAGGTTACCAAAATATAATCTATTGAGGTAAGCGGCTATGCTGCACAGTTTGTTGCTATGTGCACGCCAGGAAAGAGAAATGGGTGCAGCTGTATACGACCGCATCTGCTGGTCTTGCTGTTAAATAAGAAAGAGAATCGACTTGATGTGTTGTCTTCATGGATGTATCGAGTAATGAAATTACTTTGCAAGCTTTTCTTTTAGGCGCGACTCAAATCACACAAATGTGGCCGATATCGTGTTTTAGATCGCAGCTCTTAGGCGCCCGTTTCCGGGTTGAGCGGCGTCGGCGTAAAAGCGCGTTGCATTATGGGGCGTTTCCCCGCTAAAGTTAACGGGAAAAATTTTCCGTTAAATTTAGCGAGTTACGTTTCCCCGCAAAATTTAGCGGGGAAAATGACGTCGCGACTTCGTGTCACGTCATCCACTAGCAAATTTAGCGGCAGGAGAGGAGCAGGAAAGGAGGAGGGGAGGGTACGGAGGAGAAGGCGGTGCATACCCTCCCCTCCTCCTTCTCAGGAGCTGCAGTCACTTAAAAAAAAAAATAGAGGAAAAAAGTGGAAGCCGTTTACCACTCCCTGTAACGCCGAATTGGAGCGCAGCTCTTGAGGAGGAGGAGGGGAGGGTACTGAGGGCCACGTGTTCTCGGGGGGGGGGGTGAGAGGTCACGTGACCTCGGGAGGGGGTCACGTGACTCCCCAGGTCACGTGACCCCCGGGTCACGTGACCAAAATTTTTCCGCTAGATTTAGCGGGGAAATTTTTTCCGCTAGATTTAGCGGGGAAAGTTTTCCGCTAGATTTAGCGGGGAAATTTTTCCGCTAGATTTAGCGGGGAAATTTTTTCCGCTAGATTTAGCGGGGAAATTTTCCCGCTAGATTTAGCGGGGAAATTTTTTCCGCTAGATTTAGCGGGGAAAGTTTTCCGCTAGATTTAGCGGGGAAATTTTTTCCGCTACATTTAGCGGGGAAATTTTTTCCGCTAGGATTTAGCGGGGAAAGTTTTCCGCTAGATTTAGCGGGAAAATTTTTTCCGCTAGATTTGACGGGGAAATTTTCCCGCTAGATTTAGCGGGGAAATTTTTCCGCTAGATTTAGCGGGGAAATTTTTTCCGCTAGATTTAGCGGGGAAAGTTTTCCGCTAGATTTAGCGGGAAAATTGTTTCCGCTAGATTTGACGGGGAAATTTAGCGGGGAAATTTACCCATAATGCACCGCGCGGTTACGCCGACGGCGACGGCGACGGCGACGGCGACGGCGACGCCGCTCAAGCCGGGAACGGGCCCCTAAGAGCTGCGCTCTAAAAGGGTGCAACGGCGCATTTTCCTCCCTTCTACTGACGTGCCCCCAAGCGGACACGAGAAGAAGGGAGGAACGATACGTTTTTCTCCTTCTCCAGGCAGACGGGAGAAAGCGTCCGCCCTGCCGACTCATCTTTTTTTCGGTTTCGTTTGTCGAGCACGTCGCACGCGTTGTTCAATAAAAGTTGTTGAGTTGATTGAGCTTCAGCGGCAGCGAAGGCCGCCTGTAATTCCATCTCCCAGTCCAAACGTGCAGAACATTTCGGTTGCATTCACGGTTTTACCACTAATTTTATCAAACGAGCAAACGAAGCCGCTAGAAACAGCGAAGTTCTGGAGCAGTGCCAGCAGCGCTACGTACACTGGGCTAAGAGGGCCATCTCCGGATTGCGGAACCCACGCGGAACCATGCGGTCCACGCAGAACGATGAGTCCACAGTGGATGTGTCGACGTTGACGACGTTATGGAAATCGCGGAAACTGCATGCGTCCAAGACAGGCAGGTTTTGCTGCCGGGTGCCTGGATGCCTTCAGTGCTGAGTTTGGCTCTGTTTTCTGATGCCGAGTGCCACCCGGCAGTTAACGTGGTTCTGTATTTCTGCGTGTCAGCAACATAGGTGCGGAAAAACCGTCTGGCAGCGCCCCCTACGATTTGCTTGTCGGTATTGGGTAGTACAAGCTTGCGCATTCCAATTTGCCCCGCGTGAAAACGTAGGCCGCCGGTATGAATTCCTTCCTTGTGATTGTCTTACGGCAAGGAGTCGAGCCGATTTCTAACATGGAAAGCTTTCATTCCTCAACACTTCGCAAAGAGAATAAACTCAGCGATGCAAGCTACGTCTGCGCTGTACAAGAAGCCGCAAATTTGATGTCGGCGTGCTGTCACTCGCAAAAACAACAAGCTTCTTATGATATCGAGCTTGACGTGAGCATTGTGAGATACGTTAACGCACCTTGTAAGCAAAAACTCCCAAACTGCAGCCCCTCGGTACAGCCATCGCTATCAGCTGCCGACCAACCTCGAAAATGCGCGAAAGCAGACGCAAGCGATCAAGCGTTAAACCCCCCCCCCCCCCCCCCCCCCCCCTTCCCCCCAGTCACTGCTGGACCCGCGCGCTACCCTGCTCACGCAGTCGGCCTTGCACGGGGCACGGAGCAAAGGGGGAGGAGGAATGTTTGTGGGGTAGAACATGCTCAGATAAATAAAATAATCAATATTTCTTCATTCATGCTTATTTTATAGGATGCGGTACTTGATCTCAGATATATAGAGAACGGATATTTCAAAACATTTGTAGGGTGAATTATGGCGATTTCAAGGCAAAGTATAACAAACTATCCTCACTGAAATACATAGTTAAATCAAACTAAAGTGGACATAATAAAACGCACAAATGGTGATAATATAAAGCAATGTCAGTGATGTAAGGAAAATTAAATTAATTGTAAAAACAAGTGCACCGAAAGCAACGGGGGGCGCTGCGCTCAGGCACACCTTGTGTACTTGATCCGAAATACGTACTTTGGACTATAAATTACCGCGAATAAAAGAGTAACTGTGACATCTTATTTCAGGAAGCAATTTAGTCTCTCTTGATCATTTCATTTATGCCAAGCGCCTACATATTAAGATGCAGCCGCCTCCGTTCACGGCAAGAATATCCAGGAAATCCACCGCTTGAACTTCAATGTTGCGGTGAACATTCAAAGCAGTAGACCGAACAGTCGCTCATTCAAAGTGGACGCTCTCAGGTATGTTTTCAACCGTCTTAGTGAAGAGAACGAGCGGTCAGCTTACGCCGTTATTACGCGCAGAGTCGTTAGGATCTTGATACAATAGACGTTCGGGAATAGGGCCTGCAGACAGAAGGCGGTCCTGTAACGAAGACGTGACGGGCGTTTCATGCTTCTCCCTCTTTCATTGGACGCCTAAAATTTCCCTGTTTTTGGCGCAGTTTCAACCACTTCGTGAAATTTCCCTCCATCGAGACGACCGTCTCGATGGTCGCTTACGGATGCGGTGAACTCCGTCTTGCTTTCCGATTTGCATGTCGAGGTAGCATCCGATGCAATTCATTATTAGATTAATCTTTTCGTTGCACGTTCGGCAACGAACGTGGAAACGAACTTGAATACCCTTGCGCCCATGCGTAGTGAGAATATAAAGGTTTTTCGGAGTTTCTGATGTTCCGTGCAGGTTTGAGTGTTTCTGTGTGGTGTCTGATGTCATCTCTCCGATTGACGGAACGACCAGTGACTTCTCATCGCCCTGAGGATATGCCGCTGCTGCCTTTAGACCACACTGCGAGATAAAGCGGCCTAGCAAAAATAACACTCTCTTTCCTTCGGCATCTTGTTCTGTAGCACGAATTTGATAAACCTTTAATTGATAATAGATTTTGGTTGTGTGATTGTTCAGAATTACCCTCGCCCTATATATGGGCCCCTATTATTCGTCTCACCCTACGATGGACTAAAGGCAAAAGCTACGGACCACCAGATCCCATCACGAGCGACTCAGAAATTGTCTGGTATTTGGCTTCAATGCACGTGTCGGTGCCCGCGTCTAATGTGGATGGGCGGACAGTGGGTCGAATTGAATAGCACTGAGTGACTCATCAATTTTACATTGCAAAGAAGGCCACAACATAAGACTTTTTGCAGTGTGGAAGCTACAGAAATGATGCAGCACTTTTTGATTCGGTGCATTATTCGTCCACCCCTAATCAATGTTAAGCATGTCATAGCTTAACGTGTAACGTGATTGGACCTGGCGGCCTGTTTCTTTGACCTTTAGTCCATCGTAGCCTGTAGGATGAGACAAAGTGTAGAGTTTGTGCGAGGACGGTTGCTCTATATTTCCAGCGTCAATTTTTTTTTTTTTTTTTTGCTGTTTAATTTTTTTGTGACAGGTAGCTTGCCGGTAATCTCCAGGCGGCGCCAGTAGAGTGAAAGCCCAAGGTATACCCTGCCTCGGTGAAACTTGGCAAAGGGTGAACCATAAGCCCCCCATAGCGTGCCGACGGCTTCGATATCCGCTACGTATACGAGCGCAACGCACACATATTGGAGTGTAAAGCGCGAAACACACGTACGACCAAAGCCCGAGACTTCTTCGCAGTAAAAGCGCACTCCGGTGATGCATAGTCACGTTCCGAATGGCCCGCCAGGCCGCAGCTTCCGCCGTACTTGCACGTTATGCAATCACGGCTTCCTGGCCTACCCAGTATTTCCGACTTCAGACACTAGGCAGACACTAGCAGCGCCACCAGAGTAATACCTCACGTTTGAACAATGCAGCTGCCACTCCAAGGCATACCCAATCTTTCTTGCTTCAATCGCTAGATAGCGCCAAACCAAACAGCATTGCAGGTTGCTCATAGAACAGTGTCAGAAATCTCAGCCCCCAGCGATAAAAAATGTGAAATAGTAATCTCAAGCGAAGGCTCTTGTGAAAAGAAGGGCTGCGCATAAAACAAGGTTCTTGCTCTTTACAGCACTCTTGGCTTCGTAACTATGCCTTTCCGACGTTCTTGTACTGCAATATTTGTGAAAGTTTCTAAAAAAAGAAACACGAAGTTTTGTATAAAGCGCGTCCCCCCCCCCCCCCCCCCCTTTTTTTTACCGTGTCATTGCGTCAGCATAAACAAACATGGCGGCACCCATGGAACTGAGCAGACACTGGTCTATAGCTATCATCGTTTTGCCTGGCCTTCACGTGTTGGTAACGCAGTGCTACCTCAAAAAGCGGAGGTAATTGTGTGCTGTGAGGAAACTTTTATTAAAGTTGGTGGGCCGCAACTACGACGACAGTAGAACGATGAGCCACCACGCCCGTAATCTTGTAACTGAGGCTTGCTCCGTTTTAAAAAAAAATGACAATGCAACTTTACCCGTTTTATCTACAGAGCCTCGCCGATCTCTGCGTCCGTACCGCCGAGTTCACCCTGCTTCGTCATTAGGGGGGGGGGGGGGGGGGGGGAGGAGGAGGAGGAGGAGGGGGGGGGGGATTCATGCCATTGGACCCCCTTCCCCCAAATAAAATCCTGGCTACGCCACTGTTTGTATGTGCCGTGTATGTTTATGCGCTCGATGTTCAGCTGATGCTTGTTGTATGCGTAATGTTTCTACATGAGATGTGTGTTTATAAAGGTTCCCGAAGCGCGATGGTGGGAATGGTGGTGTGAGCAAATGAACAGACTACGAAAATTCCAGCGACCCGGACTCCGGAGCCCCATTCCCAAGGCCGACTAGAGCGAATAGGCACGCTCTTTTACGGCCCTCGAACGAGGGGTTGTTTGTCCCTTCCACCGCTGCTCGATGTGGTGACTGAGACCCTACCCTTCCTGGGGCCCTAACCTGGACACTTGGCGGAAAAGTCGGCGAGAAATCTGGCGGCTCTGATTGGCCGGCGCCAAAGTCAAGTGCGGCGTTGGCCAATCACGGCCGCCAGATTTCTCGCCGACCTTCTCGCCAAATGTCCAGATTAGGGCTCCTGCAGTGCTTTAAGTCCTCCTGAGGATGGATGGATGGTAATGGCTATACCCTTTGTAACGGGCGGCAGCTTGCGCCACCTAGCCTAACATTTCGTCATCATTTTTTTTTATTTTGTATGAATTTTGTTGTAACAGACCCCCCCCCCCCCCCCCCCCCCCTCTTTTAAATTGAAATTGCTTCCCCCAGGTTTCTCAACGTTGCCCGCCAGCTTTCTGCCTTTGATAACACTTGGTGCACGCGCAGCCAAAGCCCGGCGGCCCGGATGCTTGCATGGCCATACTGCGCTGGCTGAATTTCTCATCTACCCAGTATACATCAGACGCCCCGCTTTTCAAACACTTCTCTGTTCACGTGCGAGCGTTGTACTTAGTCTCCATGTAACTTACCAGTCAGTCATGACGAACTCATATTCCCAATTATTTAAACATTTACTCGTATAAAGACAAAACAAGACTTTCAAATCCCCTTTTTATGATAAGTACATCAGCGACATTCGAAACCATGAAGTTCAGTAGTGCTATATAAAAAAAAAATGGGCCTGTTTTTTTTTTTTTTGCGTTACATCTTTTTACATGGGAAGCTACCTTAAATATGGCTGCCGCTGCAAACTATACCCTGCTTTGATAGTCTCTGGAAGAGTGTGCCTCTCGACAGGCAAAATAACATGCTTGGAGAGAATTTCTTTTCCACTTTTTTGTAAACATTACATGTTTGACGCCGACGACGCCAGAGCCTTTGAGGCCCTCGGGAGGTTCATCCTCATTGGTGTAAAGGAAGTCGTCCTCAGGGAGGACCCTACGAATGGCGTTTAATGCTTGGCGAGAGCTCACCGACACTTTCAAGTCAACAATTTTGGTCATCTGGAATAGTGCTTCACTTCGAAATCTAACACTAATTTTTCCAACCGGAGTTCGGCGTTCTGACGCCCACGCACTCTCGTCCCCTCTGTTACTCAGCACGGCGACGGTTAAACAATGTTTTCGCCCATACTGGAAGTGACAACATTCAAGATGGTAACACTCGTAAAAAAAAATCCTAAAAAAAAATCCTAAAAAAAAAGAAACAAATGCACACACATAGCAAACAAGCACAACCACAAGGAGTCCAAAACGTCGAGCATTAATTTTATTTGCTTAGAGAGCTCTCGTAAGCCTTTGGAAATATGCAGTACAAATTCTTACATTGCATAAAATCTTAATCTGTAAAGAAAATGGTTGTCCAGCGAGTTTCACGCAAAATATCTCGGAACAATTGCTGCTGGTGCAATGGGACAGGTACGTGTTTGAGCCAAGACAAAACTTATTTTTATATCCAAATATATGCTTCCGTACAGCTTGCACTTCTCCAAACTTGAGCAGTTACCAAGCTATAATTACAACTGCTAGTATGAGAGTCCTAAAAAAAATATGAAAATAAAAGAACCTAGCAAAGAAAAAAAACAACAACAAAGGTTAAAAAAAAACTCCGGATAAAAGAGGGGTTCATTAAGGCTTTTATGTGCCCTGGCATGCGTAGAAGCTAAAACAGAATTCGCACTCGCAAATTCATCGATAAAATTTCTGCTAAACCAACGGCAACTGTCTCCCGAAGTTCCTGCGAGAAAAGAAAACTGTAATCCTTCACACCTCACGTGCTTTGCGCTCGTGACCGCCGCAACGTGATAATTACAGAAGCTCTTCGGAAACAAACTTTCCTCCATTCTGTCTTTCATCGAGATTGTAAAGGAATTTCCCAACTTTTCTCGGCCATGTTTGCGAGCCTCGTAGTTCTCGGCAAACATTCGCGACGAAGGACTTCTGTACAAAAATAGGCCGACCTCCGAACGAAGCAAGCCTCGTCCTTCCGACATCGAAAAGCACTGCCGAGCTTTGGGCAAGGCCGACAAACAATGCACCTTTCGTAGAAGAACTGAACTCAAGGGGTGCAAAAGCGTCGTGTGCACAATTCAAAGACACTCGTACAAAGAAGCCAATGCAGCCCCCGTTTACGCTCACTTTTCGTCTACATTTTACAGAATTCATGGAGACGTGTTCTCCGCCCGACCTGGCCATACAAAAAATGCGACCACATCAGACTCTTTTCGCGATTCTCCGTTTTACGCAAGTCTGACCGCAGCCGACGCCACGACCCAATTAAACAGCGCCAAAAGAACACTGTCGGGGCACTCGTGCACTGAAAGTGCAGGGTCATGGCACTTTCACTGCTCCCGATTGGTTTATCCGGTGATGGTAAATGCCCAAAGACAAAGAAAGCCAGGACAATCCGCTTTTGGAGCTGCCTGATCGGCTCCGTCGGATCGTAGCATCGGTTGTGGTCGGAGTCACAGCCGATTGGTCAAGCCGGAAACTGGCTCCCGATCCCCCGTTAACTCGATGCGGTTTTCCCCCCGTGCACATGATACAGTGGCACCCGGACACTGGCAACCTCAATACTCATAAAAACTCGGCCGACATTATTTGGGAAACAAGTTAGGGAAAAAAATGAGCATCACAGGCATAACGTGGGTTACGCACTTATAAACTATGTACTATAACTATGTATATACGCTTATGTACATCGAAGGTAGTATATGGTTTGCGGTAGTTAGGGAAACCCGAACGAGAAGAGGGTGCTCACGCTGCGAACGTGAGGGAAAAGCTTGTGGACACGGACCACGAAAGACGCGGACTTGGCTCGGGCTCCAGCAGGTGTTCTTTAGCCTCGTTTCAAGCAATGCCCTGCTTTCCACTGTCGGGTCAAAGGGCACAGAAATTTGAAGCTTGCTTTCAATGAAGATTCATTTCCAGGCTTCTTTCCAAAAGTTCCATTCTCCAAAGATAACTTTCCAAGTGCCTCACATTCTCAGAAGTTACTGGTTCAACGAGTACCAAAGCGGGAAAGGCGATGTGGTGTCGTTTAATTAGCTAGCACTAAACATGAAGAAAAACATAATAGCCTACGTAGGATGTAGAATAAAACTTGAGAATCAAGATAAAATTAAAAGCAGTGCAGTAAAGATAATAAAAATTAGGTGGAGCCATAGCAGGTGGTTAGGCCTAACTGGCATTAGGCCTAAATAACGGCTACACCTAACCAATAGTTGGAACCTAAATGCAGCCTAAGCCTAACCAATGGTTAGGTTTAGCTGAAGGCTAGGCCTAACCAACGGCTTTCAAATAAATGCTAATGCCGATGGCCAATCAGATCATAACAGGGAGAAGCAAGTTTTGAGAAGTTCACAAACAGCCTGGAATGTGAAGAAAAAAAAAAAAAAAAGCCCCAAAACAGAGATCTTCAGGGAGATTCGAAGGTGTCAAAAAAATACTGCAGGTGTCACAAAATATTAGTCTCAAGCCTCATGGTCGATTGTCAACTCGTTGCACAGCGCCTCTGTCGACACCTTCCAGTTCGATATTCGGCAAACCAATAGGTGCACGCAGGGTAGCTAGCCCACCAATCAAAATTTGCAGGTACGCCAGACGGGCCAATTGGCTCGGCAACATTGAACGTGCATCCCTGCGTGGAGAGTGCCTTCCCAATCCTTCTTGGACACGTTTCTCTGCAAGGCACTTGACGGAGAGAAATGGTACATTGACGAGGTTTGGATGGGGGCAAACTGACGAGGAAATTGTTCCAGAAGGCCGGACTCCTGTGTAGCAGGGGACCGGGTGTGACGCCATGGAACTCGGCTGATTGACGCGAGCAGTCGTGCAACCGAAGAGCTTTTCAAAGCCACGCCTTCCAGTAAAGCTGCACCCACCTCATGGAACAAGAGACAAAAATCAAGGTGCCCGCGTCATCACTATCGGCTACGGATGCAACATACATAAAGAGGGGATAAAAGCAGGAAAAATTTGTGCCCTCAAACTGTAGCACACTCAAAATGTCAAAACAAACACTCTTACACAAAGAAAAAAAGGTCAGAAAAGGGATTGTGAAAGGGGAACAGAGCTGCTAAGGCACATGTTGGCGCAAGCTCCCCGACTGCCTAACGCAACTCTTCAAACTACTAGATTGTGGAAACGACGTCAGTCAAATGCGACGGCCGTGAATGACTTAGTTCCCAAGAATATTCTAGGGATCATGGAAAACACCCTAAAAAATTATCCATGCACAAAAAAAATTAATTCATAGAGAAACTTCAGAAACCTGCAGAGATTAGCAAAGAAAAATTGCGTGTTCCAAAGAGTCTACCTAATTTGATACGAAATGGCTAAAACAAGTGAAAAAAGTTATCACCACTAAGAGAAATAAATGCGATCCATAAGAAAAATGTGCAAGCAAATTCGTGATATGTAGAAAAAGTTGTAGAGAAAATGCTTAGCTGCAGGGAAAAGTTCCAGTTTAGGGCAAACGCATAGGGAGATCTACTACCTCGAAGAAACTTTCCAGGTTGTCATCACCTAGAGAGAGAGAGAGAGAGAGAGAGAGAAAATAAATTGTGGTTTTGGAGATTGGCAGCCTTAGAAATGGCGCCGGCTACTAGAAATCTTCCAGGATACCCTCTTTTGCGAGTCTTTCTTTCTCTATTTGTTTGGAGGGAGGTGTGAGCTTAGATGCAGATGCATGGGGAAACCTACCACCTCCGAGAAACTTTCTAGGGTGCCATCACCTAGAAAACTTCCAGGATAGATCTTTTTTTTTTTGTGAGTCTCTCTCTCTTTCTTTGCTTTGGGGAGACGTTAGTTGGCAACGTCGGGGAGCTTGCCCCGAAATAATTAAGAGAAAGAAGAAACTAAGAAAAGTTAGAAAGGAAAAGGGGACCTCGCCCTGGCAAGGAGTGCCAAGGCGAGTTTCTCGTGTGGTCACGACGGCCCTTCCAGTCTCCTGGCATCGCGGCCGTGAGGGGGGTCCGGTCTGGCGGCGCCTCCAGTGCACCGCTCCCTTCAGATGTGCATCGACGTGGCGGCTGTGTACCGGGCCTCCCCATGCAGACGCCACTGGCTCGGACGGTACTGTCCAATTGAAACGAGGGTTGGCAACCGATCACGGCGATAGGCAGGTACGAGTGTGCGGCGTTAGACGCGAGAGGGAGAAGCGGTACCTCTCACGCAATACAGGTACGAGGTGCCTCTTTGTATGCAAGTTTTGCAAAAGTAGATGTCGATCAATGCTCGGGACATTCTATAAGTTATGGTGGAATCTCTTAGCAATTTTTGTTTTCTATGATTCCTGTTTTCAAAGTGGTCTTTTCGTCTTCCGAGATGTGGGAACTTCTGCTAAGAATAAGTTTCTTGGTCCCTCTCAGTTCCACTTAATTGGATTGTGGGTGGAATTTACCTCCATATGAGAGGCAATTTTGAAGGAATAAAAAAGGATTTTAATGCAAGGATGCAGGCAAACTGGTTGGATACTGACTGCCCCCCCCCCCCCCCCCCCCCTTTTTTTAACCCTGGAGTGGGGAAACAGAAGGACAGGACAACACAAATCTCCAAACAAACCTAAGGTTCATTTCACCAAACACAACCTTACATAGACAACCCAAACATTCTTGGAGACAACATGAATCTTAAGATTTTGGAGATTCGTGCTGTTCTGTCCTCCTGTTTCCCCACTCTCCAGGGTGTAAAAATGTAAAAAAAATAAAATAATGTTCTACATTCTACACTTGCCTTTCATCTCAAACTTACCTGACCCTAAAACAAATGTATGCTTTTCAGCTATATGGTCCACTGTAAATACAGGTCCCAGAGAAAACAAATTTCTCCAGCCATATATGTCTGGCAAGCATGGCACACATAATTATGGCTCACGCATTAAGGCGCATTCCCACCGGCGATGTAAGCAGTCGCGCGATGCGACTAGATCGCATCGCAAAAAAAGCTAGATGGTCACACCGGCGTGCGCGATGAGCGAGTCCAACGCCTCCGTTGGCGAGTCGTTTCTCGAAAACTCTTGCTCCGAACGCCGTTGATTGGTTCAGCCGCTCCGCGACTAGATCGCATCGCAAAAAAGTCGGGTCGAGTAGCGACTGCTCAAATCGAGTCGCTTTTTGCCCGCGATGGTCGCTTTTGCGATGAAAGTTATCGCGCGACTAGATCGCATCGCCGGTGGGAACACGCCTTTACTGATCTAACTAGAGCAAGAAAAGAAATATACTCATTCTCGTAAAGGATGTCACTGAGACTGGAAGTACCAGAGGATCAGTGCTGCAAGTTGCTCACAGTTCTTTACTGACATGCTCTTTGTCACCCTGATCGGTAAAATGGCACAAGAAAGAGCGACAAACAAACCTCTAGACCCTTTTGGTGTTTGCAACATAAAGAGCAACGAAAAAACCTCTAAACCCTTTTGGTGTTTGCAACATAAACTGCCACTTGCTTCCCAAGTAACGTCCGGTCTGTTTTTGCAAGCCCGTCGAGCTTGCTTATGTCACCAGCATTAGAAAGCACAAATGCAACACGAACAACAAAGTTGGAGACTTAACGAGGGCATTTGGATGTACTATTTAACGTCTTGGAGGAGGCAAGTTGGTTCAAAAGAATAATTTAAAAATTTTAACAGATCTCCCGCTTCTTCGTTCCTTCGGCGTTCACCTGCAGAATTGGTGTTTAAACGTTTCATCGACATTTCAAGGAGTGGCGCCAAGGTAAGCTTTGTTCATTCTCTTTATGAACCAGAAGTTCCCCAGGACATCAAAGACTGGAGTGCTGCCTGGTGGCATTTGCCACGGAAGAGTCTCTATGCAACCAAACGGCAGAAGGCAACAGCCGCTGTCACTAAGCAAGCATTACACAATGCGAACATCACCCCTGTGCCAACCATGGACAGCGGCGCTCGGTAACCCACCTTGATGAGGAACTGTCCGGCAGGGGTCTGTGGATTGCGGTAGGCATACAGCAGCCACATCCCCACGGCCACCACCAGCAGCAGGATCATGATGATGGCCACCACCGTGCCAGAGCCCACGGCGCTCGCCGCAGTCTTGTCTCCCTCTGGGATTGGCAGACGCAACCCCAAGAGACACGCGTCAGTCACTCCACAGATGCTGCCGTAACCACGTTACAAAGGAAACGTAGCGGCGGTGCAACGCTACCTTTTCTTTTTTACGGTAGAACCTCGTTGACATGCTCCTGGCTTACGCGTTCACGAACACCGGTCTTGTTGAAACCCCTTAAGCTGCAGTCACACCGCTAACACATTGTACAGTCTGCGGACACTGCCTGGTGCCTTCCTCGTATTACGGTCAGATTGGTCCTACGAAAACTGTCTGCAGGCGTGTTCCAAGCACACAGGTGCTAGACAAATGTACCTCAAACACGCCCGAAGCGTATCCGCAGATAATTCTGTCACTACATCTGCAGCGAACAATGTGCCTTTTGTATGACGAATGACTAGTGCTTAAAGGCTTAAACAAAAGCACCCTGTATAGTAGTTACGCAGTAAGAGCTTTTTTCCCTTTTTTATTTTGTAAAAAGCCATTGGTTCAGGATGTGCAAATGAATCACGAAGGCCATCAAAACCGGTAGAAAGAAGGACCCCAAAAGGAACCTCTTGGAAGCCTCGGTAATCTGTGGTTTACATTTCACTACACTGCCTGAAACGCATCTCCGACTGGTGCGTCGTGCGTCTGACCACATGCGTCGAAAGTGGTCCTTAGGTGGCGACAAATTACGTCGCAATGGTCGGAGCGTAGGCCCATCGGATGTCGCGATCCCGACAATTGTTCGCAAAAGTTACGGCAAAAATCGTGAGCAAACGCGAGTGTCTCTGTCATCGCAGCGTTGCAACAGAAATTGAAGGACCGAAAACGAGGACGTAGTAAACGCACCGGTCAGCACGGCGTTCCAGACACGATAGTTTCTCTAAAAAAAGCTATCCAAATGTTTCAGTGAAAGACATCTCTCGGCAAGACGTGCTCTCCTGGGAGGTTTTCTTTCTCCGCTAAACTAAGGAGAGTTTTCCCGGAGCAAACGGACGAGGCTCACCGGAGGCACTGTGCGCAGCGGGGGCAGCGGCAGTGTCGCTGGCGGACGAAGTGACCACTTCCACCACGTTGCCACGCGGCTTGGAGGTGGGGAAGGATGGGGCAGTCGACGGGCCCATGGGCTTCCCGCTGGTGCTCGGCACTGCACAGGCACACCATTCTCGTATCTCCGTAGCGCAAGAGCTGTCAACACTGACACGCGCAGCTATATCTTTGGTAAAAGGAAGCCGAAAAACATTTTTAACTCGGAAAAACGGAGAGAAAGTTCATTTTTAATTTTAATAACGGGAACGACGCGATTGCCAATTAAAATTTGGCCGCAGCCCCGACGGCTGCTGCGGCCGAGCGCGGGAGAGCACGAGAGGAGAGAGTAAAATCGGCGAAAATTACATCGTCGGCATGGTCAAACAACCCTCGCTTGCTGCCCAGCTGGCTCAGAGATGCCGACGATGATGCCACGATGCACTGGACAGATAACGACTGGCGATAGGGCTCGCCGCATTCTCTGCGGCAATTCCCGCACATTTTTCCACAATAAAGGCAGTTTACGTTTACTTTGGCCCAATTCAAGTGAGGTAACGAAAATCACGGGACAATAAGCTTCGGAAGTTCGATCCATATTCAGTTTACTTGGAAAGTCCTTCAGCTTCCATTTCAGGTGATTGGGCCAGCTAAAATCTCGTAGGTTCCCAAACCGGGTTCCTACGGACTTGGGGGTTCTCAAAGTGCACTCCTGGTTTCCCCGGGCTCCCAAATTTCCTCAAATGTCCCTGTCGCCAGGTATGTATTTTTTCATTTTAGGCACCACTTCAGCAAACCCATTGAAGCATAGCTATGAGCCAAGTACTCCCTAGTATGTTCAAGATTGTGTACATGGTCCGTACGCTTCTCTGCTGTTTCATTTCATCAATGCTGAGACTGGGAGGTGTTCCTCAGCTGCCACTCGAGCTAGAAAAGTTTGAGAACTCCCCATCTAGGGAATAAAATTAAACTGAAAATAAATTGGAATCAGTACGGGCATGCTGCATTGCCAGTTAATGGCCTCTATACTCATTTTCTCCTCAAGCATAGTGGCAAAAAAAGCGCCACTCCTCGTGAAGCACCACTAATTTCCCCCTTTATCTAGACAAATAAGATATATGTAGGTGCATTTTAGATTAGATTCACCGTATTTACTCACATAATGAATGCGCACGCATAATAAACGGATCCCCCAAAGGGGGTACTAATATTTGGACTTTTTTTCCCCCTTCGCGTAATGAACGCACTTCCAATTTTCGGCTCCGTGAGTCTCAAATTGCATCCAATTTAGCTAGCCACCAAGTCAATTATCTTTTGCCGCCAAGCGGTCAGGCCAAGTCAAGCCAAGCCAAGCTGCTCATATAATGTCCGCAAGTGCGTAGCTGCGGAAGTGATCAACCGTGAAACCGAGTGGCTCGCACACTTGAAGAAGCTTGAGTCGAGGAATTGCCCAGCCCCAAACATTCTTCGCCTATCGGATGCATTGATGTCAACAAACACGCCGTCGTCTCTGATCTCTCGGTCAGTAAGTGAAAGTGGCTAGGCCTAAGAACGGTCACGGTGCTCTTTCTACTGAGTCAGCTTCGTAAAGCGCTTTTTCTTCGGCAAAAGGCACGCCAAAAGCGCCCTAAAAAAGGTTAGGCCCGCTTCAGACGAGGCAATTTCACCCAGCAACTTGACGTCGCAACACCAGCAACACGGGCCGCCCGCGTTCACACGCAGCAACCGAATTGCGACGACTTGCCATCATCATCGGTTACTTTGAATTTTCTTGCACTATTCAGACGCACAGCTACACGCTAAAAACATGTTTTTATATCTTTGACTGGCATTGAGAATACTAACTCATCTTTCTGAAAAGGCTTATTTCCGAAAACATTCAATTTCAAACGAGAATCAAGTCTTCAGCTGTCATCATCACCGGCACGGGGAGTCACGTGAAAATATTGTGTCCCTGATTGGCTGCTGCCGGCTCAGAAGGCTCCGAGTTGTTCGAGTTGCTCGTCCGTTTCGAGCCGGACCCAATCTCAGCAATTCGTGTTGATCTAGGGAAAGCTAGGGAACAACCTGCCAGCAACCTCAAAATTGCTGGAAAAGTTGCCCCGTCTGAAGCGGGCCTTAGCAATTTATGGAGCACGATTACTGTGGTGCACCCACGATCAGCCGTGGGCACGCCTCCGTCAGTGCAGATGTGCCACAGTACCCTGTCATGTCATATTGGCACCTAAAATGACATTTGCGCAAAGTGTGCAAATGCAAAAATTTAATGAACGGCCCCGCCCAAATATGGGTCAATTTTTCGGGAAAAAAAGTTTGTTCATTATGCGATTAAATATGGTACGTTATTTTACCAACACATACACGTTTCAAACACCAAGAGCATCGCTTCTTCCTCCGACAATCAAATCTTGTAAGCACTACTTCGCGCAACGTATGAAGAATGCACAAAACTTTTTTTTGACGCGAAGACAAGTTGGGCTAAGTACTACTACGAAAAGTTAAGTGAATCTGTTTAGAGTGTAATTCGCTTCTCAAACAGACGTGGGATTCATCCAGATTAGGCTGACTCAGCCAATGAGCATGTTTCATTAGAAGATTTTACAGAGATTGACAACAGTTTTCCCACGCCATGCTCAGTACAAAGTACTGTGCACATGATGACAGAAGGGGAGTAGCTATATTTACTGATGGGATAAGAATGGCAGAGAAAACCTTCAGTTGGCCCGTCTCTGGCGCAAGCTTCCTACCTTGAATAACAGAGTGTGTAAATGCAGCCGAAGCAAGATGGGATGCGGCTAACGCATGCTGGAAGGGATCGGGCATTGCTGTAAATGACTTAATTCACGCAAGGACCCTATTTTTGCAAATTTTGCGACTCTTATAACATTGCGAAAAATAGATGCACAAAATTTATTTCCCTATGGTAACAAATTTGTAACATACCACCTTGTTTCACGAAGTTTCGTGCATGCAAAATATTCTTGTAAATTCAACTTCGCCGAATTCGCAAAATATTGAGCCCGCAAAAAATAAGGTCGTTTGCAGTATATATCGGGAATGTCCATCCTACGGTTTTTGCAGGTCCAAGTATGGCTCACGGCTCCCTGGCAGGCATGCCCCCCCTTTCCCTTACGTACATCCAGCTGGACTGCTTTTTGACAGAGATGTGTCAAAAAGATGGGTCAACAAAGGACCCTGCTTCCTCTGTTGTTATAAAAATGATTTCGAACCTTATACGCATAGCTGGAATCAGGGGCTGCGGCTGGCTAGCGGACCACACATTAACTTTTGCTCAGCGGTCTAAGAAATGTTCCGCCGCCTCGTGCCAACATGTGCCCGACTTTTGAACGTATTCTTACTGCCTAAGCACCCGGCCTTGGGGAATAATCGAGGCCTCGATACAAAGCAGGTTTGAATGCGCGGCTTCACTTTCGATGACCATAACCGAGTGCCCTAAATGAGCGCGCTCACCGTTGGCAGTGGGTGCTGGCTTCGGAGGCATGGGAGAAACAGCAGACGAGGAGCACATGGAAGCGTCCTTCTTGTCCTGCGACAAAGATTGCCAAAGAAAACAAAATGAGCGGCACGTCAGGGCCGTCGACAATGCCGGAGTGCGAGCGTCCAAACTCTTCTCCTTTCGAGAGACAGAGGAGGGCTTCACCTCGAGGTCACACTGGTTCTCGAGCCAGCTCTGGCGGTGCCTGTCAATGCCGCTCGAGCAACGCTGGACGGCGTCGCACCACGAGCAGCTGAAGCCCAGCTTGGCCGTGCGACACTCGGCGCATGTCTTCAGCGACAGGCATGCTGAAACCACAAGCAGACAGCGAAGGTCAGTTTAACTTCTTCAATCTCGCCACATGCATAATGTTACTAAAGGCCGGTCCACACACTTGCAACTGCTTACCAACGTCTGTCGTAAAACCTCTTATGGTGGAAGAACACATTGTTGCATCAAGTAAAACGCTAAGCATTTCTGTGCATTTCTACATTTTCTTTTTAATGTATCATTATTTATTTTTTTTTAGCTTACAAAATTTTTGACATTGGATGTCAAAAGTTTTGCACAAAATGTATGTAAAAGTGTTATATACATTTCATCCTGCAAATACCGCAAAACCTCTGCTCCAATAAAAAGTAGCTTCAGGGTCATCTCATAGATGGTGCCAGCGTGCCCGTGCTTTCTCTCGTGCTTGACATTACAACAACGTTTGTGAAAATCGCGAACCGCCGGGGTTTCGAGCATAATGTAGCAAGCCGATTTCAACTTTTCGCTAATGGGTTGCCACTCGAAAGACGGAAAAGCATCAAAATCCTAGCGTTCGCTGTCAGTCGGGAAAGGTGCGGCTCAGAGCCGGCTCCGTTCGCTTAAAGGGCAACTCCGCTTCATTTTTGATATTTAGAAAACTATGTAGCCCTCTTCAGTATCATATAGGAAGACCCCATGTCAAATATTACAATCTAATTCCGTCTATACATTTAATAAACTGGCCAGCGAACCTTCAAGCGAGCCAAGTCGCCGAAATCTGCCAACTCTAGCGTGCGGCGCGAGGCGCAATCATCAGCGCAGTCAATGCCACGGAGTTGGAGCGGCCAACGTTGAACCACTACGTCAGAGGCATGCATACTTCATTCTCACGTTTTGCTTGTTTTTACTTTTCAGAGCGAAATTTAACGATGACGTCATGAGTTTCTCTTCCCGGTGTTGGCTGACCGGGCGTTCACGTGATCACCGCTGCCCTGCGCGCTTATCGGTCTGTTTCTCCGCTCCCCTTCTCCTCTTTCGTCTTCTCCCCTTCCCCCTCTCCCCCGGGCCATCACTGTCCACGCCATGCAAAACGACCTGCCCGCGTCCAAAAAAAAAAAAAAAGAAGACCTGCTTGCGTCGCGTGTCCTGTTTCTCGCTCCCTCCCAAACGTCACAAGACCACGTGGTTCGACGAGAGGTGCCCATGACTGTGACGACCCGAGACCAATGTTGCCTGACGCAACCGAAGTTTCGGTTTCGGTATCTGCTGATGTTTAAATTAGGATTACACAAATATTATTCCACATTTCGCGAATCCGAAGACGTAGAGTTGTTGAGTATTACTTTGTAAATGTGAATCACATGGAAGCCTAAATTTTTCGGAATTGAGCGGAGTTGCCCTTTAAAGCTAGATGGAAACGCAGTCCACACATTATTCAATGTACCACCACCACAACTTGGGGGGGGGCATGGAAGTAACTGGCCTCCTGAACATTAGCCCGATCGAAAGGCTTCGTTGCGCCGCTCAAATAAATCCGGTCCGCGAAATGGCAGAGGAATAATGCGTCTGAGGCTGTTGCTCCGTCTCCGTTGGCGCCATTGCTTTTTGTTCACTTACGGAAGATTAAACAGAGAGCCAAATGATGCCCCCGACTCCCAGTCCCAAGACAGCAAAGTTCTTGGCCATCCACGGTGCATTAAATCCTAATATAAATCGTTGCAGCCAACGAGTCCACGTCTTTATCAACTCGAAGGAGGCGACGGGTAATGGGAGCGATTGACCAGTTGCAATCGCATCAGTCACGAAGTCAAGGCACTTGGTAAGACCCTACGGGCCTGTGGAAATCAGGTTAAACTCGCACGAATCCCCGGCCATACCGACATTCCGAGGAACGAGAAGGCTGATGCGACCACGCCCTCACGACACCCCGTTCACCCTTCGGTCCCCACTAATGGTTCCATTCCTCCAGAACCAGAAAAGCTTGGACAGGAAAACCTGAAAGCCTCGCCCCTCCCCTCCGGGTAATCCAGAAGGGAACGGGTCGGCCTTCGCAGGTTACCAACACAACCAGCCATCACTCCTGTTTGGCCAGCTAAATTCCACAAACCCACCTACCCGCAGGACACGGGCTTTAGTCAAATGTGCGCACAATGTTGAGTGCCGGCCACATGCACCCACTTCATACAAGACTGCTCAAAATTCCTTCCTATTCAAAACCTCCACCTTGGTGCCGTGTCCCCGGAGTACCAACCTCAAAGTTGCGCCGAGGAAACAACCCCAAACCCCACTAAACCTCCCAACCACCGCAAACGGATCCTGGACTCTGTTTTCCTACGTGCCAGAGGCCAATCTAACTGGGTATATCTAGTCACCCATCTTTTCACTCACTCCATTTCCCCTCTCTTCCCCCTCCCCTTCCACCCCTCCGGCTCGGATGACTTTTGTCAAGAGAACTGAAGCGGATCCATTTTTCACGTAAATAAACAGTTTCCATCGTCGTCATCTTCGTTGTAAGAGATCACAAGTTCTTCGTTGTAAGTGAACGCAATTGAGTGCACGGGCTTTACAGGCATAATAAATAGCCACCGTTTCCTTCCGAGTCCTAGAAATAAGGAGATGGTGCTGCATTTCTATGCTTGTGGGGGCCAGCTCCTTGGAAACAACCCCTGCATGTCTACTTTCCTTAAACGCACACAGGGATCCAATTGCTGAAACCTGCCCAAGAAGGGCCGCAAACAATGGGGCGTCATCAACGCCACAGTTCGTAAATGCAATTTCCGCTGGTACTGTGAAGCCGCATTCCGCTGGTACTGTGAAGCCGCAGTTCGTAAATGTGATGCCGAACAGACGTAAAACGAAATGGCTACATTATTATTGACCCAACATTTATCGTGCTTATTCCGTTAAACAAAATTAAATGGTTCCCTGTGGGAGAGATCTCACTATCTGTCTGACGTGTCTGAAAGCCTGTCAACTGCAACAACCCTAAGGATGACTACAGGCGACTTACTCGGCAGAGCGGTGAAGTAGATCGCTGTGTTGCTCCTGATGACGTCGCTCTTCTTGTTCACCTGATGATACTCGTAGATGGTCTTGCGCTTCACAACTGAGCATCGCACGGAGGGGAAAAAATAGGTCAGCGGGCCAAAACAGTCAGCAATATCTGTGGGTATGCGCATATTCCTGAGACCTTTAATAACGCCAGCTTGTGCAGCATTCAAGCAGCGGCATGCTCCAACGAGTTGCAGAGCCAAAGTTTACTCTCTTGATAGGTTATCTGCCCTTATTGTGTTTCCAAATTCCCCGACTACTCTGGGTTCTCCACAAAGAGAACTGTACAACTCAACATTTTGTGAAATCCACGGGAGCGACATTCGAGTTCGGTCAAGGACACATCTGCAGCAACCGCCTAAGTTACCAGCTCAAGCTTTTAGGCCTCACTGCGGTAGATCTCAAGGTAAGACACAGTATAGAATAACTGTTGACCTACTACTGAGAGAAATACGGAAGCACCGCAAACTCGAGATTCAAAACCATGCATGGATACAAGGTTTAAAGTGGATGAAACCTTACTCACAGAAGATCATGCGGTCGAACATGTAGGCATCCGAGATGCCCACTTTGACGGGGTGACTCTTATCTGGGATTTCCGTAACGGGCACGGGCAGCTGCATTGGTGCGCAAGAACGAGGGAACAAATAAGTTGATGGGAATAAGAGTGTTCAAGGTCAAAAGGTTCACAGGTGACAACACTCTTCCCAATTCATTATAATAAGCAACAACAATGTCCTCGTCTCTAGCCTCGAATGATCGAAAAAAATATTCGGCCGTGCCTAGATTGTACATCTGTGTACTATGCCTCGAATTCTACACCTGTCAGTTTGAGGGAGGGGCAAACGATCAAGAAACTGATAATGAATGAGTTCGGGGTGGTTACCTAAGCACTGTATTTCGAAATTACAGAATTAACCCGGTGTTAATTCCAGTGCCACTGATAGCAAAAGCAGCTGTACGGACGTTTTGGGGTCAAACCACAAAAAGAGCTCACATCTTTGTAGACAAATACAATGTCCCCATTCTTGTGCAGTACAGCCTGGAAAGTGTAGTTTCCACCTTAAAAAGAAAAGAATACAGATACATTCAAAACCCTACTACAATGAAGTACTATGCTTACAGTTCTTGGCACTAATTCTAAAGCTTCAACATACAAATTTTTTTTTTATTATTATGTTTATTTTCATTGAATCAGTATAAATGGCAAGGTCCAATGGCAAGCCACTCAATCCATAGTTAACTACAAGACCATCAGCCAGAAAAATAAAGCAGATACAACAACTGGTTTAATAGCGAATGAGGCTAGGAGGAATGCCTCCAGCACAGCTCACCATCAGGCTTGTCTTGCAGCATCACCTCATGCCATTCCACTATCAAGGAAGTCCCTGGACAAAAAGCGAAAACAAAACTCTCTTCAACCAAATGCACAGACATAACAGGAACATCCGCAATTAGACTGTGGTACATTTTTATAGATGTTTTCCTTTGTCAGTTTAAGCAAACCGTTACCTCATGGGTGCAGAACGCATATATTCAACATCAAGAGTAGTAGGCAACGTTAAGGGGATAAGGACACAAGAGATAAATGTGTGCTCTTAACCCAATAAACTGGAAACTGCCCTAACCAAAAACATATTGGCAAAATGGAGACTTTGTCCCCATTTTGCCAATATGTTTTGGTACCACGAAAATCTTGTCAACCTTTTTTTGAGCTGCCATCTATCTTTCTAAAGCAAAATTACTTCTGATGTTTGGCGATAGACGGCGCTTCCTCCCATGCAATAAAAAAAGTGAGCGTTTAAGGACGCGCTCTCTGAGACCAACGGAAGAGCGATGCGCCTAAAGACACGCACCCCATGCAGCGGTCAAAATAGCTGAGTGTCTAAAAATGCGCTCCCTAGTTAAAACATAAAGTGTAAAAAAAAAAAAAAATACCAGACAATTTAATAGTTAAAAAAACACAACCAAAGTGCAGTAGAATCTTGTCAATAAATTTTCAACAAACTGCACTACAATTTACAGGCTGTGGGGAGATGCAGTTTTCAGCAGTAGCAATTTCGAGGAATGGTGACAACTCTTATAAGGGGTTGTGCAAAGAATTGTTGCATAGCCCCTTTTAGTGTAGTAACATGCACACACATGTTTAGGAGAGAAGCCCACCAAAGTAGGGAGAGGCTCACCGTTGTCGACATACTTGATGGCCGAGCTGTTGCTGGTGAAGGTCTCAAAGTTGGCCATGAGCGGGGCGATGAACTGGGTGGCCGCCAGCCACACGTGCAGCATGTATCCCGTGAAGAGGAACCCTGTGGCGAGGGGAGGCCAAGACAGTGAACCATCTCTTTTTCACAGGTCCCGAGGAAGCGCTTCTTAAGTACTTGCAATCGCTTCCTTTACTATCTACGGCAGAATCTCGTTATTGCAAACATCAGATTATTGAAATTCCCAGATTTAAGAACATTTCCAAAACACCCTTTTGGTTTTTGGTAGAGTCATTGTAAAAATATTTTAGTAGTAGTATTAATTTCAAGATACTGAATATTTCTGAACAATGAACATAATTTAAACGCTTTTGTACATAGTAAATGCCTCAACTTTACTATTTTATTTCCTCAAACATGAACGAAAGATTGTGTGCTCCTGCTACTTGGCTGCTTCTACCACTAGGCGGCTCCCAAGACTGACAACTATCATCATCAGCAAACACTGGTCGGCGGCAAATGTGCACTATACTTCGTTTCATCTTACGTCCTGGCGCAGTTGATGCTACGAGCCATCAGAGCTAATCCAGGGCCATGTGACTGTCACGCAACCTTGGAGAGGGGGCGCAGCGACGTGCCGAAAGCGTACCACGGGCTACGTCTACAGAACGGGATTGGCTAGGGCAGCTCGTAGCGTCCACTGGGTCCGGACTCAAGGTGAAACGAAGTACTAGGCCACTAGGCCACCTGTGGCCAAGTCTAGGCATTCCAGGTTTCCTCTCGTACGTGATCTCATACATGTTGCATTACTTTGGCCGGTGGGGCTTCTTGCCAACTTTCTGACAATGAGTTCCTACTCTGAAGACGGGTCTTCTGAAAACGCCAGTCCAGCCAGAGGTTGGCGAGCTCCC
Organism: Ixodes scapularis; assembly: GCF_016920785.2. Classification (NCBI taxonomy): domain Eukaryota; kingdom Metazoa; phylum Arthropoda; class Arachnida; order Ixodida; family Ixodidae; genus Ixodes; species Ixodes scapularis. Next base: position 128,572,492 of record NW_024609880.1, on the reverse strand, counting down.
AGAGTAAAGCGAACCAAGCAAACTCTGGAGCGAAGTTACCGAGAAGCTTGACGTGGACCCCTCCGTGGAGTTAAAAGGTACAGTATTCCCTCGTTCTGAAAAAAATCTCCTTTTTCGAATTATCATTTTATTGAAGTTTGACGTGGTCCCGACCAAAATGCAGGCATTGTTAACCGGATCATTCTAAGTGTATCGTATCGGCGGCCAACCACTCTTATTACGAAGGTCGAGGTGCCGAAAGCATGCAAGAGGTGCACGGAGACCCTCGCGTTCCCTCCCCCTTCTCCACCAGGGCAAACGGCAAACTGCGAAAACAAAGTAAACGGATGACGGAGGTCACAGTGCGCAGAACTGGCAGAGCGCCGCTTTCGATGCCAACGCACCGACGCTGGCAGGGAGCAGCATCAATGTTCCAACATTGCCAAAGAATTCTACACACCGCCATCGGCTGCTCGACACTGTCCACCACTTTGCAGAACAAGCGAGGCATATTGGAAGGATTTGAGAAGTTTCTCACTCAGGAGAAAGCGTGCCAGTGACCCCAAAATGAAAGACCGCCAACTGCTTCGTGCACGTCGGATTTTCCCTCGCAAGCATGCTTCCTGAGCCGGTGCACTATTTCCATAGTTGTAACGATCTCTACGAGAGTGTATGAAAACAAGTTGGCAAAGCCACCGGCTGCGATCGTAGAACTTGCGTGCGACCAGGGTAGACACGAAATGACGTCGGAAAGGCACCAACCATCTCAATCGTCTTTACGTTGCGCTCAACAATTTTCGATTTTTAAAAGAAAATTTATTGATCTTCACCCCAACGTCCTTAAACTTTTCCTAAAATATTTTTGACAAAATATTTGTTTATTTATGGCGTGAGAGTGGTTTGAATTTATAAAATGGGTGTAAAATCAGGCATCAATCAATAATTAAGTAAAAATTGAATTTCCTTAAGAAGCTTCACAATTTATGAAATTCAAACGGCTTTAGCTTGCTATGTTGCGATGATTATGCCATTGTTATTGTTAAAATATATTTTTTAAATATTCAACAAAATGCACAAAAGTTAGCACATTTCTCAATTTTTTTTTTTTTTTTTTAAATTTTATTATCACTTTGCACCTGACAATTAAAACGTTTTTTCGTTGGAAGCCCTGTAGATGCATTACAAATGAAGCATGTTCAAAGCTGTACAACAAAACACTTCCCAGTCAAATAGGAGCATAATCGTCTCTCCAAAAGAGCAACCGTGTCTGACTCGTCTGCCTCACCTCCTGTGGCGACGGTGACATTCCGTATGGGGTGTCCGTAGAAGGGGAAGTCAAAGGTCAAGTTCACCGTCTGGTCCGGAAGAAACGGCCCCCCTCACCCAATCAATCACCTCTTCCCAAGCAATCAAGTCATCACAAAGACAACTTCTTCAATATGCTGCTACACCTTTGTAGACAACGCACCAAGAAGAGATGCAGCCTTACAAATAAAGTTCACTCACTTCTCCCTTATCTGAGTCTGCAAACATACTCTCCAGTTAATTAGTTCTGGTTGAAAATAAGCATGCTCGAGTTCTGGTTGAAAATAAGCATGCTCGACACTTTAATACAAATTGACAAACCAATACAAACCAAAAGTACCAAGAAAAAAAAAAGGTGAGCGTATAAAAAAGTAGGACTTGATCCCACAATCTTTCAAAATTTAAAGAGTACTCACGGCAGCACGCCTGTGCGACTCAGAAAGCATGTCGTGCGTGATGACGTGCTCACTGGGAAGCGAGTCCAGGTCAGTCCAGAGGCTCTTGACCGTGGCGGGGTCCGAGTAGAACGTCGTGTTGTAGTAGTCGTGATGGTCCTGCGAAGAGTAATTCCAACGACACAGACCAACAGTGAAAAGGTTGGTACTCGTATGTGACGATAGCTTCGTTCAATTTGCCCGCGTCTCCTGCACCGGTGCAGGACATGCAGGTAAATTGAACCAAGCTATTGTGACGCCAAGTCACGGCGTCGCAATGCTTTCAAACGCGCATGTCCATGCGTGCACTGTTACAATGTCAGAAACGCCGTGATGTCATCCTGTGACATCACTGTTGAGGCTTCGATGACGTCGCAGTGCCACGTTACACTGTGACGTCATTGAGGCTCCATCCGCAGACTCCAGAACCCTAGGAAGTGGGTAGACGGCACATTGGTAGCAGTAGTGGATAGTGAGTGCTTTGCTCAAATTCACTTTTTGTTAGTGATGGTCTGAACCTGCCGAACTTCAGATTCGGCAAAGTTCGGCACATGCCAAACGCAAGAATGCGACGGGGCCATGGAATGAAAATGGATGCCGTGCGGGGCAAGCGGTATGGTAACTGCGTGTTTGTCAGCCTTTGGGAGTGTGGTTCTCTTCAATATTTTCTGGCTCAAGAAGAGAAGATAGATCGGAAATTGAAGCAGTCCACTGTGCAAGTGACAGAGGATACAGTGCATTCTGGATAATGTGATCTTCATGCAATCTTTCCAGTGATGCAATGAGGTAGTTGCAACATTGACTGAGAAGTACTTTAAAGCACTCCTCACTATTATAACAATCCTGTTTTCAGCTCACAGGTAGTTTGTGCCAAAACAATATTGCTTTTTAATTAGCGTTATTTGGCCCTTTTCATCTATTCAAATAAAACTAAACACAGAACACAAAACTAAACAGAAAACACAAAATATAAAACTAAACACAGAGTCCGAAGATCTGGCACTGAATTTTTAATTCGGAAAAAGTTTGGCCTATCACTCCTTTTTATGATCTCTGCCTCCCCCACTACCCCCTCCTCAAACTTATTAATACTTTGTTGGACCTTTAAAGCACTAGTAAAGAGCCTATCACTCCCTTTTATGATCTCTGCTTTCCCCACTACCCCCTCCCCAAACTTATTAATACTTTGTTGGGCCTTTAAAGAACCACCAAAAGAGCATATCACTCCTCTTTATGATCTCTGCTTTCCCCACTACCCCCTCTCCCCAAACTTATTAATACTTTGTTGGGCCTTTTAAGTACCACTAAAGAGCCTATCACTCCTTTTTATGATCTCTGCTTTCCCCACTACCCCCCTCCCCAAACTTATTAATACTTTGTTGGGCCTTTATACACTACTAAAGAGCCTATCACTCCCTTTTATGATCTCTGCTTCCCCCACTACCCCCTCTCCCCAAACTTATTAATACTTTGTTGGGCCTTTAAAGAACCACTAAAGAGCCTATCGCTCCTTTTTATGATCTCTGCTTTCCCCACTACCCCCTCTCCCCAAACTTATTAATACTTTGTTGGGCCTTTAAAGAACCACTAAAGAGCCTATCACTCCTTTTTATGATCTCTGCTTTCCCCACTACCCCCCTCCCCAAACTTAATACTTTGTTGGGCCTTTAAAGCACTACTAAAGAACCTATCACTCCCTTTTATGATCTCTGCTTCCCCCACTACCCCCTCTCCCCAAACTTATTAATACTTTGTTGGGCCTTTTAAGTACCACTAAAGAGCCTATCACTCCTTTTTATGATCTCTGCTTTCCCCACTACCCCCTCCCCAAACTTATTAATACTTTGTTGGGCCTTTAAAGCACTACTAAAGAGCCTATCACTCCCTTTTATGACCTCTGCTTCCCCCCTACCCCCTCTCCCCAAACTTATTAATACTTTGTTGGGCCTTTAAAGAACCACCAAAAGAGCATATCACTCCTTTTTATGATCTCTGCTTTCCCCACTACCCCCTCTCCCCAAACTTATTAATACTTTGTTGGGCCTTTTAAGTACCAGTAAAGAGCCTATCACTCCTTTTTATGATCTCTGCTTTCCCCACTACCCCCCTCCCCAAACTTATTAATACTTTGTTGGGCCTTTAAAGCACTACTAAAGAGCCTATCACTCCCTTTTATGATCTCTGCTTCCCCCACTACCCCCTCTCCCCAAACTTATTACTACTTTGTTGGGCCTTTAAAGAACCACTAAAGAGCCTATCCCTCCTTTTTATGATCTCTGCTTCCCCTACTACTCCCCCTCCCCAAACTTATTAATACTTTGTTGGGCCTTTAAAAAACCACTAAAGAGCCTATCACTCCTTTTTATGATCTCTGCTTTCCCCACTACCCCCTCTCCCCAAACTTATTAATACTTTGTTGGGCCTTTAAAGAACCACTAAAGAGCCTATCACTCCTTTTTATGATCTCTGCTTCCCCCACTACCCCCCACCCCAAACTTATTAATACTTTGTTGGGCCTTTAAAGCACTACTAAAGAGCCTATCACTCCCTTTTATGATCTCTGCTTTCCCCACTACCTCCCACCCCAAACTTATTAATACTTTGTTGGGCCTTTAAAGAACCACTAAAGAGGACCTTGAGATTGTCGTTTTATGGTGCAAACTAAGTGCATGCACTCCAAACCATTCTGGGAAACTCAAAATTACAATCACGCATGCCCTTTTCTGCCTTTAAAAATGCGATCAAACATCACAGTATGCAACCTTTTCGAGACATCTCAGAAAAGGGCGGGTTGCGCTGTTTGGTCGCGCTTTTAAAACAGGAGGAAACAAAAACATGCATGGTTGTAATTTTGGGATTTCTATGGTGCTCAGGGTGGATAGACTGAGTTTGCACCACAACAAGAGGATCTCGAAATACACCATAGTGCTTCTTTAAGGGCACGACACAAACAAATCCACCCACCGTGCGGTTCTCGTAGCCGGGAGGCAGTGTCACGTTGCCAGACTCCACGATGCTCTCCAGGTCGTCCTCGCTGAGCGTCGTGGGCAACACGGGGGTTTCCGACGTCGTCTCAGAGGCATTCCCGGGCAGCGTCACGTTGATGCCGTGACTGGACACGTTGGGTGCAGAGGCCGGGACGTCGACTGCCGACGCGTTGCCGTACACCAGTGGCGCCTCCGCCGACGTCGGCTTGTTGTTGGCGGAGTCTGCCGCCTTCTGGGGGGTGGCCTCTTTGGACGGGGGCGGCTTGGTCAGGGCCTTCTTGAGTTCGGGGACGGGCTTCTTGGTCACCTCACCGGCACCCGCACCGCGCCGCACCCGCGCCGACCGCAGCTCCTGGTGGTACACGTCTTCTAGCGAGCTGCCCGCCACGTCGTAGCGCACGCCTGCGCAACAACACGCGCGTCTTAAGCTTTAAAAAAATCTTTTATCTCAAAAGTGTCGTAACGCATAAAATGCAGTATTTAAGGAGAGGTCGTACCAATTGTTTAGAAGACATTAATCGGACGTCTCGGAGAGTAAAAAAAAAAAAAAAAACTGCATTATTATGAATTTGCTTGCCAAATTTAGAGGGGAAGATGATTTTTACTACTAAAGTTCTTTTCCTGCTAAACTTAGCGGGGAAGCAGAATCGGGGTTAAGCTCACGGGACATAAATTTTCACGCTAATATTAGTGGGATATGCACGGACAGGCGGCCGGACAAAATTTTGGGATTGAGGGGGTTCCGTTCAAAAGCGTGCTTCAAAAAGAGGGTGATTGCACGGGCGAGCTAGCGTGTATTGACCATTATCTTAAACCACCTGAGCCTAGGTGGAGAGCGAGCAGAACCCAGAAAGGGAAGGGAACAGAAAGACTCGAGGCAACGGCTCAAACTCTGCTCACTTTGCATCTTCATATAGACAACATTCTCAAGGCTTCCGACCAACCCACCCACACACAACAAAATGCGCAAGTTCACAACATAAACACGCACAAAAGACCTTGCATACCTCCTAAAAGTAGTCATCCTCAAAAAAAATTAAGACACATTTGCTTTTTCTATTTCAACTAGTGCAGTAAAAAACAAACAGTAAGAACCCCCTAAAGAGGCAACAGAACCCTCGCAAGTTTCTATACTCTTCCTCAACTTACGACGAACTGCAGCGAATGCTACGAGCCATTCCAGCCAATCCAGCGTAAGGTGAAACGACGCATAAGCGCCGTTTTTTTCGTAAAATGAGTCTAACAAATTGTTAGATGCATGGCAACTGTAAGCTTCTGCTTAGGAGAAAAACTCATCCTACTCAAATTTCGTTAACGAAGCTTTCTGAAGAGGTTAAGTGAGCTCGGCATCTTAGGAACGGGCACACTGAGGTATGTCTGCAGTTCCACCAAAGAGCTCACTATGTCTGCATTCTGTTCAGCACACCACTGGGAGCCATGGGCACAAACTTGCGCGGCAGGATCGTGTTACGACGGCGTGACATCCTGCTCACATATAGCAACAAAGAAAAGCAAAGCGCAGGTGGATGAATGGGCCAGGGTTATTTCCAGCGGGAGAAAAGTTCTATGGCTCCTACAATGTACACTGAATTTAGCAGCAGCCTCGCTGAGCTTCACAGTCTGGGTCTTACCACTAGGCTTTGAATGCAGACACAATTAAAGAAACATCCCAAATAAAAAAAAAATGTTTATATAAGTGTTATTTTACTTAGCGGAATATATACTATGTCATAAGAATCACTCTGAGATATGATTGATTCCAAAACGTCCTTCTAACTTCTATTTCAAAATGGTGACCCAGAAATAGCAGAGCATTTCGGAATCGCTCGAATAAGTTGTAAGCGTAAATATTGCGCAGTTTTTATTTTTTGTGCAAAGTTTATTTTGTAATATTCAAGCACTTAACAAAAAAAAAAAAAAGATTTTGGGCAGTTTAATGTTTTTAGGTGAGGCAAAATTTAATGCAGTTTTAATTATAAATAATATGAAGAAAAATAACATGAACAAGAGTTTTTAAATTTTAGTCTGAAGCAATCATTAATGATTGCAAGTGAAAGCGAGGAAAACACAATAAAAAAGAACATATTCAACAGCTGGGAAGAATTAAAAAGAGAATGTACAAATACAATTATTCCAGTTCCCTGTTCACATGTGCTGATTATTCAGCACTTGATAAACCAACTTTTTTCGTAAATAAACAGCAAAATTCGCATGAAGTTTTCTGACTCATGTAAATGCAATAGACATTTGCATAAAGCAGTGGAAGGGTGTGCAGGAGGGGCAGATGAAGTTGTATAAAAAGAAGATCACCTAGACAAAAGAAACATGCAAGCTAGAAATGTTATAATTCAAATACAATATTGGCAGATTTCCCTTAAAAGGTTGTCAAATATAAATGCTTAGGAGTACACCTCAAATCCAACCTAAAGTGGAACCCCCATTGCTAAGCATGTATGTAAAAATTTTGAAAAACCTGGATGCTGTAAAACAAATGCAGAACCTGCAAGTCTGGAAGCAAACCCTGTTTGGGAGACTCAAAGCCTCATGATTCCTATAGAACAGCTGCAGCTCAACCTCAAAGCTCAAGCAAATTTAGTCAAGTTGGAAATAAGTAGCTTTTATCTCAGGTCCATGTGCCAAAAAATCAGAATCGCTCCCAATTTTGAATGTTTCTTGCCACTTAAGTGTTTTTTGTTTGTTTTTTGGGGGGAGGGGGTTGGGTTTACAGGGGAAGAAGAAAGCAATAGGAAGGAATATGAAACACGGAGAATGTGAAATTGGCAATAGAAAGGAGAAGGGGTAGGGATGTGGCCACAGCAAAATAGAGCTTCCCAGAACTCTTTCGTCAAAGAAGAAAAAAATAGGGGAGAGGAACACCCGTGACAATTATTTAACCCAGCGGCAACCACGGTTGTGTGGCTGAGAAAAGGATGGCCAACTTCCATCCCGATAAGCGAGGCAGGAAGTGGGTACTGCAAACAATTTGCGTTCTGCAATGACTCAACTTTTGCCAATTCCACGAATTGATAACTGCTGCTAAGCATGAATAACTGAAATTCAATACTCACAATAATTGATGCTCATATCCATATAGCAGCTTAGCAGCCCTATCAAGAGGGCTTCTTCCAGTGAAATACTCCGAAAAGCGGCACTTGGGAAATTTTGTGAAATATGAGGTCTGGCAAAATAGTTCTTTTTACAGAAGTCATAAAGTTATATTGATGTTTTGTCCACCTCCTGGGCCGTCTAGTTTTCAATCCCAAATATTGCTACCATGTGAGCCCCATAATTATCATTACCAGCTCATCTACTCTGAAGCCAGCTGTTTTGTAGCTATCAATATATTGTTGTTTTGTTTCATATTTCACTCGGCAACAGAGTCCATATGGAGCAAGGCGACATTTCAAGCCAACACTGTGACGAGAGCCGCTGGGAAGAAAAAAAGATGTGTGCTGGAATTAGCTGCTCAGAATGAGCAGATAATAGAGGCAATGACTGTCATATCTCAAGACAAATGAAAAGGCAATGACATAGGATCATTGAACAGACAAAGGCATTCCAGGTGTTAACCAGACACGAGTCAATAAAGGCATAAAAACCCAGGTGGCTCGTGGGCCACACGCTTGAAACACCTGTTCTGGAGTCCAGCAATTGTTTGTAATCATGATTCAATGACTAGGAACTTCCAACCGCACATATTCAGCCGTCAAAGCGCTCTCTAAGATAGCAGGTTTTCTTTAGATATGAAGCATCAAGAGTGACCATTATTCTGTAACAATATGAAAAAGAAACCGTACAAAAAGAGTCCTCAAGATGGGATGACAATAAGAATCAAGATCATCTGGCGAGCTAGTTGGTTGAACATATTAAAGGTACACTGACACCCCCAAAATTTATTTTTTATTTTTGCCAGGCGATTTATTATGGCGTAAGAAGACTACCCAATCAATATTTTGCTACAGACTCACATATATTTTTAATAAAGTGAAAAAACGCAACTGCTCAAAACTGAAACCGAAACTTTACTGGGGGAGAAAGAAGAAATATAGAGGAGAGAGGTGGCGAAAGTCACGTGGCCGTGGTACTTTTTCCCCCCCAAACACCGCATTTGCAGCTTTTTAGAAGCCACAAAAAAATGTGTATCCTATTTCTTTTCTATTTTTAATATTGTGTGCGTACCTTCGATGACCTACGACTTCGATTAAATTTGGTGGTTGTGTCCAAACCTCAGAAAACGGCCCGTGACCACGGAAAAGAGAGTGAGCGCAACTCAAACCGACCAGTTCTCGATCGGCGGTTTTCGGGTGCAAAGAAACCGAATTTTGAGCCTCAAATTCTGTTCTGGGAAGTTGGACTCTCATGTATGATGTCAGATAAAAACCTTGGCAAGCATAAATACCCTGTCAGTGCCCCTTTAAAGTATGGGATAGTGCTTCCTATCCACGTCGCACTATCCCATTCCTTAATACGACAAAAACAAACTCAAGTAGCCCGAGTCGCAGGCATTCACATTACTCCTTTTTCCCGTCATTCACGAAGGAGTGAAAAACCATGAGTGCATTGAACTGAATAAAAGCAAAAGGTGAAAGGGTGACGACGACAATGGACTATAGATCAACACGCGGCTCTGACGTCACGCTCCTGCGGTGGCGCTGTTGTCGCCACGGCGCATGCGCAGATGCTTCACCTCATGTGAATCTCCCACACCTGGTGTGGGAAAATGCGCGCTTGTTTGTAAACAGCGTGTCGGTCTATAGGTCAAATACTGCATTGTTTAGCGCAGAGATTGCTGAACCCGGTACTCCAACCTCAATGCTAGTTCTTTCTTTTTGTAAAGAAGGCACAGTCGGGGACAAAAGTTTACAGAACACGGGAGCAATGGGCCCCGATATACATTGCTGCGAGCTCTGATGGCGCGGCACCTGCTGTTGAGGCCGGTTCTTGGAGCATGCGCATCCTTCCATGCTCGAAGGGATGCCAATTCTTAAGTTTCCAGCAGCTGTGCTGCGATTCTCGATAATTTGCCGCGTGCGCGTCCTTCCACCCTTCTGAGTATGGAAAGACGCGCATGCGCCGGTCTTGACAGCATACGCCGCAATGCATGTCGGCCATTGCTCCTGTGGTCAGAAAACTTTTGTCCCCGACTATACAAAGAAACATTGCAGGATTACAAGCAAACTGCGCAGCAACTGTTCACAACTGAGAATGTTGGGGTGAAACTAGGGTGAGGCCTCGATGACAATGAGGATTCTTTCAAAATTCAACTTTACAACACCAGCCGTTCGTGCTGCACAGATTGGGTTACACAACATCCATTGTTTGATTCGAGATTGATGCCAACAGCTGTCAAAGCTGGAGCACTACACCTGTACGCGTGGTGTTGCCACATACCCTCTCTCCTATACGGATGGTGAGGCTAGTTTGAAACAAGAACGCTCAACGTAGTTTGAAACCTGTAAACCAAACGAAATCTACACGAGGAAAGAAACACACCTTGCCAGGAATTTCGAAACTCTATCTCACAAAATGAGGGCCTTTAAAACACACTGAAGCCTAGACTTTTGACAACTGTTTTCACTTCAGCAAAAGGAATGCCATAATAAAAAAAAGTGCAGAGCCCTTACTAAAACTGGCAGGGCATTGAAATTTGCGAGCAAACGCAGCTCGCTTTAAGTGTGCCTCTTATTATTATTATTAATTGAGCGCCCGATAAGTGGAACCGTGCAAAGTTTATAGAGGCTAGTGGTTGTGGCTTCCGCTATATTGCGGACATGGTAGAACAGATTTTTCAGTATGAACGCGCGCTGGTGCCGCCCAAGCACATGGCAAAGCGAGACGGTAGCGCCCGTGCCTCTCGGTGGTATATCTTGCCAGGAAGAGTTCGCAGCTTCGTAATTCTCATTTGCGACGCAGATAGTATTTATGCGAGGCAGCTTTCTGGCGCTCGTGAGGTAACCCACCAGCGTGAACATCGTCAAACGCAATCGTCAACTTCGCAGCGGAGGTCCGTCCAGCGCTAAAAGCAGCGCGAACTCGAAGTCCGCATCGCGCGCCGTACACACGATCCGAGGCTTCAATTTGCCGTCCGGTTTACAACGGTGACGGAATCGCGTTACCCCAGCGACCGCCCAACAGACAACCTTCGGACTGGGTAGATTCCTCGTCGACACACGGGGGGTGGTTGACGCCGGACAACGGCCTTGTCACCCAAAACGGCTTCGCAATAAACGCGAGAAATAAAGCAATTCGTCGAAAACCTTGTGACACCAATACGGAAATGACAGTGGCACAGGAAATAGCTTTTCCGGTCTCATTCTAATGAATTCACAATGGAAACTCGGCGATACGGGCTCGGGGAGACTCGAAGGGCTCGTTAATGATTGTATTCGCGCTTCTGGTGGTCATTACAAGTTTGAAAAATCAATCCATGTGGTAGGTTTTTTTCGTTTTTTCCCCTTCGGAAACTTGGGTAGAGTCGAGGCTGTCGCTGCGAAATCAACAGACCGCGTCGGCAGGGCTAGAACGCTCGCTCGACTTCGAGCTTTGGGTGTTGGTGAAGTATCGTTACTGGTTGTTCGAACTTACCGGTACATTGGACGCATATGAATCCACAAAGGCAGAGAATAACAAAGAAAGCCATCCCGGGCCTCAATAAACTGCACAGTCTAGACGCCATCTTTGAAATGTTGTTGCTTGCAGCGCCAGTAACTCAGCAGGCGGAAACAAATCCCGAGCACCAGATGACGCGGCGTTCGCGTCGTGTTGATGACACTCCAGCTGCTGCTGGTTTGAGGCGGTCGACGGAAAACAAGAACTAGAAAAAAGAAAGACGTTTATGCTCCAGTAATTCTTTAGCCATTGCCTACTATGCGAACATCCGTCCCTGTGAGAGGCGCGCAGGTGGAGAAGGCTTCAAAGGCGGCCAGAAGTTTGATTATTTGACCCGTTTTCAATTCTGCGTGGCCAACGTGCGCACTTAAGATAATATGTTCTAAAAAAAAAAAAAAAAATACTTGCGGGTTTGCTCATAAATTGGCCCCAAAACAGTTGCACGGGGAGCGTTCCGTGCATATGCCTACATTTATCTGGACAGTGCAAGCAACCTGCGTAATGTCTGAGCTAAAGTTCAACATTCTTCTTCCTCTTCTTCTTCTTCTTCTTATTATTATTATTATTTATTATTATTATTATTATTATTATTATTATTAAGTTCAAGTTCATTACCCTCGAAGGTATTCTCATGGAATGAGAAACAAGAATTTGTAGCGACAATAACAACATACTAAATACATGGATTGAGCGTGACGTCATTCAAAGAGCGCTCCGATGACCACCAGAGAAAAGGGCAAGAAGGAGCTCCCCTCTTATCAGGACCCTCTTTTGTGCCTCCCGGATTTGCACAGAAGTCGGTATTCTCCTCCCAGAAGATTATAGAAGACTAACCCGTCACTCAAGATTCTTACAAAAGCAGCTTCCCTCTCCTTTTCTTACATGGTGGTCAAAAGTATGCGATGTGACGTCAGTGCAACCCATGCATAGATTAAACATTAAACGGATACTACAACGAAATTCCGGCGCTTGATTCTTGGTCTATTCGTGTTCAATGGAGCATCATGACATCAGACACACCAATCTCTTGTTGAAAAAGATACGAAAAGGAATTTTAAGACGAATTATACGATTAGCAAAGAGCACCTGGTGGATGTCGCTAACGCCTCGTTCGTAATGCCCGTCTAGGAACCTTGACAGGCAGTGACGGTAACCACTGATCGGTGACGGTACTGTCTCGCCACCGAGGCACAATGAGAGAAGAGCTAAAGGAGAAACTCCCCTCTCCTCAAGACTTTCTTTTTTGAAGATTATAGAAGATTAACCCGTCACTCAAAGATCGTACAAAGACAGCTTCAGGGTTACTGGCGGTGGCCCGATCGCTGCTGTGCTTCGGCTGCTTTCAGCGGATGCTACGAGCCATCGGGGCCTATCCAAGGGCGTGTGAATGTCACGTGACCTTGGAGAGGGGGCACAGAGACGCGCGGAAAGAGTATCACGAGCTACGTCCACAGAGCGGGAGTGGCTGGGATAGCTCGCAGCGTCCGTGATCTCCGCTGGCTGCTCTCCTAGAGTTTGTCAGGGTGGGCCGTTTATAACGTAAAATACAGCCATCAGGCTCAAAATAGAAACGTGCGATTGTCATTTACGGATATTGTGGATCATATTCAACCTATTTCTGAACACGACGGATATATTTCAAATTTCGTTGGAGTATCCCTTTAACTGCACGTACACCCAAAACTAAAGCACACAGAGGAAAACTCTACACAGGGATTGGTGTTCCACGCGCCATCCGCGCACGCCTTCCCCGCATAAAAGATTCCAAGTAAATAACCAAAATAAAGCGTCGACGAACGCGCGTGCAAGATGCAAATTTGTTTTAGGTTTTTGCTTTAGAAAATTTACTACTGCTGAGTCCAACACGTGTGGTGCGTGGAACCACACCAATCCCTGCATTCTCCTTGATGCTTGGGTAATATAGCAATAGGTCTATTGACCGTAGCCTATTAATTAGGTAAGATTGGTGATGGTGCCATATCCTGCTGGAATATTCGAGTTTAGATCGCACGACAGTCTTGTATGCCATTAGCTTTACATCGTGTCGGGCTTGCGCTGCAGTAATATTTTTTCCGCATTGTTTTCACGGGTCGGAAGAATGTATCAAACAACTTTCTATGTTTAGAAATGCATATTGTGATAAATAATTCATGTTTTCTAGCTACAATGATATTAGTCCGATTTCAATAAAATAAATATCACTAAAATTTTTAAAAAAATTTTTCTTTCAAATAATTTTTTTTTCTATTTTATTGACAGCAGAGTAAGCTGATGTGAAGTGTGTACAGTGCGTGACACAGTCAACATAAACGAACGATGGGTCTTTTTTTTTTTTCTTACATTTTAGTGGTTGAATTTAAAACTAGTAGTGCTGCGGGAATAGCTCATTCGGGCCAGAAACGTACGCGAAAAAGTTTGACGCTCATCAACACCTTCTCTAAGTAAAATGCAAAAAAATTGTTTCGCGCTAGCTCTGTTGCACAGTGTACAACCTGCGTAAGAGGCGCATACAACATTGGTAGCACCAATGTTTAAGGAGCAAGACCTGTTTGCTTAATAATGTAATTCGAGGTGAGCTTTTCTTCGGGTCTGTCAAAAGACTGGTGAGCTTTTCTCCGAACCCGCACAAACTTGGGTCAGCTTTTCTCAGGGATTCCTTGAAGTGGGCCACAAAAGCTCTATGTCTACTCAAGTTTAGGCCGAATTACAGAAAGACAAGCGGATTTTCTTTTCTCTTTTTTAAGTTAGGAAGATCAAAATTAGCATTGTTTTTGTAGGTAGTCCAGGGAGCCATTGCAGGGTGACAACAGCGACTAAATACAATTTTTCTTTTTCTTTTTTTAGCTAAATACTAGCCGACATGAAAATAAAGGTATTTATGGGATGAAAAGGACTCAACAAAGTTCGAATCAAATCAATCAAGCAAGAATCCAGAAAAAATGAAATGTACTTGTACTAGGTAAGTGGTTAGGACAGACCTCTTAAACTATTGGGATAACCTTGTAGCTGCTTGTTGTCACTTTTCTTATATATCTCATTATATGACACAGATCGATCTAAAAAATTACAAATGCCAGAGGAAACACGTAGTGGTAGATCGTTCATATAAAAAAGAAACGCCCAAAGCGTTTTTTTTCCTCGTTTGGGTGTTTTTGTCCTCGCTACATCCTAAAAGGTCACGCGGGCTTTCCCGGTAATGTGAGTCTTCCGCCTCATTAAATTTCCTCGTGGAGACCATGACAAAAATATGCCTAATCACCGAAGTGCGCCAGACGAGCTATAATTTCGTATCGACCTTTTTTTTACTTTTCTTAAAGTTTCTCTCCGCACAACGAGGATATTATTTTTTTTTTTTTATTTGTAGCACAACAGCACACACTATTTATTTCGACTCACAGCAATTGCACGTTGCTGAGGGTCGAAATAAATATTATTTTGGGAGTGGGGGTTAGAGTCAAGGATCATTTCATCCCTTATAATACTCACTTCCGAGAGACTACACAATCGATAGAGTTGTCATTTTTATGGTGTATTGCGCACGCCGCTTTGCAGTATTTTCATATGGACCGTAAGAGGGTGTAATTTTCGAAGTGGCCTATGTGGAAATTGTGAGTCCCGATCATCTCATGGGCCGAGGAGCAGCCAATGAGATTCTGTCATTGGCCAATAAGAACGCTGTCCTTTGTTCGTCCTGCCCACAGCTTGCTGAATTCACGCGAAACGCGCGAGAAAAAATTCAGTTTTCTGTCAAGCGCGTGCCACAGAATATTCTTACGGAAAACTGCGTCTGGGCGCAGAGCCCCCCCCCCCCCCCCCCCCCCCCCTTTTTTTTTCTCGCGACCATAACGTAAATTTCTACAATGCGTTTTTTTTTTTTTTGCTTTTTTTTTACGTGCTAATGCCAACCCAGGTCTCGCGGGTTTTTCCGGCCAGGTACGTTTTCCGCTTCATGATATTTCCTCGTGCAAGCGAACGAAAGCAATACATTGAGCAGTCCTGCGTTAATTCAGACTTCAGCCGCAGCGATAGCAGAGACACTTCACGGCGAAGTCACTGGGCATCGACGTAGCGTTCACGCACCGTGCGGCAGTGGGGTGCGTGTGAATAACGTTTTATTAATCACACTTAAAACACCCGGACAGGTCCCGTGCAACAGTCCCAGCCACCCGCTATACGCTCCTAGGCTCGCGTTCTCCCCTCGCGCGTTCTTCACATCCTCCTTATTTCTACACCTTCTCGTACCGTGGAAAAGTTCACGACCCATGACATAATGTGAAGATGAAATCTCGAAAGCGTGCCGGCAGAGAGAGAGAGTTGAGCGATTCCGCAGGTTCATATGAAAACCGGGGCTCGACGTCTCGCTTGGCGCAGAAGGCGCCTACTGTGGTGTTCCCATCGGTTCATCCTGGCTCCCAGTCATTATAGGCGACAATCAGGGCCGTAACCAGGGGGGGGGGGGGGGGGGGGTTAGGGGGTTCTGACCCCCCCCGAAATTTTTTTCTGGGTACGGCCCTGGTCGGTGCACTTGCAGCCAGCCGATTTTAATCTCCACCTCTGCGCACGCGCAGTGGCACCGGTCGGCTACCGGGTACCAAACCGGGACCGGTTCTTCGGTTTGCTATAACTCTCCATTATATGCCACCGATGCACATGATTCATAGGCGAAAATAAGACAAAATGGCCGCCGTTGTCCCCGAAAACCCCCCCCGAAATTTTTTTCTGGGTACGGCCCTGGCGACAATGCTCGGGGGTTGACGTCCTGATCGATTGAGCGGTCACCCAGTATAGGAACTGGCCGAGGTCCCTGGCTTTCATCAGTCTTTTCGCCGGGAAGGCTTTCATTGAGGACCGAATCAGAGCTATTCATAGGCTGAATCGCCTCCCGATCCGATCCACATAAGTCAGGTGGAGAGTCATTGCCTCTGTCTGGTATCTGTTCCCTCTGTTCGAAAGCAATGGGAGTGTTTCAGGTTTCTTCATCTGATTCCCCCAAGTCAGGTGGACTAGCTGTGATTACTTGTCGCAGGAGGCTGTTGTTCTTGTTTAGAATCAATGAAGGCGGGTCAGGAATTAGGCTCTAACAGGGATTATCTGTGACACGTTCGCCAGGTAAATCCCTGTCGTTGAGCTTCCCGGAACGTCCGGATGCTTTTGACTTTCGATAAGGTTCCAATCTGCTATGGTGAACAACTAGCCGCTTGCGTGTAGAAACTCCGAGCTCGATTCGAAACTTAGCTTCTGAAAGTTTCTTGACAACAATATAAGGTCCCTGCACCCCGTTTCACGGCGAGACAACGAAGTAGAACTTTGTCGCTCAAGGTGAAAGCCATCCGCAGACTTCGGGTGTCTAGCGTGAACCCGCCGGGGAGGGGAGGGGGGTATGGAGGGGAGGGGGGGAGGGTTGACACCACTGGTTGACACGCAGCTCAGTGATACACCTTTCGTAGCTAGATGCTACGTGGGGCTGTGGCGCCATCCCGTTACGACGTTGGGAATTCTAGAAACATGTGCTCCAACCCCGTCCAAGGTCAGCGCATGTGCCATCCAAGGGCCCTGATGCTCGCACTTTCAAAAGTTGTGGCGTGGCTCAGCGACCTTTTTCAAGAATTTGGCAACACCGACGACGGACGCCCTACATCGACAACTAAACATGAGCAACGACTGCAGCTACTTGAACACCAAGACGGACGTCATTTCCAGTGGTGGCAAGAGCCAATATCAGCTATCGCTGTAACAAGCGACTCTGATGTTACGGCTCCACGGTGGCGCTGCCTTCGGCACAGAGCATGCGCAGACATTTGATCTCGGGCAGTTTCTGCTTGAGATAATATCTAGTTTCTAGTTTAGAAACTAGAAATCTAGTTTGGTGGTACTGCTTGCTTGTAAACAACGCGTTGGTACATAAAGACTATCGGTTTTAAGGCCTTTTAAGTGCCTATTAGACAGGTCTCTTATCATGCATCCCATCCTGAAAGAGTTCTTATTACCTGAAATCGTCCTGAAAACAGTTTCATCAGCCCCAGGGAACGCACTTGATCTACATTTTACGACTGTTCACTCTAAGAAATAGGGGGTGTATATGGGTACACCCCTTGTCCACTCGCCAAAACAACAATTTGACGATCAGTTCACGGAAGTCCAACCAACGATACCAACTTTCAAGAGCGGCTTGATAGTCAACCGATACAACTTATTAAAAAAGCTAAAGTACTCATTAAAGGCTACAGTAAGACAATCAAGGTTTTTTTGGTCAAGTTGCTAAACTTCAGTTTTTGTTTCTTTCTAGTCTTTGATATGCGCATTACCTATTTAATACGATATATCCAACAGCTATCAAGCCGCTCGTAAAAGGTGGTATCGCCACCTCGACATCTGTGGACTGAACGTCCAAATGTAGTTTTGGCGAGTTACATCTGGGACAAAGGGAGTACCTTTAAACACCCCCTATTTCTAAGAGCAAATTGAAGAAGACAACGAGTATAGTTCACGTTCGTCGAGATGTCATTCGGCCTTCCGGCGAAAAAGATTTTTTTATTAAGCACAAAGTGTGACCAATTCGCAGCACTCTGGGTAGTCACCTTGGAGAGTGTGTTGATAGGAGCAGAGAGGATCTTCGTGTACCGGAAGCGGAGCGCACCTGCAACGAGCGTTTCGGTGAAAACGATGTTATCGATATTCATACCCCTGAGTGATTCTTGGTCGTCTAGATTGTAAGTAGAGTCCCGCGTTTTCCGTAAATACCGATATACCCCGAAAATTAACCCGCAAACCAGTTTTCTCGAAATAGGAGGAAAACCCAAAAACCCCGAATTGAAGTTGTCCTCTGATAACAAAAACCCGAGCTTCATTGCAAACTCTGAAACTACCATGTTTTTTATTTTGTATTTAATTCGAACCCAGCCGCACTCAGCTGACCGAGAGGCTGCTTGTTTCTTGCTCACTCGCTATTTTTCGAAGTATTCCGGGGTGCTATCCTGGGTCGCTGAACTCGTCAAAAACAAAGTTGGGGCCGAAGTTCGCGGAGCGTGCTGATTAAACTCTTTCGACTGTGACGTCGCTCGAGACGAGATGTCAATCATCCAAACTCTCTCGGTGCTTAAATTCAAGCGAGCTTGAGAAACACAGAGTCGCAGCGAGCTTCATCAGAACGCGTGCGAGCAACACCGTGGGGCCAGCCGATTGAACGGCTGCACTGATGACGTCGCGCCCGCGTGACCTATACCGTAGAGTTTTTACAATAAACGCTAAGGGTTCAGGTGGCGCTAGTGTGCTGTTGCATTTAAAGTCCCTTGATACTTCTTTTACAAGTAATGACAACCAATACAAATGACAAAGCACATTTCGCCGGAACAAAATGGTGGCATTCCGTTCAAACCTCTGCTGTGCGCCACCATTCGCTTTCAAAAACCTGCACCGTCACACAGTCGGTGCTTTAAAGAATGTCGCTACTTGTGGGAAGCTCTTATCTACAGACTTAAGTTGCATTTTGAAGCAGACAACAAGCAGTCTAAATGTGACTTCCGGCAATGCATTCCTATAGGAAAACGCAAATGCCTTTTCTCTGTGCGCTCGATTATAAGAAAAACGTTTTCTTTGTGTTGTGACAGAATAAACAGTTTAGAACGTTTTACAATGAAATGTACAAAAATACGTGCCAGCTATAGCGTTTTTCTTTAGCATTCATGGCGTTGAATACTGCGCTAAAACAGCCCAATGCACATGTATAATACGTGTTGACGTTGCTGACTGCTATTATAGGGCACGTATTTACGCATATAGTTAATGCTATTAAGCACAAAGAGTGAGTCAGCTTGACAAAAACACCGAAAGGATGCTAATATGGGCCCCGGCAGCACCGCGCCCCGCGGAGAGATAGCGCAACCAACCTTTGCTGCGCTGTCATCGCTCGACGCAGCAGAGGCTGGTTGCACTCTCTCTCCACGGGGCGCGGTGCCGCCGGGGCCGAGATGCGCTCCGACAGCAAACCGAAACTTAAAAACGTGTCGAATTTGTACGGTTTTTCAGAAAGCCGTAAAATGCTTCGCGTGCCTTCTATCGTTCTGCAATTTGTTGATTTAGTGTTTTTCGATGATGCTGAGCAATTTTCTAATTGAAATCATGCCCTTAAACACAATATTAAAAAAAGTTAATTACGGGAAAATAATTAAGAATTTGATTATCCCGGACTTTAATAAGTTTCTTAAATACGCCCCTGGCCCAGGGCCAAAACGACAAAAGCCTTTTTTTGTTGCAAAGCGTAGTTTTCGCAATATCGAATTTGTCTACCTTTCGTGAAACACCCTGTATATACCATACCAGTACACAAGGATTACATGTACAGGTTTAAGCAGCCACTTAAGAAGCAAAGGGTCTTGATTAAAATAGAACGTTTTGTTCTGCCAAGGGTTTTCACAAAATACGGTAAAAGGGTACTGATTTTTTATGTTCCACATTATTATAACGTGTCGCCAGTTTGACTTTTGGATTTGCAGTCACTTAGGATTGTTAAGAGAGAGCTAAGAGGGTGGTGCAATAACTTTGCTGGTGAACCAAATTCGCAACCTCTAGTCGTTGCTTTTAAGTTGGTAAGTTTTTTTGCGTCTTTGCATCTTGATTTTTGAAGTTTCGAAGTTACAGAGTTGGTAACTTATTGGATTTTGTAACATGTAACAGAGGCTGTTTTTTTTTTCGCCGAAAACAAGCCGGTACTTTGTTTTGTTTTGTGTAAGGGTAAAAATATCCTATCCATTGCAACAGTGTCCCGCCCACAAGCAGACACGTGCTTCTGCGTGCCTGGACAATTTATGTACTAGACCATTATGCAATAAACTTATGTATGTATGTATGTATGTGCGTGCGTGCGTGCGTGCGTGCGTGTATGTATGTATGTATGTTTGCGTGTGTGCTTATTTGTTTGCGTGTGTGTTTGTTTTTATGTATTGTAAACGTTGGTAATCACTTTATAAAATATAAAATGAGATACTTTACGAAATATTTGTTTCTCAAAACTAAAAAAGAAAAAAAAAATTCTATAGAAGTCGGACAGCACTGTCCATAGGCCGAACTTTGTCGAACTTCGCTAAAAGTTCGAAGGTTTGCCGAACCAGTCGAACATCGAGGTTGGACAAAAGCTCGCGACCTCCTTAGGAGAGCCGGTCTCCAACGAACTTTCCGGATGCAGTCAGTGGTAGAGCCCAATGCCGTCGCCAGCTATGTTGCAGTAAGTGTACCACCTACAAATCGAAACAAGCGCGCTGCTGTACTGGCAGGGTTTTTGGGAGAGGGAGAAGCAGGACAGTTCAATGAGTTCATTGTACTTTCTTTTGTGTTTTTTTTTTCAAATAAGTTACCGCGCACAACCTGACGGTTCTTGACATTTTCACAGACGGCAGAAGTTTCCGACACAATTTCACTATAGAAAAGCCCTAAAAATTAACCAGAGTCAACTTAAGCTTGAAGCACTGGTAATACGAACTGAAAAATATATATTTTAGAATAAAACCTTTATAAAACTTTATGGAGGCTGATGTTGCGGTCGCGAATCTCGTCGTCTTGTGACCATACGCCCAAAACCGGTGATTGAGAATCTTCGCTAACAAAACAACTGCATCGTTCTCATCGACATGGCGGGCACACTACCTTGTTGAAATTAACAACTTTTGGTCAAGTCAGCTTTTGTCTTCGATCACTCAAAATGGCTTTTCATATTCGCTGTCGGAGGAGTAGACACGAATAAAGTCACCATCGGTGACTTCAAATTCGGATCTGGGATAAGTAGTTAGGACTCGGATCTGGATAAGGATCTGATAGCGGGTCTGATAGGGGTTTGATAAGGATCTGAATTTGAATAGGGAATGGTTACTTTATACTCGGATCTGGATAGTGATCAGTCAATAGGTCTCGGATCTGGAGAATAATCAGATAGGGGTACGATAGGGATCTGAATCTGAAATTCTGCATAGGGATCAGTTACTTTAGACTCGGATCTAGATAGGGATCAGTCAATAGGTCTTGGGTTTCATGGGGGTCTGATAAAGATCTTGTAGGGATCTAAATCTCAGTAGGAATCAGGACTTTAGACTCGCATTTGGGTAGCGAACAGTGAATAGGTCTCTGGTCAGGTAAGGATTTGGGCAGGGACTAGTGACATTAGAATGAAGTGGCCCTGTTAGATTACACGATCGAGATATTCATCTTGACCTGCACCGCTATGCATTTTCAATTTCGATGTTCCGTAGCAAAGCGCTGTGAGGCCTCAGCAGTGCATGGCGGGGTTGTATTCTGGTGTACACCCGATTCTCTCGGCGTAAGCGAGTCCAGAATTCCGCCGAAATGAATTCCCGGCCACGCAGCCTGTAGGAACGTAGGCAGGAGTCCAGTTAAATGGACTTGCTATTGGCCACACCTCTTGCAGCGGTGTACATCCGGTATACATACAAGTGAAGCCTACTTTGAATCGCGCATCGAAGCTACACCGCCGTAGGAGTGTTTAACATCCCTGAACATCGCCGAACCTGGTGGTAATAAAGGCCCGTTCACACTCTTGCAACTGGGTACGACCGAGAGAGACGAGACTTGTTAAAACCTCTTAAACTTTCTTAGGATGAGAAAACACACTGGCACGCTGGCGCCATCCATGCGGTGACCCTGGAACTGCATTTCACAAGAGCGAAGGTTTTGCGGGATTTCAGAGGTCAAATGTGCGTAACACCTATAAGAAAGGCTCGTTCATAACGTTGACAAACGTTTTTCGAGCCATAAAAGGAAAGGAAAGAAAGGATAAAGGACACAAAGTTGGTATTGTTCAACAGACGACGATACTCCAACAAGAATCCGTATAAAACACGAAGCACCATAATGCGTTGAATGATTTCACAGACATTGTGCTGGTATTAGACAGATTAAGAGCCAGTAGAATAGAATACAATAAATGAAAATAGTAGAGAAATGTCTGGAGCTCAAGAAGACATTGTAAGCGATCTGTTAAAGCAAGTATATGACAGAATTAAGGCACCATTTTATGCTGTTTTTCAGGTTGCGCTTTGAGAAACACAAAGTTTCTGCCTTCAGAAGGACTGAACTTCGCCCTCGACCTTCGTGCGCTGTTGTGTTCAACATGTCATCATACCAACTAGCCCAGCTCACCCACCCTTCACTAGACTCTCCTTCTTCACGTAGAAAGAAAGCTGTGTCATGAGCCCTTTAGCTGGTGGTAGTCGTGACCTGAGGCTACACTCTAAGAAAAAAAGGAGAAGAAAGGTAGCAACAGCGACTGTTCCTCCTTGTTGCGGACAAGTTGCCCAGAGAAGGGAGGAACGGCAGTTCAGATGAAAGGAGGAGGGAGAGTTCCCCCTTGTTCAGTTGGCGCAGATCGCGCAACTGACCAAGTGGTCAAAGGCTCGATCCCTTTTTTTTTTTTTTCGTAAAGTATTTTTTTTTATTATTTACCAAAACACACATAAACAAACCCAGACCGATGAAAGGAAAATTAAAGTCCTTATTATTCTCCGAGACGTTTTCCTCCTTCTCCAGGCAGACCGGAGAAAGCCTTCGCCCTCCCGACTCATCTTTTCTTTATTCTTTATTCAGGTAGCTCCTGCAGCGCCGTTGAGGTATTATTGCAGGGGGCGAACAACATAGAAAAAAACATTTCTGCATTTGCGGCACAAACAGTTTCAACACTTAAATTGTTCCGATCCCTAATGGTCCTAACAAAGAAAGAATTTTTGCACAGTTCCGTCCTGGTGGAATATTCGCGTATTTTATGGATAGGATCTTTACGTTGGGAAATATAGTAAGGGGGTAGAAGGTAAGGCATTGATGCCGCTGGTCGGGCCGTGATTGGAGGGGGCGGGGTGTCGCAGGATGACATTCCGCTTTACATTAAAGAGTTTAAAACCACTTGAGGGATTAGGTGCAGTCGATCGACGTGTGGATAGTCATGTTGAAACGCTGGTCTGAACGGTAAGCTCCTATCGTAGAGTGGCCAATGTGACTGTCGGTCCCCGAGAGCGATTGCGCTCTGGGTAAAAGACTGAACAGTACGAAAGTATAACGGAAAGTACGTATATTTACAATGGAAGTTTAGCATTAAAAAAAAACGCTATCCTTTATTTTACTGTTTAAATATATTACGGTTCCTGGAGAAACTGCCCTCCAAGTGGCGCGCTGGGATGAGCGCTAGAAGTTTTCGAGCTCGCAACGGCGTAGCTCCGTACACTTAACAGTTGCCGCAAGTCGCGGCTTTGACTGCATTCAAGTTGATCGAAAAGCGATTTCTCTGCCCGTGAAGCATCACTTCCAGCTGAGTGAATATCCGCTCTACAAAGATTAATTCAAGACGGCAATTGCAGCCGTGCGCGAACAGCACAAATAGAAAAACAAACACTACAATATAAATACTGGCTACGAAGGGCCGTGCGGGAAAACAAACTCATGGCTTGGAACCACATTGGAGCGGCTCGATTTATTGGCTTTCAAATAATTACGGCAAGATCGAGCGTTTTCTTTTTAATAAGAGATTCATCCCTTGAGCCATTACAAATAGTCTCAGATGTATGACATTGCTGAAAAAAAAATGAACATGTTCGAAATATTTTTTATTGCTTAGGGAGTCACCGAAACATTCCGTACGTTCAAAACGACCAGTATAAAAGACGGAAACGCAGGGCTCGGGAGTAGTAAGGGCTCATTCACACTGGAAGCGGATCCGCGTTCGCAAAGCGGTTGCGAACGCGGTTGTATAAGGATTCAGTACAATTGCACGCGCACACGATGACATCAAATGCGCGTGCAATTGCACTGGAACCGCTTTCGCAACCGCTTCGCGAACGCGGATCCGCTTCCAGTGTGAATGGGGGGTAAGGGAGGAAATGGCCGAGTGGGCTAACGCGACTCAGCTCGGAGCGTGGAGCGAAAGCTTACGCTGGGAACCCTGGGTTCGATCCCCGCCGCCCCCACCCGTTTCGATCTGGATGAGTTTCGTACCGGCACGCGTCCGTGTGATCGCTACTGCGTGATGCACGTTAAAAACCCCAGGTTAGCGGTTGTACCGCACTGGCTAAATTTCTCATCTACAGCTAAGAGACCGATTACCCGTTGAGGCGCATCAAGGCTGTATAAACATAAAGAGCGAGCCAATTTTTTTTTTTTTTTTTTGCTCGGGAGTAGTGATCGGGTTTGTGTGCTGTTGTGTTGATGTTTGTATGTGCGATGCCTGTGTATGCGCTCAATATTTGTTCACCTTTGCATGTAGTGTGCGTGACGTGTCTACATGTGTTAAAGATTCCCGAAGGAAACTCAAATGTGGCGTAAAAAAATAAAAATATTTTTTGTAAAACATGAATTGGGCGGTAGCTAGCGCCACCTAATCTAGCTACTTGCGATTAATTCGGGCCAAGTGGTGGACACTAATTTTTGGTGGTTCCTCTTTTTCTGTCATTTTTTCTTTCTTTTCGTCATATCAACAACATTTTTTTTCTTTTTAACGCGCCTGCGACGTTCCTTTCGGAGCGACCGCCCTGATGCAAAAGGGTTTTGGTGCAACTGAATACTGGATACTGATTACTCTGCTTGACCCTGTCATCTGGTGGCAAGCGATTGAACATCCATTTACGCAACGCGGCTACGCCATAATTTCGTGTTACCGTGCTGAGAGATAAGCCAAGAGGTTGCTTCGGATTTGCTTTTTTTTTGAGAGCGGCTTTTGGTTTTGCGGGCGAATGATATTCGCTCCTCCGTGATGTGCGGTTGACGCAACGGTTGACGAAGGAATTGTGGCTCGAGGAATAGCAAAGGTAGGACATAAAGTGCGCGAACTGAGTGCCGGTTGTCTCCGTTGAACATCGCAGTGCTGACGATGAGAAGACTGAGTGACTGCATGCTTTCGAAACGTAAGTTTCTTTACCTGCAGGGGTAAAGAAACTTCGAAAATAAATACAGTTCGCGGAAAGCTCGTTTACGTTTTTATGTGCTGCTCCTCTCGCTTCGTACAATAAACTTAGTGTTCTCGTTAAGCCTTATCGAGCTCGATTTGCTCGATTCGTGGCCGCCATAATGAGATGCAGTCTACGGAGGAACTTTTGCTCCCCTGCCAGGGACGAAAGATTCTCCCTTTCTGAAGGAACATATGTGTCAAGAGCGTTCCTCCCTTTAGGGAGGACTATACTGACCCTTTTTTCTAAGAGTGTGTGTTCTCGCATGGTTTTAGGGGGGTGCATATCACATGAGCGAATGACGTTTTAGCGAACAGCGACATTTGAGCGAATCGACGTTTT
Organism: Ixodes scapularis; assembly: GCF_016920785.2. NCBI lineage: Eukaryota > Metazoa > Arthropoda > Arachnida > Ixodida > Ixodidae > Ixodes > Ixodes scapularis. The sequence goes on along the minus strand of NW_024609880.1, from coordinate 128,546,902 downwards.
AGCGAATAACGGGGGCGCGCGTTAACCCATCCGCCGCGCTGCGCTTACGCCGCTTCGCGGCGACAGTCTGCGGCGGCTCATTACAAAAATGTGAACCTATTTGGCCCACCCGAAAACGCCGCTTCGCGGCGTCCGACTATTCGCTAAAGTGCCATTCGGTGAAACGTGGGCGTTCGCTAACGCGTCATTCGATCAAGTGAGTGGCTCCCGTTTTGGGGTTACAAGCGCGAGCAGAAAGCGTATCTTACGAATGAATTTCAAGGATTCCTCTTTTGGCGTGGCACGTGAATTGCTCACAGGTGCTTGGCGAGGTGTAGCTTTCTCCGTCCCTCAGGCGATGATGCTTCGTGATGCATTTTCCTATTGTTTGTTTGAAAAAAGAAAAGCGCGTTTGAGGCGATGGGCCAATTTAGACATTGACAAACGCGAGTGCTATCGCACCCGAGTGGCCAGGACCATATTAATGACAAAGGGCGTCTATTCTCTTTTCCTCTGAAGTCGTCGGACGACCTGTCGGCCTTTTGATTGGCTAGAATCCTTAGATAAGTATTAATGATTGGTGCTACGAGTGCACAGCGGTGAAGCTTGCAGTGAGAGACTTTAGAGAGCTGTAAAGTACTCACCATCACGAACTTCGACTTTTCCCCACGCTTTGGCTGCTGACGTTTCTCGCAAGAGCAACACGGCCGTGAAGGCAAAAAGAAGAACGAAAAGAAGTGCGAAATTTGCAGACATGTTTGTCGATGGTAATAAGAACTTATTAGCTTTCCGACGTTCCAAATACGAACTAGGTGTTTGTATTCAAGTGCCCAGTATATATAGCGGGAGCGAAGACTTGAAACCCGATGTAGCCTTTTTTACGTCTACTTGACAGCGCACAATCTAGACGCGGATGTGAGCGAGATTTATGACGGAGATATTCGCGCGACTTATTGACATCACGTTTCGTTTCGAGCAGGGGCCCTAAACTCGTCAAACACAAAGTTGGAGCCGATTTGACGCCGGTGACAAAAATGTGAAGCCATTGTCGTGATAGTCCAATTTCTGCGCTCCGTGAACTGATTGAAGAGTTTAGAGCCCCAGTTCGTGACAAAGCCCGGTATATCTGCCACCACTTCACCTGATATTCACGTGAAAACGTCCAATCGCGCCCACATTTGCGATTATTTATGACTTTGGTATAGAGAAGGATGCGTGAGTAAATTAATTGAAAATGGACAGGAAGTCAAGGTGAAGGAAAACGAAGCACCCCAAACTTGAGCTTGATGATTGACTACCAATTAAAACTGGCTTCCGTTTTATTTTCCAACGTCACGAGGAAAAAATTTATTGTAAGCTTTCTCACGCATGTCGTGCTCAAGTGATAAAACCGAGAAATTGTTGCGAACGGACATTGTTGCGAGCAACTGAAGGATTGGATAATTATTTCAGCCGACTCAGTGGGTAAGTATGCCCCAGAGTAGTTTTACGTCATTCTATGCATAACAAAAATAACCAATAAAATCAAAATACGGCCCGGTGGATCGCTGTCCCAAGCGGCAAACGCGAGCAGCTCGATGACGGAAGTTGGAAGACTGCGCGTATAATGGCGAAGCTGACGTGAGTTAGACGAGGCTGCGTGGATCCACCAATGACAAGATCTGGAAAAGGGGAAAAAGGGGGGGGGGGGGGGGGGTTGATCTCTAATGCATATCGCGCAAAAAGGAGCACGAGCATTATAAACAAAGGGCAGCGGGCACTGTTTTGAATTCCACTTACCTGAATGCACGATGATGTAGACCCCACACCGTATTTCGCTGTCGAGGATTGCTACGGCCGGGTCCGTCTGAAGCAGAGTTGCGCCTATCTCAAATACTCTACTCAAGATACTGTATTTCATATACTTTTTGGAGTATCTTGGCATCATGCAAATACATTTGATAGAGAGTATTTTATACTGTACTTTAATTACATGCCTTATCATAAATTAATAACTAACGCGATCAAACTATCTACATTACACTGAGTATCTTGTACTCATTATCTCAAATATATTTTTGACGTTCCGCCATTTTCTGAGTTTTTCGGCATAAAGTGGCATGGGGCGTGGCGCGGGCAAACTTGAACATTAATCTTTCGACCAACCAAATCCTGTTGCTACCTCTGATAAGCTCCAGTGACTTCGACTGAGTTCGTGAAAAGATCGTGAAAAGATCAAAATCTCCATGCCAACACCCATTTTAGCGTTTATCGCCCAAGAGAGCGAAAATGCGACCGTAACTTAATTCTTGAGTAACTTAATTGCTTGAGTGGCGACATCTCAGTCATTTTTCCGCCTAATCGTTTTCTTTTTTTTATGCAGTTTGAAGCGCGCGCAATCTGGTGTCACTGAGCTCGGGCGCGTAGTTTTGGCTAAGGCATAGCCGCCATTTTACCGCCCAAGTCACGCACCGAGTGCGCGAGAGCGTCACGCGCTGGCACATTCAGGGCAACAATGATCACGTCTTCCCACTGAGACATGACAGACATGTAGGCACCCTAGAGCAAGATAAACGGAGAATTCGAAGTGAGCGACCACTATCTGAACCTCCTCTCCTGTGCATCTCTCCGGCCTCCCATTCTTTTCACCGTTTGCGTCTGGCCAAATAGGGGGAATATATTCCACTCCGCTCATTTGCATTAGACAGAACGCCTACAGCGCCGAATCCAGCCCAGACGGAGGGGAGGTCCGCGCCAAGTATTTATTTTTTTTTGGCAAATAAGCTATCATCATCATCAGTCGCAGACATTTGGTCGGTGCGCCAGTGCAAGCCAGTGTCTCGAGGTGTGAAACAACGCCAAATGTGTTGCGTGGTGTTTTCGCTTGATACTTTTTCGAAACGATGCACACGATATACCCCAAGTTTCAGCAAACATTAGTTTAGTTTAGGTTTCTCAATTTGGCTTTTAGAAACAAAAAATCGCCCCAATTATCTATATTTTGCCGTTTTGCGTTCAAGAGACAATCTGTTATTTTCTGTTATTTTTTAGCCATGTGCGCCACTAGTATGGTGTAGTTTTGGACTTTGTATCCTCTAAACGAGGAACCACTATTGTTCTTTTTTTTAAGGCGCTTCCGGCTGTTGGTCAGCAAACCATTTTGTCTTTAGTTCTTAGTTTTTAGTCTATTTATTTGGCTCTGGAGAGCCGCGGCACCGCGGAAAGGCAGCCGCCCGTACCATGGAGGCCCGCGGTGCCGCGTCTAGTGAACATGGTAATGTGATGAGTATATATATATGCATGATGACCACGACATGGATTGTTGGTATTGGGGAGGATGACAGTCCGATTCGCAGAAGTGCAGATTTCGTGGAGGTGGGTTGGGCGGGTGAGCAGCGAGTCATGGGGACCTGGCACGCCGTTCGATCGGTGCATGAAGGAGCCCCAGGAACACGAAGGCGCTGTTGCACACTGGGGTCCATTGGGGTCGAAGCATCAGCTCCAGGGCTCAGATTGAGGCACCGCCGTCGCCCGGTGTGTCATCTACTCAACGTCGTCGTCGCTGTGTTCTTTATTTATACGCGAATTATATGTATAAATAAAATAGGACAGATAAAAAGACACACGACCGAACGGCCTGCGGCGGGCCGTTCTGGTTATTTCTAGTTATACACGCCTGAAAGAATTTTGTTAAGTTTGTGTCTGTAACCGAGCTAAAACTCTACGTAAACAGGCAAATTCAAAGCAATATATACAATGCAAGTGTTTCTAACCCTACATAACAATTGCTTATATTTGAAATTCAGGGCACAAGTTTTGATTGTAAACGGTTAATTACTATATAGTCATATTTAGTGCCACTAAATAAGCTACGCTTCAGAGTAACGACACTTGGCCATATTGTGGCTGAAAATCCTGGTTGCCAATTATTTGAAGCTTTATCTGAAATCACAGGAAACGCTCTTCCGCCCTCCACAAATGTTTAAACAGTTGGTGACAGAGCAGAGCAATATTGCGTGACCCTCCTTAACACCGGATCTAATGCTGAGGAAGTCGCACTTTTGAATCTTGACGATCGGCAGTTGCGTCTGCTCTGCATACGAGCCAAAATGGCGGCGCCCACAACAATGCCAGGAAACGGAGTGCCGATACTTTGAGCAGCTCATTTAGTGGCTCTAGTCATATTATAACCGCCACATTCTTAGTCAATATGCTGTCACAAACGCATCGCACAAATCTTTTTTTCGATAAGCCTATGTAAAGGTAGCTTGGCCGCAAGATACTTGGTGCACGGCGGAGTGCTAACTTTACAGGAGCAAAAAGCGGGCCGATTTGAAAGTCTTGAGGAATAAAAAGTATTAATTAAAATACCGAAATTTTAACTGCGGTGTGTGCTATGAGTCGGCAGCTATTATATTCTTCGGAAACTTTGCGATTTTTCATTTCAGTGAGAAGAAATTTAAAATTTTGCCGAAGTGGTCCATTGGACCCAATGCAACAATATTATATCGGACCGAGGAATAAAAGGTAAACAATCCTGAGGTTCAAGTAGGTATTAAATAAGAGTGTATTAGTTTGGCTGAAATTATCATTTTACTGCGTTTTGCTGAGAATAGCCAAGAGAGGGCGCAAGGAGACAGCGTCTAGGAATGCTGGGGATAGGCTTGAGGAGCAAGCTGACGTCACTTCTAAACACGCGCTTGATTGGCTCTGGCGGTGCGTAGCTTTGGCTCGGGGTCCAACGTAAGCTGAAACGCCTCTCACGACTTCCGCTTCCGCTTGGTGTTCCGCTGGTCGGTTGCACTCCCTCCGCCGATGTGCCTCTCTCCACCAGTGTTGCCAGGTCTACTGATTTATCAGTAGATCTACTGATTTCGTTCCGGGTCTACTGATTCACTGAAAAAAACGAAAATCTACTGACTTTTTTTTTTTAGTAAACATAATAAAATTTATTATTTGGCCCCTTCAGTTCCCAGGGTCGCCCATCAAAGGGAACTCATATTCTCCCAGAATTAAAAATGAAGCACTGGCTGATGGCCCAGAGCCGTATATTCATCTATCTATTCACCCAGAGCGGGTTCGACGGTGACATCCGGGCAGTGTTGCCAGGTCTACTGATTTATCAGTAGATCTACTGATTTCGTTCCGGGTCTACTGATTCACTGAAAAAAACGAAAATCTACTGACTTTTTTTTTTAGTAAACATAATAAAATTTATTATTTGGCCCCTTCAGTTCCCAGGGTCGCCCATCAAAGGGAACTCATATTCTCCCAGAATTAAAAATGAAGCACTGGCTGATGGCCCAGAGCCGTATATTCATCTATCTATTCACCCAGAGCGGGTTCGACGGTGACATCCGGGCAGTGTTGCCAGGTCTACTGATTTATCAGTAGATCTACTGATTTCGTTCCGGGTCTACTGATTCACTGAAAAAAACGAAAATCTACTGACTTTTTTTTTTTAGTAAACATAATAAAATTTATTATTTGGCCCCTTCAGTTCCCAGGGTCGCCCATCAAAGGGAACTCATATTCTCCCAGAATTAAAAATGAAGCACTGGCTGATGGCCCAGAGCCGTATATTCATCTATCTATTCACCCAGAGCGGGTTCGACGGTGACATCCGGGCAGTGTTGCCAGGTCTACTGATTTATCAGTAGATCTACTGATTTCGTTCCGGGTCTACTGATTCACTGAAAAAAACGAAAATCTACTGACTTTTTTTTTTTAGTAAACATAATAAAATTTATTATTTGGCCCCTTCAGTTCCCAGGGTCGCCCATCAAAGGGAACTCATATTCTCCCAGAATTAAAAATGAAGCACTGGCTGATGGCCCAGAGCCGTATATTCATCTATCTATTCACCCAGAGCGGGTTCGACGGTGACATCCGGGCAGTGTTGCCAGGTCTACTGATTTATCAGTAGATCTACTGATTTCGTTCCGGGTCTACTGATTCACTGAAAAAAAACGAAAATCTACTGACTTTTTTTTTTTAGTAAACATAATAAAATTTATTATTTGGCCCCTTCAGTTCCCAGGGTCGCCCATCAAAGGGAACTCATATTCTCCCAGAATTAAAAATGAAGCACTGGCTGATGGCCCAGAGCCGTATATTCATCTATCTATTCACCCAGAGCGGGTTCGACGGTGACATCCGGGCAGTGTTGCCAGGTCTACTGATTTATCAGTAGATCTACTGATTTCGTTCCGGGTCTACTGATTCACTGAAAAAAACGAAAATCTACTGACTTTTTTTTTTTTAGTAAACATAATAAAATTTATTATTTGGCCCCTTCAGTTCCCAGGGTCGCCCATCAAAGGGAACTCATATTCTCCCAGAATTAAAAATGAAGCACTGGCTGATGGCCCAGAGCCGTATATTCATCTATCTATTCACCCAGAGCGGGTTCGACCGTGACATCCGGGCAGTGTTGCCAGGTCTACTGATTTATCAGTAGATCTACTGATTTCGTTCCGGGTCTACTGATTCACTGAAAAAAACGAAAATCTACTGACTTTTTTTTTTTAGTAAACATAATAAAATTTATTATTTGGCCCCTTCAGTTCCCAGGGTCGCCCATCAAAGGGAACTCATATTCTCCCAGAATTAAAAATGAAGCACTGGCTGATGGCCCAGAGCCGTATATTCATCTATCTATTCACCCAGAGCGGGTTCGACGGTGACATCCGGGCAGTGTTGCCAGGTCTACTGATTTATCAGTAGATCTACTGATTTCGTTCCGGGTCTACTGATTCACTGAAAAAAACGAAAATCTACTGACTTTTTTTTTAGTAAACATAATAAAATTTATTATTTGGCCCCTTCAGTTCCCAGGGTCGCCCATCAAAGGGAACTCATATTCTCCCAGAATTAAAAATGAAGCACTGGCTGATGGCCCAGAGCCGTATATTCATCTATCTATTCACCCAGAGCGGGTTCGACGGTGACATCCGGGCAGTGTTGCCAGGTCTACTGATTTATCAGTAGATCTACTGATTTCGTTCCGGGTCTACTGATTCACTGAAAAAAACGAAAATCTACTGACTTTTTTTTTTTAGTAAGCATAATAAAATTTATTATTTGGCCCCTTCAGTTCCCAGGGTCGCCCATCAAAGGGAACTCATATTCTCCCAGAATTAAAAATGAAGCACTGGCTGATGGCCCAGAGCCGTATATTCATCTATCTATTCACCCAGAGCGGGTTCGACGGTGACATCCGGGCAGTGTTGCCAGGTCTACTGATTTATCAGTAGATCTACTGATTTCGTTCCGGGTCTACTGATTCACTGAAAAAAACGAAAATCTACTGACTTTTTTTTTTTAGTAAACATAATAAAATTTATTATTTGGCCCCTTCAGTTCCCAGGGTCGCCCATCAAAGGGAACTCATATTCTCCCAGAATTAAAAATGAAGCACTGGCTGATGGCCCAGAGCCGTATATTCATCTATCTATTCACCCAGAGCGGGTTCGACGGTGACATCCGGGCAGTGTTGCCAGGTCTACTGATTTATCAGTAGATCTACTGATTTCGTTCCGGGTCTACTGATTCACTGAAAAAAACGAAAATCTACTGACTTTTTTTTTTAGTAAACATAATAAAATTTATTATTTGGCCCCTTCAGTTCCCAGGGTCGCCCATCAAAGGGAACTCATATTCTCCCAGAATTAAAAATGAAGCACTGGCTGATGGCCCAGAGCCGTATATTCATCTATCTATTCACCCAGAGCGGGTTCGACGGTGACATCCGGGCAGTGTTGCCAGGTCTACTGATTTATCAGTAGATCTACTGATTTCGTTCCGGGTCTACTGATTCACTGAAAAAAACGAAAATCTACTGACTTTTTTTTTTAGTAAACATAATAAAATTTATTATTTGGCCCCTTCAGTTCCCAGGGTCGCCCATCAAAGGGAACTCATATTCTCCCAGAATTAAAAATGAAGCACTGGCTGATGGCCCAGAGCCGTATATTCATCTATCTATTCACCCAGAGCGGGTTCGACGGTGACATCCGGGCAGTGTTGCCAGGTCTACTGATTTATCAGTAGATCTACTGATTTCGTTCCGGGTCTACTGATTCACTGAAAAAAACGAAAATCTACTGACTTTTTTTTTTTAGTAAACATAATAAAATTTATTATTTGGCCCCTTCAGTTCCCAGGGTCGCCCATCAAAGGGAACTCATATTCTCCCAGAATTAAAAATGAAGCACTGGCTGATGGCCCAGAGCCGTATATTCATCTATCTATTCACCCAGAGCGGGTTCGACGGTGACATCCGGGCAGTGTTGCCAGGTCTACTGATTTATCAGTAGATCTACTGATTTCGTTCCGGGTCTACTGATTCACTGAAAAAAACGAAAATCTACTGACTTTTTTTTTTTAGTAAACATAATAAAATTTATTATTTGGCCCCTTCAGTTCCCAGGGTCGCCCATCAAAGGGAACTCATATTCTCCCAGAATTAAAAATGAAGCACTGGCTGATGGCCCAGAGCCGTATATTCATCTATCTATTCACCCAGAGCGGGTTCGACGGTGACATCCGGGCAGTGTTGCCAGGTCTACTGATTTATCAGTAGATCTACTGATTTCGTTCCGGGTCTACTGATTCACTGAAAAAAACGAAAATCTACTGACTTTTTTTTTTTAGTAAGCATAATAAAATTTATTATTTGGCCCCTTCAGTTCCCAGGGTCGCCCATCAAAGGGAACTCATATTCTCCCAGAATTAAAAATGAAGCACTGGCTGATGGCCCAGAGCCGTATATTCATCTATCTATTCACCCAGAGCGGGTTCGACGGTGACATCCGGGCAGTGTTGCCAGGTCTACTGATTTATCAGTAGATCTACTGATTTCGTTCCGGGTCTACTGATTCACTGAAAAAAACGAAAATCTACTGACTTTTTTTTTTTAGTAAACATAATAAAATTTATTATTTGGCCCCTTCAGTTCCCAGGGTCGCCCATCAAAGGGAACTCATATTCTCCCAGAATTAAAAATGAAGCACTGGCTGATGGCCCAGAAGCCCGTCCTATTCGAGTGACTTAGCCGTATATTCATCTATCTATTCACCCAGAGCGGGTTCGACGGTGACATCCGGGTTTGGCCAGACTATGATCTCGCCGCCGTAACGTCCCTCTCCCGAGTGAGCCAATCAGCCTGCGGCGCAGAGCGAGAGGTGTGAGCGCATGCGCGTGAACTCTCGGCTGCTCCCAGCTGAACGGAGAGGGCTGCCATTTTCATTCTTTCGCCCGGCGGAATGCAACGGATCGACATCCAAATTTCGGTTCTTTCCTTTTATGGGCAGGCTCTGGCAAGAAAATTATATAATGTTATTCCTCGGTGGCTTAAAAAGCTAACGAATTAAGTATCTCCACGTTTGAACGCAAACTTTGAGTCAGGCGAAAAAGAAATATGCCCGTAGCAGACAATGCGTACCCTCAGCAGTGTTCCGCGCCGACAGCGTTGCGTCAAAAACCTTCCACAGCCCAGAAAGGAAAAATGGCAGCTTGCAGAGGACTTCCATTGGACATGTACGCACGCACTTGCCGGAACGTCTTGTTTTGGTTTCGTTTCAATATTAGCGACAGGTGGATGTCGCACTGTCGCCCTCATCTGTTAATCCCAAAAGTGACTCAGTCTCGATTTCAAAAAATAATCCTCGAAATCGCAAAACTGATCAATGCTAATAAAAAAAAAAACGCATTTGCGGTGCCATTTTATTTTGTCCTTCATAACGAATTACTCAAGAACTGGTCTTTTTTTCATTTTTATTTATGTTTATTACAATGTTATTTGTTACTCCATACTATTTCTATGAAGTATGGTTTAATGGAAATAGCAAAACATGGCAAAACGCAGATTTCGTAGAATCTACTGATTTTTGTGCAAATCTACTGACTTTTTGGGGATCAATCTGCTGACTTTTTTTTTCTCCGTCTGGCAACACTGCTCTCCACCAGACATCCAGCCACCTTCTTGTCACGCCTACCACCCATCGAACGTTCCTTTGTTCGTCCTCTCCCCGCTCCGCACCGATTCGGAAACCCAGTGCTACTGGTAGCAGCGTCGTACTAGGGACCGGTACAATGTACCGGCACTGCAGCACCAGGCGCTCCGTCGTCTCGTCGGTCTGCCCGCAGCGTCTGCACGTCCTCTCCCTCCGTGAACCTGGCTCTCTACACCCGAGTCGGTAACGTACCCATGCGGGCCTCTGCGGGGAGTCCACTGCCTGTCGAGTTGTCGTACCAGGGCTCTTTCCTTATGGCCTCCTTCTCCGCGTAGTGCACCGCGAGGGACGGCTTCGCTGGCTTCGCCACCGTGGAGGTTAAAACGTGCGTTGTGCCAGATCCTACCGGAAGCGGAGGCGCTGCGAAGTTCAACTCCGCAGCCAAGCCAACCCAACAGCAAATCCAAGAGTGAGGGGCGGGGCGTACTTCTCCTCCGCGGGGATCGAAAGAGCGGGAGTTTCAAATGTGGAGAGATTCTGATTCCGACTAAATTACGGCCTGTGGCGTAAATATTGCTAAAACAATATTTTTTTTCGCGGAACATTTGTTTTGTGAGATGCTTGTCCCAATTAGGTTGTTTAAAAAAACAATTTTTTTCTTTGCCGTTACCCTTTAAAGGGACCATGAAGGCAATTTATTTATTTATTTATTTTTTTTAAAGAAGGTGTTTTCGGAAGCATTGGGGTCCTGGCATGCCACACATTTTTTTCTAGAACGTTGTGACTCTTATTTCTGTACCTGCAAATAAATTTGCGAAACGGAAACAAGCATTCAGATTTCTTCCCTTGTTCGCCTCTGGAAAGAGAAGTGACGTAAGGGAGCGCTGTCGGCATCGGTAGGATTTAGTGCACACTCCGTGTGGTTCCCGTGGTTCGCTGTAGTGCACGGCGGTCTGTGAAGAAAACATGGAAGAAAGGGACGACAACGCCGCGCTCGCAAACGAGTTTGAGCTCCCGTTCAGCGACCTCACGCCGACTGAACGGGAGATGCTGCTAAGGACGCAGAACTCTGGATTGGCGATCGATGCAGCAATGCTGCGCATTGCTGCATCGGTCGGCAGTTTATGCAAACTAACGTCGCCCGATCGACCGCACGTCTTTAGCCGACCTTTCGCGCAACCTACTACTGCACATAAACGCGGCATGATTGGTGAGACACCAGTTCGCAAAGCGAACACGAGACGACGCACGAAACCAAAACCAAAAGACCGCCGCCCCCGGCGCTCATACTTTTTTTTTTTTTTTTTGTCTTTGTCCATGGTTGCTCGATGCTTGTTACGCGCCCGAGGTAGCAGTGCGGGATGCGTTCAACCAGTGACAAACGGAGGGATCGCTTCAGATTGTGCTTTTATACACGGTATGAAACCTATTAATTCCCAACTACAACTTCAAAAGAATATTCAACGTTCAAATGAACTTTTTTCATCACATCTAACCACCGAAATCGAAACCAAGAGCGCGTCTATCGTTTGAACCAATCGCCAGACGAGGAGCCCCTTGTCGCCACGCTTCGACGGCGCACTTTAGCTCACCTTTCTGCCGCCGCCTCGGTGGGGTCTCAGGCATCGTTCCCGGCGCTATTATTACCGCGCCTGTTTGCTCGATTGGTGCGGCACCCAAACTCCTGTTCGGGCTAGAACTTGGTCAACAGTATCTGAGACGTGCCTGACATCCATTTCAATCGTCGAATGAAACTTCGAAACTGCCTTCATGGTCCCTTTAAGGCCTTTTAAGTGCCCGTGAAACGGGGCTATTAGACAGGTCTCTGATCATGCATCCCATCCTGAAACAGTTTTCATCACCTGAAATCGTCCTGAAACAGTTTCATCAGCACCAGGGAACGCACTTGATCTACATTGCAGAAGAGAACTAGTAGTTGACATTCGTCGAGAGGTCTTTCGGCCTTCCGGCGAAACAGCTTTTTATTAAGCACAAAGTGTGACCAATGTGCAGCACCCTGGGTAGTCATATTGGAAGCTGTATTGATAGGAGCAAAGAGGATCTTTGTGTTCTGGAAGCGGTGCGCACCTGCAACGAGAGTTTTGATGAAAACGATGTTATCGATATTCATACCGCTGAGTGATTTTTGGTCGTGTATATATTGTAAGTAGAGTCCCGCGTTCTCGGTAAATACCGTTTAACCCCGAAAATCAACCCCGAACCAGTTTTCTCTAAATCGGTGGAAAACCTAAAAACCCCAAATTGAAGTTGTCATTCGATAGCAAAAACCCAAGCTTCATAGCAAAACTCTGACACTACCATGTTTTTTTTTATTTTGTATTTAATTCGAACACAGCCGCACTCAACTGACCGAGAGGCTGCTTCTTTCTTGTTTCTTCTTCATTGGCAGCTTTTCCAGCTATTCCGGGGTGCTATCCTAGTTCGCTAAACTCCTCAAACACGAAGTAGGGCTGAAGTTCGCGGTGCCTGCTGATTGAACTCTCGTGGCGGTGACGTCACTCGGGACGTGATGTCAATCATCCAAACTCTCTCGGTGCTCAAATTCAAGCGAGCTTGAGAAACATCATCAGAGCGCGCGCACCGTGCGGCTAACGGATAGGTGAACGGCGTTTACCAACTTCCGGTTCCTTAGATAATTTTGTTTCGATGTTGACAAGCGACAACAACGAGCTGCAAGCCCGAGCAAGCATAATTATGAAACCTCCAGACTAGTTTCAGAGCGCAGCTCTTAGGCGCCCGTTTCCGGCTTGAGCGGCGTCGGCGTAACCGCGCGGTACATTATGGGAAATGTCCCATAAGGCACCGCGCGAGCCCCCCCCCCCCCTCCTCCCCCCCGAGGTCACGTGACCTCGGGGGGGGGGGGGGGTCACGCGATCACCCGAGGTCACGTGACACCCCCTGAGGTCACATGACCCCCCGAGGTCGGACAAGGAAGAGAAGGTGGAGGAGGAGGTGGATACCCTCCCCACCCTTACATCCACCTCCTCAAGAGCTGCGCTCTAATTCGGCGTTACAGGGAGTTGTAAACGGCTTTCCCTTTTGTTAGAAGCATGTTTAGACAGGCTTGCAGATCATCGTCGTCGTTTGTCGACAGCTAAACAAAATTTCGTAAGGAACCGGAAGTTGCCAAACAACGCTCACCTATTGAACGGCCACACTGATGACGTCGCGCCCGCGTGTCCTTGCCATAGAGTTTTGACAATAAACGCTAGAGGTTCAGGTGGCGCTAGTGTGCTGTTGCATTTTAAAGCAGACAGCAAACAGTCTAAATTTGACTTCCTGAAATGCATTCTTATGGGAAAACGCAAAAGAATAAGAAGTTTGGAACGTTTTACAATCGGGCGTACAAAACTATGTCGTTAGATCGTTTTTCTTTGGAATTCATGGCGTTGAACGCTGCGTTAAAATAGCTCAACGCACGTGTATAATATGTGTTTACGTTGCAGACTGCTAATTTAGGGCACGTATTTACGCATATAGTCAATGCTACGAAGCACACAGAGTGAATCAGCTTGACAAAACACCAAAAGGATGCTAATATATGCCAAATTAAACAATCGAAACACACAACAAGAACGAAGCGTGGAGTTATAAAACGAAGAATACGTACTGGATTAGTAACGAACTGTGCATTAGCAACTAACTGCGTTTCCGTCATCTGAATGATATTACAGTTTGAATAAACCCTACGCACTTTGTAATTGTTCTTTTAGATCGCAGCTCTTAGGCGCCCGTTTGGGGGTTGAGCGGTGTCGGCGTCGCCGTCGGCGTAACCGCGCGTTGTATTATAGGACGTGTGACGTCACACGTGATGCCATGAGAGTTACCCTCACGGGGGCTACCCTTACGAGGGTAACCCTCATGACGTTGACCCTCGTGAGGGTTACCCCCGTGAGGGTAACCCCGTGAGGGTTCCCCTCGTGAGGGCAACTCCCGTGAGGGTCACGAGGGTAGCATCAATACGTTACCCTCGTGACGCCACGTGTGACGTCATTATGGTAAACACGTGACGTATGACGTCAGACGTGACGTCCACGGATCTAACATTGCCAATATTCCCGCTAAATTTAGCGGGTAAGGAGGAGGCGCATACCCTTCCCTCCGTATCCCCCTCCCCCCCTCCTCCTCCACAAGAGCTGCGCTGCATTAGACCTTTTGCTATACTGCCCAAGCATCAAGGAGAATGCAGGATCCCTGCATTCTCCTTGATTCTTGGGTAATATAGCAAGTGGTCTATTCGGCGTTACAGAGAATTGTAAACTTCTTTATTGTTTTTTGCTTGAATCGACATATCACGCTGTGCAACATAGGCATGGGCGTACCAACCCGGGGGGGGGGGGGGGGGGGCAAGGGCGCTTGCCCCCCAGCTCTTAGAGTAGGGGGGCGAGGCATGTGTTCCCCCCCCCCCCCCCCTTCCTGAAACAGCCGCCACTGGCAGGGCTAATTCTGGCTGACGGCGCCCATGGGATACCAAGGGCACCTCCCCCCTGCACGGGGGGGGGGGGGGGGGAGGGTATGGGTCTGGTTTGCCCCCTTACTCAAAAACAAGTTGGTACGCCACTGAACATAGACCTGGGCCTCAATTTTTGCTAAATTAAACATCGATCAGTAATAAAGAAAAAAACATTAACTAAATAAATTACACTTTTATAATGTGAATAAAGTTACATAGCACCCGTTACGAGTAAAAAACTACGCTGCTTTCTATTATTCCCTGGCGAAGAGTAAAATATCTTGCACGTTTTCCCATAGGAATACACAGGAAGACTGGAAACGTAGACTGTTTGCTGTCTGCTTCAATTTGCAACCGGAAGTCCCGTAGACACTAGCGCCAGTTGAGCCTCTAGCGTTTATTGGAATAACTCTACAGTCCCTACATCCTTACGTCGCGTTAAAGTTAATACTGTCCAGATTGTCCCCGACGGTCTGTGAATACTCTGAACTTTCTCGTCGCAAAACGTCGTTTGTGGAAGTTACTGGTGACGTCTAAGGGACGTTTTACAACTTTGGGAAGGAGATGTTTGAGGCCGAAATCTTTGCTTCCGAATCGAGGCGACGATTGAGCTTCGTGATATAGTGGAAACGCGTGCGGTGTATGCGGTTTTAGAGCTCGTCTTCCGCCATTGTGACCAACGTTACCGGGGCCACCGAGATGCGGTGTGGGTAGTGAAGTCGGTGGTGTTTGAGAGGTGAGGGGGCGGGGTGGGTTGGCTAGAAAAAAACCGAAGGACGGGAAATAAAAAGGGGTAGGACCAACACACACACACACACACACGCAGCGGGGCGCACACACACGCGTGCGCGCACGTACACACACACGCGCGCGCGCACACACACACGCACACACACACGCGCGCGCACACGCACACACACACGCACACGCGGGCGCGCGCACACACACACACACACACGGACACACACGCACGCTCACACACACGGACACACACGCACGCACACACACACACACACACACACACGCACACACACGCACACACACGCGCGCGCACACGCACACACACACGCACACACACACACGCACACGCGGGCGCGCACACACACACACACACGGACACACACGCACGCCCACACACACACGGACACACACGCACGCACACACACACACGCGCGCGCGCACACACACACACGCACAAACACACGCGCGCGCACACGCACACACACACGCACACGCGGGCGCGCGCACACACACACGGACACACACGCACGCCCACACACACACGGACACACACGCACGCACACACACACACGGGCGCGCGCACACACACACACGCACACGCGCGCGCACATGCACACACGGGCGCGCGCACGCACACACACACATACACACACACACACACACACACACACATGCGCAGTGCGCTCTCTCGTGCTGCTCTTGTTCGGCGCTTAAAGGCCGACGACCGGACCCGAGATTCTGCAAGGCAGAAGATCCTCCTCTCCATGGGGAAGGAGGAAAGATTCAACGGTGGACAGGGTTGAAAGGGGGAGAGGAGGAAGCGAAGGAAAAGTGGAAAGCGCGAACTGGTCGTCGGTCTTTAAGCGCGAAACACATGTACGACGAAACCGTCCGATCCGACGTGCGGACTGCCGGAATGACCTTGGGGGGAGAGGGTTTTCGTAGCATCGGAGAGCGTTGGAAACCCTCGCCTCCGACCGTCGTATTGCGCGGTCGGACGTCGGATCGGACGGTTTCGTCGTACATGTATTTCGCGCCTTAGGGTGTGGTAGGTATTTTTTGCCTCTTCAGTTGAAAAACCTTACGAAGATAAACGGATCTGCGGGTTTGTGAGAAAAGTCACTTTGCGGCGTTCTTTCGGCCAATTATTCGAGCGCGTACCAAACGCCGCAGTTCCTCGCCGATCTTGGCCGCCATCGAGAACTTCATCTCGGCCCCGCTCGATACGTTCGCCGCTTCTTCAGGACCGAATTTAATCTGTAACAGTGTGTCGCTTGTCTTCAAAGCACCTACAGTAGCAGGCGTCGTGACAGTGCTGTGGCGTGTGTGTGTGTGTAAGAGTGTATATATTCGTACAGGTATCTCTGGGAGTAAACTTACACTCCACATTTCGCCCTCAATTTTCTTTTAAAGGCCGGCCCGCAAGCAGAGAGAAGGAACCCGACCCTCACTTTCCTCCTCGCCACTGTGAAAGGAGGAAATCGCCTCTCGTTTCCTCCTCGCCATCTTCCGATTTTTTTTGTTTTTGTTTTTTTTGCCGGCTGCTTGTTTTCTTTTTTTTTTTTTTCTCTTTGACAAGTTTGGGGTGGAGGAAATGAAAGCTTCAAGGATTTGAAAAGATTATCCAGAAGCCAGCCGGCACACCTGCGACAAGGAGCTGAACCAACCGAGTAGCCGTTTTGAGCGAGCTTGGCACTTGCTCTTCCCAACGAGTTGCAGTGGCTCTTTTTTAGCATTGGTTTGGAGGACGATTCCTGCTGTTGTGAGAGCACAAATACCTTGTTCTCTTCAAAGAAGTAGTCATTGAAGTATCTATTTTAATATAAATATCTGATTTGGTATCTTTCGTTCTTTAGGCGGATTCATGGCGACAACGGGAAGTACGAGCGGCGTTTTCTGTATATCAGGGATGGCGCTCCATAGACCAGTGGTTCTGAATCATTATGGTTCGTAAACCGGCAGAGGTGATGGAGGACCCCATCCGTCACCTGGGTCTAGCACTTTTGGTGTAGAGCGTTTTGCTGTAGGGCATTTCGGTGCGGATTTTTTGGTGCACAGACATTTCAGTGTACGAACTTTTTGCTGCAAGGACCTTTTCGGTGCCCGGATATTTCAGTGCACGGATATTTTGATTCATGGACATTCGACGCTATGGTTTGCTCGCCGGCATCTCTTTTCCAGCGTACGCAGACACGCTTCACATCGTGTTTGCGCGTTGAGTTGATAGAGATAGTCTCCTCTATAAGGTTTTGGCTTTGTTATTGGTCCTGCGTGTAGGAAAGGACCCAAACTGCAAGACGTTTGAAGTTGTTTGTGTATTGAGAACAATTTTGAATATCTTCAAATGCGCCTCCTCCGGGTAATGACATAGCTCCGATTGTTAATAATAAATTGTTATGACGTCGCACGACAAAACAACGATGTAATTATTACTTGTAACTCGTTAGGGAATAAAGTAGGCGTGTGCGGGTACAAAAAAAGTGTAATCAAATCAAATACCGATTTGAATCAAGTAAACAAGCCGAATTTGGTGAATGCTAAATCTATTTTATTTGGTATCAAATGTTTGCTCATTCTCGTACGAAAAAAAAAACAGTGACCACAGATCATACACAGCGTATGATATGTGGTCAACGTCTCCTTCCATACCGTAATGATGTCGCCGGACGTAAAGAACTGCCTTACAATCGTGCTTATACAAGGCGATTTTTTTAACGACTAGATATTTTTATAAAAAAGACGTCAGAGTTACGCAATTGCGGTTTATGCCTTATCTGTAGTCATCAAAAACACCAAATCATTCATTTTTAAAGAGATGTAGTGGACGTGAAGTAGTTCACGGCGTCCTAAAAAGCCTAATTTGGACGCAAATCGTGGTACCGCAATCTTTTCGGCCGCCGCGCTCCTCGCCCCCTTCTACAGTGGCGTTGTCTCAGCGATGCGCATGATTTGTCGCTTTGGCTTCATGGCGTTAGGCTGTGCCACGCGGAGATGGAGGCCACATAAAATCAGTACTATATTTTCGCGCCCAAATTAAAAGGACGCCGTATCAGGACGCCGTATAATAGTGTACGCGCGTTACATCTTTTTTAAGAATGGACGGTTAGGTGGCTTTGGATTATAACCAACAACTTTCTAAATACACGATGCCGTTTTCTTTTCTAATTAAAATGTTAATTAGCGAATTTTAGGCAATCGGTCGGTTTTAGTTGCGTTCTTTCTTGAACCTAATCCTCGCCTGGCCGTATAGCTCACCTACACAAACCGCAATGGCGCTAATTTTCACTGGACAATTTGGTGGCTTTCGATTTTGCCAAGCATCTTTATAAATCAACTATCCCGTTTTCTTTTGTAATCAAAGAGTTCATAACAAATGTTACGTAATCAGTCGGTTTTTGTTGCGTTCTTTCTTGAACCCAGTCTTCGCCTGGACGTATAGCTCACATCCACAAAACGTTAATTTTCACGTTTTTTCTAATATCTAGAGGGTGAAAACAAAAACATAAAAAAACAAAGTTGTATATAAAACAGAGGGCAGTTCTTTTCTGATATAAATAAAGCCTGGGGCGCGCGTCTTGCGCATGCCCATCTCTTTTTTTTTTTTTTCCGGCCTATAAAAACAAATCCCGGTACATTCGAAATTTAGTTTATGATGGGGCGGGCGCTTTATCACGGGGTATTTCGTCATATTTCATAAGCTTTATTACTAGTCAGAAGGAAGCCACGCGAACCATATCACGTTGCAAACAGCTAATTCGGGTGTTTCTCAAGGAGCTCTAGAGTTTTCCAATTGACATTTCGGTTCTTAATACATTTAAAAAAGTTTGGTACTTAGTCCTAAACATTTAATTTATTAGGCATAATTAAAAATACTGCAACTCTCGCAAGACGTGTGCCCATAATATAAAGTTGGTTTCATTGGCGTAAAGTGGCTGCGCTCTAATTTCGCGTTACAGAGATTTGTAAGCGTCTTTCATTTTTATGCTTGGTCTTTAAATATTCGTGAAAAGCATTCGCGACCTTATCTGTCAAGCCGCGTAAGCGGACAGCGCGGCCTCCTCGGCAAGTTGTTCCGTCATCGAAGGCGACAATGAATAAAAGGTACGATCGAAATCTTAATGCCTGAAGAAAGCGCAAGTTTAAAATAATTCTAAGAGTGTCAGTTGATTTTATTTCTACTATATTCAAATTTCAACACTCGTCGCAGGCGGCATGAAAGGAAGCACTGCACTCTTAGCGCAAACCAGTGTCCAGTCAACGGTTTTACACTCAAACACGCATCACCACCCGACCTGTTTGAAAAATAAATAATTTCCAGTATATTTGGAAGAAAAGGCGAATTATCTACTGAACGTGATATTTGCGGACCCAAAAGTCCTGTAGCCGAGATCGGTAGTTCATAGCTTCAGGAAGGCAAAGAACGACGGATTCATTATTTCCCGCGGAAGTACTGTTTTGACGTTGAATTTCACATAAAATTGTATTTGCACAAATTAGGTGGTACGATACCGAACACCGAACGTGCTTGATTACTTTTCCTTTAGAAACAACATAACCAGGCATAACCTACAGATATTGCAGAATTTATTTTAATCGGCGTACAGCGCGAAAGACAAGTATAAACATAAAGAACACAATAGAGCTCTGCATTTCTACTGCATTTTTTTTTTGTACTTGTGGACAGTTAGTCCGCATGACTATATTAAAAAAATTTACAAATCGTTTAAGCCTACCCTTTTTTATAGTTTTTTTTTTTTTTTCGTAGATTAATTAGGAATTGTGGCGAATCCCGACTGGGTTCGGGTAAAGATCTCGCACGTGTTCCGGGACACATTTCGGCAGGATTTCCAGCTTGGTGACGACGTTGAGCTGGCCACTCTTCCGCTTCTTTTCTAAGTAGGCGGGGAACGCCAGACGCCTAAATTAGCCAAGCAGCCCCAAAACTTGCGGTAGTACACCTTCCCAACTCCTGTTTTTTTTCGGAGATGGTCGCTGGCCTTCGCCCACCCTGACAGAGCCCCGAACAATTATGATGCAAGGGCTGCAGAGGCCATCTGGGCATTTCATTTCTTAATCAGCGAACAAATGGGAACCGAAGAGAATGAAAACTTCGTAATACTTGCTGTCTTTTAATAAATGGCATAATATGCTACTATTGCTAGTTGCACTATTTTACGCGAAGAAAATTGTGATTTTGCGGTTCAATCTCCGTGTTTCCCGTTCTCTTTGCTGATACGCAAGATATTTGGCGGTTGTCGAGTTTTCAGTTACATTTGTTGACAGAACCTAAATGCACGTTTGGCCACGAAGAAATTTTTTTCAAAGGCTGAAGATAGATGAAATATGCCATAAACCGTTTCACTTTTTATGGAAGTTTGTTTTTACTCTTCTTAGTAGCTTCAACGAGGCGGCCGTCACTCTAGAAAACACCTGTAGTACGAACCTATATATTATGCCCCAGAAATGGTCAGATTGTGTCCCTTTGACTGCAATATCTTTGACTTGTATTTACTCATAAATATTACTTTGAAAAAAAATAATAAATAGTGATACAATCACTCTTCAGTGTGCCGTTGTTAGAACGACCAATTTTCTACTCTCTGGCTAGAGCTCAAAGTTCAGATACAAATACCCACCCTTTTTCCTTCTGCTGTTATGTTCAAGTTCCGTTCACTCGAGATAAATATGCGGTGTTGTAGCTTATGTGGCCGCATGCGGAAGTATCTGAATGTAAAAGAACTCGTTGTTGGGCTAGTTGGTGTTGACTATCTGCAGAAAAATAGTAAAAAAAAGGAGAAAAGCGAGCCAGCCCGAACCCTTCCGAGCTCATATCCAGCCTGCCTAAATAATCCCTGTTCTTCGGGATTGACGCAGAGAACCTTGAAGGGTTACAGAGATTTTGTCGGGGGGCGGTAAGCCGATTAGCACTCGTGCGAGAAGGCCGGAAAAAACGAGGAGGAAAAGGGAGGAGGAAAAAAAGAAAAGAGGGGGAATCTTCTGCCACGCTGAAGAAAATTTTGAGCGCCCGCCTTTAAAGCATTTTGGGTTGCGGCCCTGAGTACAAATTTGTATATATGTGTGCGTGTGTGTGTTTTTTTCCCTCATCTTAGTTCCACTTTTTTTTTTTTCAATTCAAATTTTGGGTAGTGGGCTTGCAGGTGCACTCGCGTACGGGTTTTAACCTTTCTGCACAGCCGTGCACGCCTCCCAAGATCACATTTTTCTATGAAAATAAATATTAATATTGTTATTATTACTTCCCCGCTACGTCATAACGCAAAGAATCTCGTGTTTCACGAGTTTAGCGACCCTGGTCAAAAACACGAACGAGAACCCCCCCCCCCCCCCCCCCCCCCCCCTGGGTTCCGAGCGCTCCCATTGGCCAAAGCGCGCGTGATGATTTCACGCTGTTGCCATGGGAACGTTCGCGAAATATAAACGCAACTGTTTGCCGTAACTGTCGCTTTTCGAGTTCGGATTGTAACAACGAAGTGTCGTATGACCACGCATGACCTTCGTAGCACATAGCGGAAGTCACGTAACTAGATTAACTGCGGCATTACTCGACACACCCCATTCTCTGTTTCACTATGGCTGGGTTCCAAATCTTACTCGAGTCACCTTTCTCCTGCCTCAGCGGGTAATACCACGTGACATCACGAGTAAACGATCTGAGACTCAATTTTGAAACGGCCGGGAGAATCACTTAGATACAACGTGGATTGGCTTCGTCTTGGGCAAAGACAAAGAGAAAACATCGCAGCGATGGCGGCAAATAGCAGATGATCTCTTTTGATCACGGAGAAAGCATTCGAAGAGACGGTAATATTAACCGAGTTTTTCTTTGACAGTAACGACGCGGTTTTTTCTGAGGTGGCTCCACCAGCTCATTTGGCTCAGCTTCCTGTACATAGAGATCGAAATTACTTATTCCATCACTAAGACATCAACATTTTGCTTTTATTAATCAGCGCGATCGATGTAAGTGTAGTCCAGGTGCCCTAAACACTTACGTTCCACGCATTGTAATTTGCACCGATTACGTTTTGCGGAAATGGCTTCCACACGGTGTAGAGGTACAGTGAAGGGGGCTTTCTGAACAGTGATATGTATCTAACGTTCGAAAATGATAACAAAATCATAGAGTTAACTTCCAAACCGTTATATTTCTGGGGGTGGGAGATGGGGTGGGGTTTTCGACTGGTCATTTACATGAAATCTTCGATGCCTTCACTGCTTTACAAGCGATTTTCTCTCATTACACACACTCTGGGGGAAAATACTTACAGATCACCTGTTCGAACATTTTCAGCCTTGAACATGAGAATACGGCATTCCCTCCAACGCCGAGGACGAAGATGCGGAGAAGCTCATGTTTACGCTCGCACTCTGATAATAGGGAGTTTTAGTAGACCGTTTTCATGCGCCCGGTCCGCTCTGCGGAGAGTGGGGACGCCACTGCGCATCCGAAGCCCGCTCTGAGTTGGAGCGTAGTTACCGCAGAGAGTAGCGAGTTTTAGTAGACCGTGCTTCCCGCTCCGCTAAGCCCCTCCGCTACCCGGAACTCTACAGCCAAGGCCATCGGCGCGCAGGCGCAGTGGCGGTTTCTTCGTAGCGGAGGGCTAGCGGAGCGGGAAACACGGTCTACTTAAACTCCCTACTAGGGAGTTTTAGTAGACCGTGTTCTTTACGTTCTCGACGGGGCAGAGCGGGATAAAAAGCAGTTTCGCTCTTTCGCTCTCCACGACAAGATGGCTGCGTCCGCGATGAGCCCGCGAAACGACGGACCATGCCGGCAACCCTCAGACTACTGTTCACGGTCGACGAAGACCTCTGCCTTCTTCGCGAGGTTCGAGCTATAAATCCTTTTGCGCCACCTGAAAGCTGGACTCCTGTTGTGGTATAGGCCAGACGCCGTAGCATAATGCAGGGTGTTTCGTCACCCGGCACAACACCTTGCGCCGAGGTGAAAGACTCGGACACCTTCAGCGCCAACAGAAGGGCACCCAGGTCTGCTTTCTCAAAGCGGAATTGTCTTCTAAAATCCTCGTCTCTCATGTGGAGGATGTCAAGCAGCCTGTGCCTTGATCGAAAATCACGGCAAGCTTCAATAAGAAGCTTGACAGTCCCTCAGCCTCATCAGCAGCCACTGAAAACACAGTTTCCGTGCAATAAAAAAAATCCTATACAGAAAATTATATATTATCAAACGGGATAACAGAAACAAGACACAGACCACTCAAATATGTAAAAATATGTCACGCAACTCTTTAGGAGATATCGTTTCTAGATTTCTATTTTTTTTCTTCAAAGTTGTTTAGAAGTTTGGAATTAAATACCGAAGCATTTGGGGGGCTGCCCATAATTTGACCTGCATATCGGAACCTTCCAATATTCATTATAACGGGTCAAGTGAACCGTATTTGTTTTTTGTTTTTCAAGCTACCGCCCGTTATAAAGGGTACAGAAGATAGTAGGGGTGTCGCGAACCGGCCGCGGTTCGAGTTCGACCAGGTTCGACTTTTTCGAACTTTTAGTCGAAATTTCGACGAACCTTCTATTGAGGTTCGACTCGTTTGCGCATGCGCGACAGGCTGGCCGGTTGGCTTCGGATTGGATGATAATGGCTAAGAGATGAATTAAGTGCAGCGCTGATTGGCGACTTAAGTTAATACAGTACTAAAAATAAAGTTATTAACTTCTTCATTGCTTAGAATTAGTTTCTTTTAATTGCAGGTGTTCACAATATAAAATAACGCCTTTGCATAAACATTTTTTTTTTCCATACCTAGACATGCTTGTATCAAGGTCTGGCCACACTGTTCACAAAGTCGAACCGGTCGAATCCGGTAAAAAGTTCGGAAGGTTCGTCGAACTGGTTCGACCCAGTCGAACCCCGAAAGTTCGACCAAAAAATCTGGTTCGACAAAAGTTCGCGACACCCCTAGAAGATAGCATCCATGCATCCATCCATCTGCCCATGGTTGCCCGAGCTCTGGAGATTTTTACGTATTTAAACTGAGTAATCTTTAGAAAGAAAAAATCTTTAAGATTTAACGTCGGTAATTATCGAACCGTTTCTCCAAATATGAGGCTCGTGCAGTTTTTCAATGGCTGATCCGTTTGGTCTGAGCAGGCGATGCACCGTACTTTCGTCGGACTAGGGTTAGAGGCAAGGGGTGCCGGAACTTACGTGTTCACGATGAGATAGCCTCCTTCCGCGTCACACGTATACTGCTCGCATTCTTCTCTGTCTGTGTAGCTCTCCATGTGTCTCACTGGACGACGTCCGTCGGGGAAGCATTTTCCTAATATTCAGTTTGAGAAAAATTCAGGTTTGAAAAGATGTGGTGCGTTATCAGAACATGTGATGTAGAAAACCCAGAGGAGATTTCTGAGATCGCCTAAGATATGGCGAGAACTAACTCTGCTGGCTCTATTCATCCTAGAAATCCTTAAATCATGACGATAAGTGACCGATTTTCGCATCAAAAAAGCGATCAAAGATCGCAACGCAACGAGGCGATGGGAGGAGCATGTTCCGACACCAGGACCACTGTCAGCCAATAGCAATCAAAGATTCCTCGCGCCTCCGACCGGTGGAACCGCGGAGTGATATCTCGAATGCGCTGTGCTCGTTGCTCATACAGCCCGGACTGCAGTGTACTAGAATACGGGGTAGTGTTAGGACCGGCGCGATTCGACGATAGGAACTTGTGAGGCTGCGTGTGTAGACAGCAATCGCGGCACTGCAGTCAACAGGACAGCAGCAATTCGCTGAAGTCCGCACGTGCCGCCGCACGTGCGCGTGCACACGGTGCACGCGCACAACCAACACCATACTGGCGCTACTGGCGATGTGCCAGTGTCGACACCTATCGCGATCTACATCACTCGCCTCACGCGAGCCGCTCCGGTCCTACCCCGACTTCCAGTACACTGTACCCGGGCTACGATTCAACCCAGCGAGCGCGCGCTCGAGAACTGACGACCGCACACATCACTCCCACAAAAAACAAAAACAGAAAAAAAAATTAACAAACATGGTGCGTTGTTTTTGAGACGATTATTGCTGTATAATGTTCCCTCTCGGCGAAAAATTATCATTTTTCCGCTACTTTTGTTTGCCTCAGTCATCTACAAAAGCATTTTGTAATAACAGCGTTTGCAATCTCAAAGAATTTCGCGTTTTCATTGGTCACATGTCGTTCTGACTGCCGGATCAACGCTCCTCCCATCGCCGGAGATAACCTAGGTGTGTTCGATCTTTGATTGCTTTCTTAATAAGGATTTCGGCGTCACACCGTTGTGATTTATGGATTTCCAGGGAGCTTAGAGCCCGCAGAGTAAGTTATCTCCATATTTAGGCGATCCCAGAAATCTCCGCAGGTCACCTTTAAGGAGACAGTGAACACCAACTTTTTCCTTTGTTTTAAAAGGGTAACTGCAAAGAAAAAAAAAGCGTTTTTTAAACAGCCTAATTGGGACAAGCATGTCTCAAAACAATTTTTCCGCGAAACATTTTTTTTTCACATCAAAATTTATTGCGCGAGACTGATTTAAGTTTGTGGCTATTTCGTTCGTTTTAAATCGCCCGCCACAAGGTGGGTACCCTGACTTCACAGAGGCTCATTGGCTAAAGATTGATTGAAAGCTTAGATCTTGGTTGTTAAACCTTCGTGATATGTTGTAATTTCCTTTTGAACGGCACATTTTTACGTTCAAAGAATAACCCATGTGATTAGTTATTATTCTTTACAAAAGATTTACAAAACGGGCACTTCCGGTTTGGATTCATACTGTTCATACCATAAAAAAACAAAAGCTTCGCCATTCTTTCATGACCGCCGAAGTCTCTGCTCCTGCCTGTCTCGCCTACATCGACTAGTCGTTTCGCCTAAGTGATCAGTGTTTCGTGTGGGGCCAGGTGCTTGAGTGAGACTTCCTGAAGTGAAGTAGTGTGTGTTTAGCAGCTGTCGCAAATGTTAGTGATAGGCAGCGAAGTGGGGTTTTGGCTTTCATAGCGCGGTTTGTTACTTTCGTTTTCCTTTTTTGTTTTCTCAGCGCGCTTTATTTATTTATTTATTTTTTTTTTTTTTGCTTGGCGTGCAAATGCCATTTTTTGGAGATGTCAGCTCCTTTAATGCGGCCCCGTTGCTCTGTAAAGTGCTGCCAGATGAGTGATCGTGACAGGGGTTCATATCACAAGAGCGAATGACATTTTAGCGAACGGCGACATTTGAGCGAATGGTCGTTTTAGCGAATAACGGGGGCGCGCGTTAACCCATCCGTCGCGCTGCGCTTTACGCCGCTTCGCGGCGACAGTCTACGGCAACTCATTACAAAAATATGAACTCACTTGGCCCACCCGAAAACGCCGCTTCGCGGCGTCCGACTATTCGCTAAAGTGTCGTTCGATGAAACGTGGGCGTTCGCTAAAACGTCATTCGATCAAGTGAGTGCCTCCCTCGTGACAGCTAGTCTTCCGGCAGCCATGTCGCCCCGAAAGATGACAAGCTGAATGCTATTTGGCTGGAGACAATCGGGCGTTCGCGTAGCGACAAACATGTCCAGGTATGTTCCCGTCATTTCGTTCCGGAGGCCTTCAGATTCGCACCGGGCGCACCGAACGTCCGCGACCGAGATACAGCTGTTACGTAAAAAACGGCCGAATTCGGACGTCCAAATTCGGCCGTGAGCCGAAAATGTTTTTTTCTCGGATTCCGATCCATCTTACGTAAAGTTGTTTGAGTGAATATGTACTTATATCGTAAATCTTGGCTTATGATTGCGGCTTTGTAGATCATTTTATTCTTTTTGCTGGAGGGACGCGAACGTCGGGCATAAGAAAATCGGTTGCATGTTCCCATTACCTCTCAAAAGCACTTCCCCAGTCACTTTGCGAAAAGCGCGAAACACGGAGTCCGCACCGTCCCAGCTTCACAGTCGTTTTACCTGCTTCAGAGAAGTTTGTACCTGCTAGTAGGTATGTCTACTGAAACTGCAACTTGAATCTAGGGGCGGTGCCAGATAGCAAAAAGACAAAGTTGGGAAAGCTTGCTCGCCCTCCTAGATTTCTGCACTCTCAAGTGATTGGACCGTAATAATGGCAAAAACGCCTCTTCCCCCCCCCCCCCCCCCCCCCCCAAAAAAAAAAAAAAAATAAAGCACTATGTTCACTACGTAAAAGATGGTCTCAGTTCATGCATCTGTGGGCAGGTAGGAAATCTGGCCCAAATTTATTCACACCGCATGATGAGCTGCAAGAAACTTGCAGGAGATTTCCAGGAAAATATCGGTGGTGACTTACGTTTCCCTGAAATTCTGTGTAACCGGTCGTTTTCAGGACCGAATAATCTATTCGAGTGGTGTGCGTCGCTGTGCAAACACTTCGCAGTGCAAACGCAGTCCAACAACACCAAGCATAAAAACGGCAGATTTAGGACAACAATTCGGAGTCCATTCTTCAATTAAAACATCGTAATTTTGTTGAAAACGCCGGCACCTTTTTGCTCACGGTATGCGTTGGGAATTTTCCACATTTCGAAACGGAACGAAGGATGATTTACCTTTAAAAACACTCGCTGCGTCCTTCCGGACCAGCTGGTTTGGATCCAGTGATTTCCCTACACCCCTCCCCTCCCCTATACGGGGGTGTAAGCCCCCTTGTTTTTCCGAAGGCACCCCCTTAATTCACAATGACTCCTCTATTCTTAATGCCCCCCCCCCCCCCCCCCCTTAACCCCCGCCCACCTAAAAAATTAAACACCCCCTAATTTTAATTCCTGGGGAAACCCCTGATCGGATTAGCTGACGACGACGGGACTGAACCCATTGAACCTCAACCCCACAACAACCGATTTGCGCTCCGTGTTAGTGTGGGTGCCTACTTCCAAGCACCGCACCACACACCGCGAAGGTCTCAGTTCTTTGTCGCATCGCCGCGTTGTGCCAAAGAGAACGAGATCGCCGAAGTCAACGCAGCGCTTTCGTGAACCTTGGATTCTGGTTGCGCACTCGTGGACCCTGTGACTCCCTTCGTTTTCAAAGCGCACACGACGATTACGAATGAAACTTTTCGTCTTCCGGGAACATCACTGGGGCACTTCTCCGGTCACGTCTTCTCTACATGTGCTCGCAAACCGCGGAGCTTCTCGCGTCTCGTCAAACCAGAACAATACCGGCGCCATGTTTACCGTGCGTTAATTGTTGCCAGATCTTCTCCGACCAAACAAAAACAACGAAAGCAAACCGGCTGTAGCTTCCAGCGTACATCGGCGGCAGTGTAGTGGCTAGACCTGAACGCTAGCTGCCTTGAGGTCTACCCACTATCCTTTCAGTCAGAGCCAATCAGAGCTCGCCGTTCTGACGTCACTGCAACCCTTGCGTACACTCTAAAAAAAAGCCTGTGCGTCTGCTTTCCCGCACAACACTCGGGGAGCCAATCAGCGCAACTTACGGAGGGAGCTCAGCGAATGACAATGCCGAGACATCTGTTTAGACCAAAAAATGCAGTCTGAGTTGTGACATTAAGCAATGCAAACGTGACGTTTTGCATTGCTTAATGTCACAACTCAGATTGCGTTTTTTGCTCTAAGCATATGTTTCGGCATCGTCATCCGGTGAGCTGCCTCCGTAAGTTGCGGTGATTGGCTCCCTGAGTGTTGTGCGGGAAAGCAGACGCACAAACTTTTTTTGTAAGAAGCAGACCAACTAGCACTCGGCATGTTCTTCCTTCCATCCCTTCAGCCAATGAGAAAGACGAGCGGCATCGCACCCCAGCCATCCAGATTCTCAGGCGATTGAAGGAACATTGGTGCTTGGTGTTCCGAGTGAACTCTTAAACAGTTTATACTCAAAGGCTCCTGAGAGAGCAAGGTCTCACCCCGACGCACAGTGACGCTTTCCCATCTGTCGCTCGCTGACGTTTCACCGATAAAAAGCAACACGGCAGCCAAGGAAAAGAGCAAAGCAAACAGGAGTCCCAAGTTTCCAGACATGGCGGTCGAAGAGTAGAGAGTCAGCCTTCCGGACGCTCCAAACGAAAACGACGTGCTCTGATCAGAGGGCGCCGATTATATTTTGCAGAAATGGACCTCCTGCCACGGTTGACAGATTTACATCACTGCAGGTCGCACAATTTCAGTTCGAGAAGTTTGTTCGTTCGGAGAAATGTGATTGCGGCGACGCTGAAATGCTAGTGGAACTTTAGTCAGTGCGTCTGGCACGTCCATACACGCGAATAGTTTTTGCGCAACCGGAGCTTGTAGCGCGAGGTAACTTTGTTTAAAGTACGCGGAATTAAAATTAAGTGTAGGCTTGGCACGTCACACACTTGATTCGACAAGTCATTAAAAACATGTTAAAAAAAAAAGAAAGTAAGCCATGATGAGTTTAAAGACTGAACCGCAAATAAGTCTTGCACTTTTAATTGCGTGAGACCGTCAGAACGACGACGCTCGAAATTAATTGTTTTACTGACGTCAAACCCTCGTGATAAAATAACCGGGAGCTATTTGGGGAAAGCGAACACCTGCTATGATTGCGTGTGCGCTGATTGGCAGCTTATACCCCTGTCAGACGGCCTGATTTAGTGCACTTCAACCAAGTGAATTTCAACTCACCGAATGGTGACGTGCCATTCGTGTTTCCGTGCCACACGGGATAAATTAGTGTCACTCGGAAATGATGACAATAACGATTAGGAAAATATTATTAGACACCTAAAATGTTTAAAGTCAAGGCATAAATGTCTCAGCAATATTTCGTTTTTGTTTTATATAAAGACACGTTACAAGACCACGTTACCTTAATTGACGATATTTACGTCAATTGGATGATTCTAATCGATCCTCACAAGCCAAGATAAAGGAAAAGAAGACAAAGAATAAGAAACAAACTCACTTGAAGCCGATCGGAACTGATAGGACGTATTTTTTACGGCTCCTGCGAGATTAATCTAGCGCCCACTTCACTGGCCTGCGGGTTCCCAGCGGCCTTGGCCCTGGCCTCGGGCCAGACCAGCTCGGGTGGTGACCTATTACCATCGCCGCCGGAGGCGTCCGGCACAGAAATGTCCAGGCTCGCCCAGCAACAGCCACCACCCGGAGCCGACCATTTCCCCGATGACAGACCTCTATACGGAACCTTTCACCCACTGCAAGTAAGCCTTCCATCAACTCAAGAACAACCACAGGGACCACCGCCACCAAGTCTCGAACATACATTTAATGTATTAGCGACACTGATTCAGCAGAACCGCATTCCTCGAGGCACTGAATCATTTTATGGCGCAGTTCGCACCGCCTCCGCAAGCTGAGCACTGCCCACCTCAACAAGTGCGGCAAAAGGAACCACGGCACCGGCGTCCATCGGCACGATGTAGTGCAAGATCTCGCTCGCCTAGAAGCGAAACAAATACGCAAGATGACACGACCTTGTCAGAAGAGCACCGGCATATTCCGGATAGCGACCATTCCTATACAGCACGTTCGCTGACACCGAATGGCAACCAGTTTCAAACAGTCACCGCATCTCAGTGCCATGGCGGCCTTAACCAAGAACACAACACCGAGGTGCCCTTGCAACATGGAACGTCACCGCAAGCTGCATCGCAGAATATGGAGGGAGATGACGACCAAGAGTGGCCGCTCCCGGGCGCCACAGCACGAAAGAGGAAGAGAAACCCACTGACTCCGGAGGATGCGGAAACGTCAAAACCAATTCCACAACCAACACAGACGGTGGTACTTCGGTCCATTGGAAGAAAGGCGGTGAATGCCTTCACAGGGCAGGAAATCTTTGACGCTGTCAAGCAAACCGGCGTTCAGAGCAATGAGCAGTACACCGTTCATCGTAATGAAAAGGCAAATGCAATAGCCATAACAACACGCGACCCCCTAACATTGGAGAAACTTCTCAAGGTGAAGGAAATACGAAAGGGCACAGAAGTACACCAACTGCAGCCCTATAAAGCTATGGCAGGGAACGAATGCCGGGGAGTACTCTACCTCCCGGGCGAGGGACACGAGGTGACCGCCGAGTCTCTACAAGCAGACATTGTGTCCAAGAGTCACAAAGTCGTTGTAGCAAGACCGATGGGACCCAAGGGGAACACCATCCTTGTGACATTTGAAGGCAGAGTTCTCCCCAAGAAAGTCAGCTACATGAGCGAAGTCCTTAATGTACGCGAGTACCGCCCACGTCCACTGGTGTGTTTTCGCTGTCACGCGATCGGACACAAGAGGGATGTGTGCCCTAGGGACGCTTCTCGATGCGGAACGTGCGGCTCCGAGCACGACGACATGGAAGGATGTGCACAAACCCCAAAGTGCAGGAACTGCGGCGGTGCCCACGTAGCCACCAGCAAAGACTGCCCGCAGCGAGCAATCCCACCGCGGCGAAACAACCAAAAACCAACAGCAGGAAAGGATCAAGGACAGGAACAACCTCCACCTCTGCCAACAGCTTCTGCGCCACCGGCACACCTAGGCGGCGGGACCTCATATGCAGCTAAGACCACGGGATCGGTTCAACCCAAGACACCACCAGCACATCAATCACAAGAGGCCGGCATGATGTTACAAACTCTGCGCGCCCAGCAGGCAGGGTTCGCGCGACTGCAAAAACAGATGACCGCGCTCACGGCGGCCATACATATGCTCATTAACACGCATAATGCCAAGCACTAATCAACTCAACCCAAACGTCAACCAACAGAAATTACCCCCCACACCTAAACACACCTCACGGCGTTCCAACCCATCCCCGAGCATACTTCAGTGGAACTGCGGAGGGTTGCAGCCAAAGCTACCGGAACTTAAAATTCGTCTGCAAGCACTAAAAGACCGCGCACCAGACGTTATCCTTCTTCAGGAAGCTAATGTTGACAAAATCAAAATTCGAGGATATAACACATACATACAGCCGAGCATTAAAAGACAAACAAATAACTACGGTGTCGTAGCCACATTGGTCAAGAAAAAACATACACAAACACAATTAAATTCCGAGACAGGGTGTTCAGACGACCGTGAGGTTGTCTCTACGCGGGTCAAACTCGGGGACACTGTGATCGACATACACAACACATACATAAGGCCGTCCGTGAGCTCCAACGAGGCTGCTTGGATCAAGGGACTTGTAGCAATGGGCCGGCACACCATCCTGGCTGGTGACTTCAACGCTCGTCACACCGCGTGGGGATACCCCGACGAGAACGCCCGGGGAAAGAGCTTTAAAAAAGCCTGTGTTGCAGCCAAGCTCAAGCTTTGCAACAGCCCTGAAGTACCCACCCGGTTGGCCCAGATACCCGGACCCGACGACACGTCACCCGATCTAACCTGGGCATCACCGAAATTGAAAATCCAATGGCAAGTACAGTCGGACCCCATGGGCAGCGATCACCTTCCTATTTTTATCCAGCTCTCCATTCGCTCCTCCCCAAGACGGCGAGCAACCTTCACCAAGTGGGACAACTATCGTACCGCAATAGGTCGTCACAACGGCGTCCCCCTCGCAGAGCGCATCCAGCTCGCGCTCAAAGAGGCCCGCACCGAGTACCAGGTGAAAGAGGACACGCCACCCCTCGACCTCCGCCTGGTCACGCTGTGGGAAAAACGCCTCAAGGCGCTCGTTCGGTACAGGGCCAAGAAATCCCTCACGAACAAGATCTGCCTGAATCAGGCCACATCCAAGGCCAAAAGATACACGATCGAGCTCTGCCGCACCACCTGGAGAGGGTTGTGCGACTCTTTCAACGACAGGACGGGCTACATGAAGGTATGGCATGCGTACAAGGGACTCGCCGGAAAGATTAAAACCCGCAACACCGGGAGCAACCTAGCTCTGCGTATTAACATAACCGAGGAACAACTTGCGGAATTAGCCGGGGAACAGTTCTTTCCTCAACAACCTACTCCACCGCCGGCCGAGGTCTACACACCACTGCCCATCATAAACGAACAACCGGGGGACGCATCATTCACTATGGCGGAGCTCATTGACGCCCTTAGCTTGGCGAAGGCGAACTCTGCACCAGGTCCGGACCACGTCACCATAACGGCGCTCCGGAACCTTCCGATGGAAGCGATGAACGAACTCCTCGACACATTCAATGCGGTCTGGATGGAAGGCGCAATGCCGGCGGAGTGGAAACGGTCTACAGTGATTCCCATTCCGAAGCCCGGCAAGACTCCGCACGCAATAGCAAATCTCCGACCGATATCCCTCACTTCCAATTTAAGCAAGGTATTGGAGCGCATGGTCATCGGCCGCCTGCAATGGATCCTCGAGACTACGGGCGCCCTCCATCCCATGCAGACTGGTTTCCGACCTCAAATGTCAACTCAAGACAGCCTGGTAATGATTCATCACGACCTCTACGAACGCCACCTCTCCAATGTTCAGCCTCGGACACTCGTCGCCATCGACTTGCGAAAGGCCTTTGACTCTATCCCGCACTCCACCGTGGTCGCTGCTGCGCAGAGGCGAGGCATACAGGGCCGCCCCTTAAATTTTATCAAAACCTTTCTAGAAAATCGCACTTACCAGGTGGCGATCGGAAATACAAAAGGGGCCTGGAAGGCCAACAACATCGGCGTACCGCAAGGGGCGGTTCTGTCGCCGCTCCTTTTCAACCTCGCCATGACCGATCTCGCCCTAGCCCTTGAGGCCGTTCCACAGGTGCGTTATACCATTTATGCGGATGACGTCACCCTGTGGACGACAGCCGGACTGGCATCCGACCAGCAATACCACATGCAACGTGCCCTTGACATCGTCACCACTTTCGCACAAAACACCGGACTTCAGCTTTCTAAGGAGAAGACCATGTATATGGTAATTCCCGCAAAGCGCAAAAAATCACGCACAGACATTCATCTTAACGTGGAAAACACTCCCATCACACAGGCAGACTGTGTGAAAATATTGGGTGTCCCCTTCGACCACCACGGAAGGGCCAACACATGGATGAAGCACGTAAAAAAACAGTGGAAAAACGGTCTGACCCTCCTCAAAGCAATTACCAACAAAGCTTGGGGGGCTCAAGAAGACCCATTACGCCGTCTCGTGCGGACTCTTCTAGTGCCAAAGGTTATTTATGGACAGAACTTTCAAAATCTAACTCAGACGCAGGAGACCACACTTGTCACAATGAATCGGGCCGCAATGAGGATTGTCACGGGTCTCCCTCGCTTCACACGGGTGGAAGAGCTCGAACGCATCGCGCAGATGAATACCATTCAAGAAATCGCCGAAGAACAACGAATCAGTCAAGCCCTGCGCCTGTCCCGGACGCCCCAAGGCAGAACTATTCTGATACTGAGTGGGCGCGCCCATCTCATTGACGGCCCATTTATGCCGACGCCTCCGCCCTCATGGGAAACGGAGGCGGTCACCGTCGCCAAACCGATTCCAAAAAACCAAGGGAACGACTCGCCGGGACGAAGAGTCACTCAGGCCTCTAAACACATGGCAGAAGTCGGCGGTCTCGGAGAGCACGTCGAAGTGTTTTACACAGACGCGTCGCGCTCTGAGACCGGCCGCACGGCTATAGCCTGGTACTCCCCTACAAAACAGGACACGCAGCAAGAAATCACTGTAAACACGAAGACCACGTGCTCCGCAGAACTGCGAGCGATCTTGATGGCGACACAGGCAGCCATTCTGAAGAGAGCCAACATCACAGAAACACGCATATATACAGATTCTCAAGAGGCACTCCGCGAATTGCGTCGCACGGACACATGTAACGCCGTGGTCGCACAGATGCGAACACTGGTGCGCAAAGCGAAGGACGACCAAACGATCACTGTCGCGTGGCTGCCAGGCCACGAAGGCATCCCTGGGAACGAGAGAGCGAATGGGGCCGCGAGGGCACAGCTACAAGCAACACAGCCCTCACAAGGCCTGGTTCCTCCGCTCAGTCCTCGGAAGGTGCCTGAAGACACTGCCGACTTTGACCTTTCCGAGGTCAAACGCGAAGAACGAGCAGCACGCAAGGTGCGCCTCACTACTCTCCTGCCGCCCAACCCTCACCGCATTCCGAGCATCTTTCCGCGATGGCAGCGGATGGCGCTCAACCGACTCCAAACGAAGACGGTGCTGACGCCAGACTGGCTGTCAAGAATTCACCATCCGACGGATCCAGACGACGTCGGCCCCGATCCGAACTGCGAACACTGCGGCGTTCCTGCCACCTGCTCCCATCTCCTGTGGGACTGCGCAGAATCTGCGCCGGAGCGCGAGGCCGCAATCCGCAACCTCCCCTACCACATACGACCTGGCTCCTACACAGAATGGACCAAACCAACAACCGCCATTCTGAATGAACAAGAACTCATCTGCACATCTCTCATCAACTTCCTCCGATCCTCCGGGATCGGTAGGTTCATCTAATCATCATCATCATTTTCACTTCCGTTCACCCTTTCCCCCCCGCCTAATCTGAGGCCTTCAGGCCAGAAGGCGGCATCACCCAATAAACGTTTTTACTACTACTACTACACTTGAAGCCGAATGTGTTCAGGAAGAAGCCGTGTGGCACACTACACAAATGACACTAAAGGCGAAGTACACTCTGTTCAAGCGCACGAAATTAGCCTGTGTGACCGGGGTATTAGAAAATGAAATTCATCAGAATCATACCTAGCCATGACGATGCTCTTCGTATTTCGGCATTTTGTTCGCTTATGGTGGGCAACATGTTGGGCAAGAATTGCCGCGGTACCACCGAAGTGCCCGGGCTCCTGGTGGCGGTCGACCTCCAGAAAGCTTTCGCCACATTGAAACATTCGGCAGTGGTCGAAGCACAACCTCGCACGTTTCCCGGTGTCTCTTGAGTTCCCCAAGGTGTCATCCTCTTGCCGACGTTGTTCAACTTCGTCATGGGCAAGATTGCGAAGGAGCTGCGCACCATTAAGCAGTATTCACCCGGTCGACACTCAAAGGGCAAATTTCGCTACACAAACCCGTGTTTCAGGAATAGACGAAAGTATTGATTCTTTTTGAGGGTCATTATGAAGATGTGATGAGGGTCGTACGCTGTTAGCAAGTCCCGTGTATTTGGTGAATATTTGGGGTGAAAAACACGCTATTTACACAAATTACCATAAATTTACACGTTGAGTAACGGATAATTCGTTCAAAAATCATGCGAGGTTGTAAAAAACGTGTTTTCGTTCGGTCATACACGCATAACCGTGTAGCCGACCTCGAAAACACGCACCACCGCCGGCGACGACCGCAGCATTGCCGGCTACCGAAGCACCGGAACGCTTGGGGACACACCTAGAAAGGACCGTGGAGTCAAATTCCGCGGAAAGAAACATGTCTCGGAGACAGATAAGCACCAAAAGCAATTACGCCATGTCGCGAGACGGGGCGAACCCCGCGCTTACCGTGCGTGCTGGCTGCCATTGTTTGTGGTCGACAATGGCAATGCGGCTTCCCTTATGTCGCCCTTGTTTGTATTTATATTAGGGGTCTTGATAATTGTTTCTCACACACCAAAAATAAAGTTAGGCGTATAATTACTCGTTCTAAACAGTTACAATGGCTATAAAAAGCGTGCCCTTGATCTGAACACGCGACATTGCAGTTGGTTTCGTTTTGGCTTCAACCCTTCCAACTGCAAGCGAAGGTGCCGCCGCTTCCCATGCATCCTCCTCAGAATTTACGGCGCTCCGTGGTGTCCAGTGTTGCTGCATCTGTAGGTCATCTTTAAGTTAGAGCTGACAGAGAAAATTTGGCCACGGCGTAACGCCGAGGTAAGCTGGAAGCTAGAACCGGTTTGCTTTCGTTGTTTTTTATTTGGTCGGAGAAAATCTGGCAACAACGCAGTGTTGCCAACCGTAGGGTAATTACCCTACTTGTAGGGTATTTTAGGCATTTATGGCATATTGTAGGGCTGTAGGGCCGTCCGGCCATTTCCCCGCCAAAAGTAGGGTATTTTCAGCCGTTGCTTCTTCAACGGCGAGCATAAAAAAAAAAAAAAAAAAGTTGCCGCGCAAGTTTTGCATAGCTTTACAACCCGTGTGCTGCCACACCACAACATCATGCAAATCGAAAGAATCCAAGTTGCAAGACGTGCTAACTAGGGGTGTCGCGAACTTTTGTCGAACCAGATTTTTTGGTCGAACTTCCGGGGTTCGACTGAGTCGAACCGGTTCGACGAACCTTCGACCTTTTCACCAGATTCGACCGGTTCGACTTTTATGGACAGTGTGGCCAGACCTTAATACAAGCATGTCTAGGTTTGGAGAATTTTTTTTTTATGCAAAGGGTTATTTTATTTTGTGAACAGCTGCAATTAAAATAAACTAATTATAATCACTGAAGAAGTTAATAACTTAAATTTTAGTACTGTATTGACTGAAATAGCCAATCAGCGCTGCACTTAATTCATCTCTTAGCCATTACCATCCAATCCGAAGCCAACTGGCCAGCCTGTCGCGCATGCGCACACGAGTCGAACCTCAATACAAGGTTCGTCGAACTTTCCACTAAAAGTTCGAAAAGGTCGAACCTGGTCGAACTCGAACCGCGACCGGTTATAGTGCTAACTGAGAGCACCACACACCAAGTTGGGGTATGTAGGCTCCCTAAGTTGGAGAGTATTGGAGAGCTAGAGCAAGTGGGAGAGGTGGGAGGAGGTGGAGTTGCGCTTAGGAAGATTGGAGCCAGAAGAGGTATCTTCCCAGTGGAAATGGTCCCGCCAATTTTTTTCTGATGACTGGTCCATCCGGCGGTCCTTGTTACACCTGCGAAACACGTGGCACCGCAGGCGGAACCATCCCGAGCCTACCAGGACGGGTCCATATCGCTTGAGCGAATGATGTTTTAGCGAACAGCGACATTTGAGCGAATCGACGTTGTAGCGAATAACGGGGGCCGCGCTGCGCTTACGCCGTTTCGCGACGACAGTCTGCGGCGGCCGATTAAAAAATGTGAACCCATTTGGCTCACCCGAAAACGCCGCTTCGCGGCGTCCGACTATTCGCTGAAGTGTCATTCGGTGAAGCGTGGGCGTTCACTAAAACGTCATTTGATCAAGTGAGTGCATCCCGGGGACTGGAGGCGTTCACTTGAGCGAACGGCGTTTTAGCGAACGAAGCCGAAACAATGACGTTTCATCGCATGACATTTTAGCGAACACGGAGGAGCCGCCGGTTTCCTACCCTCCCCTGGTGTAAAAGCCTGATTTGTCGAAATAGTACCTTAGTTTGACGAATCCCTAGGCGGTACACCCAAAGAAGCTAATATACCGTTCGGATTAGCTTCCTTTTCCAATGAGCCGCCTTGTCTGGCGCCGCGAGTGCTGGTTCCGCGTAGCCCAGTTTCTAATTTCACGACAAATCGACTAAACCTGTTGGTTGGGGATGTCTGTGCTGCGCTCGCTACATCACTGTTGTGCTGATGCTACACAGCGCACATGCAAGATCTGCCCTGTCGCTTTGTACTGTATTAATATTACCCTGTATCATCATAATCCATACAACAGTATTATTTAAACAAAGATTTGCCTCGTAGGGTAAAACGTAGGGTCATAAGCAACATTCGTAGGGTAATGTAGGGTTTTCTGGACGCTGTCGTGGGGTATTTTCGAAAAATAGGTTGGCAACACTGCAACAACGCACGTTTAACATGGCGCCGGCAGAGCCGTATGGCGCCGGTATTCTTTTGGTTGGGCAAGAAGGTTGGAAGGTGCTCGGTTTGCGAGCACATGTAGCGAAGACGTGACCGGAGACGTGCCCCTTTGATGTTCCCGGACGACGGAAAGCATCATTCGCAATCGTCGTGTGTGCTTGGAAAGCGAAGGGTGTCACCGGGTCCACGAGTGCGCAACCACAAGCCAAGGGTCACGACAGCGCTGCGTTTACTTCGGCGATCTCGTTCTGTTTGGTGCAACGCGGCGATGCGACAAAGAGCTGAAGTGTCCGTGGTGTGTGGTGCGGTGCTTGGAGGTAGAAAGCCACACTAACACGGAGCGCGAATTGGTTGCTGTGGGTTTAGTCCGTCGTAATCAGCTGATCCGGTCCAGCTGGTCCGGGAGGACGCAGCGAGCGTTTTTAAAAGTAAATCTTCCCTCGTTCTGTTTCAAAATGTGGAAGTATACCGACGCATACCGTGAGTAAAAAGCTGTGGGCGTTTTCGACAAAATTACGTCGTTTTAATTGAACAATGGACTCCGGATTGTTGTCCTAGATCTGCCGTTTTTATGCTTCGTGTTGGACTGCGTTTGCACAGCGACGCACACAGCTCGAGTAGATGACTCGGTCCTGCAAACGACCGGTAACAGAATTTCAGGGAAACTTAAGTCACCACTGATATTTTCCTTTAAATCTCGTGCGAGTTTGTTGCGCTCATCATGCGGTGTGAATAAATTGGGGCAAGATTTCCTACCTGCCCTCAGATGCATGAACTGAGACAATTTTTTGCGTGGTGAACATAGTGCTTTTTCTTTGTTTTGGAAAGGCGCTGGTGCATTTACTATGGTACAATCACTTGAGAGTTGAGCAATTGGAGAGAGCGAGCAAGCTTTCCACTTTCCCAACTTTGTCTGTTTTCTATGGCACTGCCCTGTTTCAGTTTCAGTAGGCATATCTAAAAGCGGGTACAAACTGCTCTAAAGCAGGTAAAAAACAGAAGAAGCTTAGGACGGTGCGGACTCCGTGTTTCGCGCTTTTCGCAAGGTGACTGGGTAAATGCTTTTGCGAGGTATGCGGAGTATGCAAGCGATTTTGTTATGCCTGTCGTTTGCGTCTCTCCAGTAAAACGAATAAGATGATCTACAAAGGCGCAATCACAAGCCAAGATTTACGATAGCAGTGCGTTTGCTTCGGTGGTCCGTGTAGTTGTATTTTACTCTGCTCTCTGCAACACCGTGCCATGACGAAGAGCTGGAACGGTCACGGTTTGTGCTGGCCTCCCCGTTGACAGAAACCCGCATCGCCCGCGTCGGCACCGAGTGCGCTTGGGCTGTTGATGCTCACAAGCCACGAATGCTTTCATCCGTGGCTTGTCGCCAGCTGATCCTGCTGCTAAACGGTGAGGAAGCGGCGAGAGTGACCTCTGAAGTGAATGTAGATCCTCGTTCATTCAGTTATCCGGTGTCAAAGTGTGGAAGATGTCCAACGTGTACTGAGGGCGGGAACTACGAGCGTTTTGCCTTGCTTTTATAACCGGAACCAGACCAACGAGATAACTGCCTTGCGTACTTAAAAATGACGGAAGCAAAACGTTTCAACAGGTCGAATACGTCACCGGGGATGTAGGCGAGACGGTGTACACTGTTTAAACGCTTGCAGTATCCACGAGTGGTACCAGGAAAGCGACGTCAGCAGAGAAGGAGCTCGCCATTCAGCATAATGCAGTGCTACGGGCCCGTGTATATTCAAAGTTCGAAATGGTAACAGCGTGGCAGTGTAAAAAAAAAAAAAAAAAAAAAAAAAGAAAGACGCATTAGCGTTTTACATTAGTGATCACGAATAACACCGGCCACGAACTCCCGAGCCCCACCGCTCCACTCAACACCGACACGACACACGACAACAAACTGCATCAACACGACCCAAAAGTGAAGGCGTCTGCTCCTGTACTGCAACTAGCGGAAGTGAAGTGTTGAGCACATGTCCTTCACGAGAATATATAAAAAAATGCTTTGCGCAAGCATCATTTCCGTTTATTATTAATTATATAATGATAAAATCTTAATAATTAAAAAAAAATCTGATTCAAGCTAATCGGACTGCTCATATCACTGGTCTAGCATAAAAATAACAAAAATTTGAATTTCTTCATGACCGGTTTAGGATTTATTGTCAATACATCGTTATCTTTCGGAACGGACTAACATTATAGATTTTGCCTCCATACTTTTTAAATGCAAAGAGTTCTTACATACGGCTGTCCATTGCGCCGTGTTTTGTGTCTTCTTCTATAAATCTGTAACGGTCAGCGACTAAATAGCTCACCCGCACATGTCAAGCTTATATGCGCCGCGGAGAAAAAAGCATGTTAAGTAGGAAGTGTCGGGCGCAGTGTCGGGTGTTGTGTTTGTGTATATGTCGGTGATGTGTAATGCGTGGTATTGGTGTTGTGCGTGATGTATGTAGGGGTTGTGTCTACCTGTGATCGGTCGTAGGCTCGTAGTATATTAACAAACTTTTTTTATAGACTGCTAGAAATCCCGCTAGGTGGCGGAAGTTACCGCCCGATTTCAAATAGTTTGCTCGAGTTATTTGTCCATTTAAGTTCGCTTTTCTGTCTAGCCTGTCTAGCGGCTCGATCGTAGCTACCGACGCCGCCGACCGCCGACGACGCACGTACGTATTTTTGCGCGTAGCTACGTCCGCCGCTTGGAGACTGTTTAGTGTGTATAAAAGACATCGAAGGAGAACAAACGCTGTCCTGTGTGCTTTCAATTCAGCCGAAAGGCGCGCGGCTTAATGGGCTCGTCCAGAGCCGTTTATACTGAGAGAGTTTGGCCTTCTTAAGGAGATTTTGGCAGTCTGACAACCACAGCAGCGTAGTCTGACAACCGGGGGATGACTACTTCCGTCCGCCATATTGTGGATCTGCCTCATAGGAACTCTACGCGATTTCACAGGAATGAACAAGACAAAGAAGTAACGCCATATTGTGTTATCGCGAAATCCGCTGGTTCTAGCGGCCAACAAGCTCCGCCCATCGGCCAAACTCTCTCAGTATAAACGGCTCTGGGCTCGTCCCTCGCCTGTTCTCGACTGCTGGCCGCCATGTTTTATGAGCACGCTCAGCCAACACGCTGAACCGTGCTTAGCGGAAGAAAAACACGGTGTATCGTGTTAAGTTTACACAGCACCTCATGTGTAGACGAAAAACACAGATGGCTGCGTGTAAAACGAACACGTTTCGACGTGTCCGCTATGGGACAACGGTTTACACGTCTGGGCGTGTTATTTTTGCTAACAGTGTACGACCCTTTAATTTTCTCCTGAGAGCGCTGAAGATTTTTATTAAGGAAATCTTAAAATTAGCATTATTTGGATGACAAAAGTGACAAAAGGAATATTAGTACGTACTAGAGGTGTCTTCAATCTTAATCCCAAGGCCATGACGGGGAGCGCCAATGTCTTAGTATTTGCGCATTTGTGCAAATAAATTTAACAGGGTGGTTTTCGCAACGTTTCATTTCAATGGGCTCAACAAGATGGCGACACTAGCACCAAATGCCCCAAGCCAGAGCATTTCTTGTTGCTATTTTCACGAGCTTGCAGAGTCAGCGACCGGCTGCACGAGTCCCTGGCTTGACACCGCCGAGATCGGTTTTGCTTTTTTGCCGGAGAATGGTCTATGCGGAATCTCTGTCTGCTACACCACACAAGCAAAATAGGACCAATGAGTGGCGACGCATGTATGTCTTTGTAATGCCATGGTAACGTGCTGCGAGCATCGTACCGGCGTCAAGTCGTGTATCATTACTGCGTGGTGCACGTTAAAGACCCCAGGCTAGCGGTTGTACTGCACTGGCTAAATTGCTCATCCACAGCTGGGAGACTCGTCGCCCGTTGAGGCAGACCAAGTTCTAGGCTGTATGAACATACACGCAACCCAATTTTTCTCGCCACAGCGCGAAGAGCTTTTACTTTCAGTTTTAGAGTGACCTCGGCTGATGCCGTGACCTATGTAGCCAATCTACACTCTAAAAAAAAAGCGTGCCAACTAGCACCTTTTAGGGTTCTTTCGCTTGTCCAATGGGCGGCACCCTTAAAGGTGCAGAAAAGAACCCACAAAAAAGGTTCTTTCTAATGAACCCTATTTCGGGGTTCTTTTCGGATCGTTTATTGGTTCTTCTTAATGAACCCTATTTTTGGTTCTTTTCAGAACGCTTCTGGGTTCTATTTAACGAACCCTATTTAGGGGTTCTTCTAGGATCCTTTTTTGGTTCTTCCTAATGAACCCTATTTCGGGTTCTTTCCCGAACCCTTTTTGGTGCTCTTTATGAACCCCATTTCGGGTTCTTTCTAGAACCCTTTCTGGTGCTCTTAATGAACCCTATTTCAGGTTCTTTCTAGAACCGTTTCTGGTGCTCTAAATAAACCCTATTTCAGGGTTCTTTTCGTATCCTTTATTGGTTCTTCTTAATGAACCCCATTTCGGTTCTTTCCAGAACCCTTTTTCGTGCTCTTAATGAACCTTATTTCGAGGTTCTTTACGGATCCTTCTTTGGTTTTTCTTTATGAACCCTATTTCATGTTCTATTTGGAACCTCCTTGGTTCTTTCAATAAATCCCAAGTTCTTTAGATTATGTTGGCGTTATTTTAGTAAACCATATTTGGTACTTCTAACCCTCTTTTATGACAAATGAGTTTTTTTTACATTTCTAGTTAGTTTTTAGTAAATCGTATTTTGTATTTCTTGCTCCACAAGGTGCATTTTTTTCTACCAACCAAAGTGTCTTAAGATTGTTCATTAATCGCTAGCACTGGGCCTTCTCGACAGGTTGACAAACATCAGTCTGGCCAGAGTCAACACACTTCATTCCTGTACGTAATTAACTAGGTGACAGGCAGAACAGTAAACATCATGTCCAATCATATACTTTATTGGAGTAGCAAAAATTGATTCTTCTGTTCGCAGTAAAAAAGCTAACAAAATTCGAAACAGTTTCAAGACGAGACGGGTATCACTGCCAGCAATGTGCACACA
Source organism: Ixodes scapularis (assembly GCF_016920785.2). Lineage (NCBI taxonomy): Eukaryota > Metazoa > Arthropoda > Arachnida > Ixodida > Ixodidae > Ixodes > Ixodes scapularis. Next base: position 128,503,080 of record NW_024609880.1, on the reverse strand, counting down.
GCTTCTACTGTCGTTCTGATGTCGCTCACTGTAAGGGACACCGTCCAGAAAGATGTCAAATTCATTTTCCTGGAGATGGATGAGTGGCATCAGTGTCCGGACTTCCTACAACAAGAAAGCAAGAATATGAACACATGTATTTTCCTCTGTATTATTATGCTGCGAGTTGCTCATTCGCCGCGCTTTCAGATCAATTATAATTGTATAGGTTTCACTAAGCATTTTATTTCTCGTTTAGCCTTACGCTCTAAAACATGCCCGCAGATATGATTTCCTTCAAAACATTTAGTGGGTCAATCATGTGCGATCTAGAGAGCGCGACCAGCGGATGACGAAGCGTCCCCTTCGAAGCCCCCTTCGCTACAACAATGTGTAAAAGCGAAAAATGGTACGCAGCATCAAGCGTTCCCTTTCCATCCAAGAAGTAGTAAAGGAAGAAGATCGGAAGTCAATGAATTACAATATATGTGCAGTACACACGTAAAACAATGCCCAACGTGCCACCGAATTTTCTCTGCTTTTAAAAATGCCCGTGCGTCCACTCGAGGGGCCGATCAATGCAATCTACGAAGAAAACTCGGCCAATGGAGAAGCTGAAAATATGTTTGACTTAAAAATGAAGTCTGTTACGTGACACTGAGCATGAAGTCAGTACGTGAACCGCCATTCTCAGTGACATCTCTCGCTTCATTCATATGTCTAAACATGCTTTGACCTTTTTATTCGCCGAGCTCTCTTCGTGGATTGGTGTGATTGGCTTCTCGAGTGTTCCGCGGGAAGTAGATGCACAGGAATTTTAAGCATGTTTCAAGGAACGTTGGTTCTACCCATATTTAATCCTTCTTGCCCTACAGTCAGTAACAGGTTAAGAAAAAATCTACGAGCTGGAGAGGAGGAAGCGGACAGAAGCTTGTAGGGGAGAGGAGAAACCTTCTCTCCATTGCAAGCGTCCATCGGCTTTCCTCTTTTAGATTTTTCTTAACCTGTCATTGACTTTAGTCGCTTATATTTCCTCTATATTATTTTTAGAAAATAAAGCAAGGATATGTTTTATATTACTAGCTCGTATATTGAAGATATAACCCTGACAAGTTTGCATTACCATCTGTGACAATGCACTATACTCGGGGGTGACTTGGGCAACTTTTTTGGCAATGTAGTCGAAGTTAAAAACGCCCGCGCATCTTAAGCGCCAATCAAGGCTATGCACACGCACTCTTCACTTCAGAAACGCCACAGAAAGTTGTTTCTGAGTATAAGTTAACCCTGTCTTAAACGAATGGCCCCGATAAGCGGTCATCAGTTCGTAATGGGGTAGTAAGTTAACCCAGCATATTTATGGTGGACGAAGGTAAACCTCTGCGTCGTCGCAGTCTGAAACTTGTGATAGATTACAAAAACACCAACTAAAGTATACCTTCAAGCAGCTCTTCGAGGTTCAGAGTGACGTTCTTTTCCTTTGAGGAGCACCTGTGTAGAAGCTGTAAATGCCTCAATCTTGGCTCCCATGTCCTCCGGATGTCTTTGCCGAACGGCAGTTTCACGTCTTGTAGTAACTGAAAAATAAACAACGAATGGACAGTGTTGCTGGTTTACAAAAATACATTTATGCGCTATGAATTTGTACACACGGATTGTTTACACACACACACACACACACACACATATATATATATATATATATATATATATATATATATATATATATATATATATATATTAACTAAATGACCACTTACTGTCACTATAGTGGAGTAAGGCTTGGCGTCAATTAAAATAATTTTGATTTACGTTTTCTTTTATATTGACTAGTTAATCAATTTATAGGTCGCGCTGATCTCGAGGAAAGTTATTTTGTCCAGAAAAGGCCTAGAACAACCGATTTTTTCTTTGACAAGTTTTTACTACGTCTTATAAGGCTTAGTACATAACAACTTGTCATTGTGCCTCATACAGAAGTAAGGCATGGCTAACATGTAAAATAAAATATATGTACATATTTGTACAATAACAAGTTCGAATATCAACTTGCCGTTGTGCTCATACACAAGAAAAGCATGGAAAACATTTAAAATAAAATATTTGTACGTTATTATTTAAACTTCAAAACCACTCTAGATAATAATCATATAAAACACTTAAGTAGCCATGAGAGACAATTGTGTTATAAACACAAAAAAAGAATTAAATGAATATTCTTTTTACTTTTTTGTTTATAAGACTTTTCGTAACTCTAAATCCAACCAATATGCCTGTTAAACTCACTTGATTCAGAGTAAAACAATAGTTAATTAATCGGAATGTTAACTCATTGATTGCCTAGCCTTATTACGAGGTAAAATTATTTAATTTAGCACGTATCAAAAGCCCTTATCTCATTCACAGGTGATAAAACGAGTAGTAAGAAACTTTTGAAGTCCTGATGACCTGTAAAAATCTCGAAACTTTAAGACTAAATATAAAGAAGATAATATTGAGTTACCATTGAGGGAATCGTCATTGCCGGAAATTCCTCAAGGACTGTGAGGGCTCCAGCATCGCTGAGGATCCATTCTTGGCAAGACTGAAACGTCCGCATCATGCGGTCTTGTATCAAGTCGACGTTCAAGGGCGCTTTAGTTATCTCTTCGTTCATGAGCAAAGCATGACGGCGAGCACTCACGGCGTCTTCACATTTGTGAGTATCAACGAATCCCTAAAACAAAAACAATTTGTTACGTTGATGCGCCGTTTACGCATGTAAGCTATTTACATAATAGTTGCAGCACTGAATATAGGACCAAGTATAACAGTTATTTTTATCAAACATACATCCACATTTGTGCAAACACAAAATGCACAAAAAGTTCGCGCCTGTCGATTTCCGCACAACACTCCGAGAGCCAATCGTTGCAACCTGCGAAGTCCTCTCAGCGAATGACGACGCGGAACATACGTTTAGACCAAGAAATGCAATCTGCGCTGTTACATTAAGCAAAGCAAGCGGGACTTTTTGCATTCCCTGATGTCGCAGACAGCATCTTTGGGTCTAACCAAATGTTCGGCATCCTCATTAGTTGAGCGGTGCCGTAAATTGCAGTGATTGGCTCTCAGAGTGCCATGTCCCTGGCCGGTCAAAAAACAAAAACGTTTACAGCACCTATTCGCTCACGTTTATTGGGGCCATAAATACGGATACATTAGCTAATTAAAGCCCGGTAACATACGTTTTTACATTTACGAAGAGATATCATTGCTCATTTCATTCGCGCTGTAAATTCGAAGTTCTGTTCTTGAGATCTTTCTTGCGGAAAGCTTGAACTCAGCATTTTGTCATATTATATATAGTCAGTATTGTAGTAATGAAATCAGTGTTCGCTTCAAAAACGTTTTTTTCTTGTGTAGTTCAACATACAAGACTGTAAAATAATGTTTTTTTTTTTTTTTTTTGTAACGTGCTTGTTTGGACAACTCCAAGTTAAAATAGCATAAAAACAAATTTCAAACGACAAGTAGCTTAATTAATAAGAAGCCGCCCCCTGTCCTACTTATTCTGCCTATGCATCAAACAATTTCCGGCCATTTTGAGCACTACTGCACTTATAGCAATTTTCAAGATAAATTATAAATATTGCCTGATTAGAAGAAGTTTTACCTTGAAATGATGAACAGGCCGATTGCAGTTCGTTTTCAAAAAGCCACCAGCAGACGTCTCCAATCGTCCATGTGCTCACGTCCGCTGACATGTTGCAAGTGATGACTAAAAGGAAAAGAAGGAAGCTACTTCCTTCTAGAGCTTCAAACCCAAAGGGAGAGGAGGTCAAACATTGTTCCGATCCGCCACTTGTACGAGCGAGTGTGGCACTCCCTCGAGCAACGAAACTAGATCCTGTTGGCTCTAGTGACCTTCAGCGACCCATTCCTGTTCACCGCTAAGCTGACAGCGCGGTGGAAGCTACGTGCTTGCCGGACCAATTAGTCGCCTGGTTTTTATCACCTGACACCTTTCTCTGCGGTTGTGATCACATGGTGCAAGGCAGAAGGTTCACTGGTCAAACGAGCATGACGTTCCCAACGAACTGTCAGCCTAGTGGTGAGCAGATTAGCCCCCGAAACGTCGCTTTTGAACACATTACGGCTTATCTTCCGGGGTGCCGTTGAGCTGCCTGAACCATGGTTCGCTGGCGAAGATAATATGCAGATGTCATCGCTTTTCCGTCCTTGTCTGCCAGGAAACACGGCGATCACGTCACCAAGCATGTCCGTCAGGCGCCGGTGAAATTGTTGGCAGTTCACTCTCTTGCCAAAAATAAACACAAAATAAACAAGAGCGTAATTCTCGATTCGGCGTGACACCTTCCGGCAACGGAAACAATCAACACACTGTGTTGAGCAACGCGTGTTGGCCTATTTGGTGGCTGAGCGACTTTTGTGCCGGCAGTACGACAACGCACCTAAATTCGATGATTCAGTGTCCGGTCAGTGACGTGTTTTTTATAGGAATTTATCAAAATAGAGGGCCTGGAAACAAGATTGAATGATAATCGAGCCTATTTTGGAACTCGAAGGAGAAGTGATAATAAATCAGAGAGAGCGAATTGATGTCGCTGACAAAGAATTTTTCTTCCAATCGGAGCCACCTCCGAACCGTCGATTGCCATTTCTGAACAAATATTAGCTCAGTTAAGCGCCACGTCACACAAATGCTGGGCGTGCAGGCGGCGCTTATCTCTTTTACACTAGAAATGGGAATCGAAAACATAGAACCAGCCCAAAAACCGGAAAAATGGCCCCGGACAAAATTGTTCGAATAGAAAACTCGGACAAAATGGTTCAAATAAATTTTTTTCGTATTTTTTCTTGCTCCTTATTTTTATTAGCTTTAATTGGTACAATCCCAACATATAAAAAGATAAATATTCGTATAATGCAATACATTTTTTTTGTGAAATAAACATTTCATTACACAAAGAAACCAGTCGTAAATGTGTGCTACGTTTGGCTTCACTCAAAACGTCTTCTTGTAGCTCTTTTCAACAGAGCTAGAAGAGGGAACTCCTTTAAAGTAAGACATCAAGTTCACAAAATGTAACTGTACGGCATCAATTTAAAGCTTCGAGCGGGAGATCGGAAAGAGTTGTATCAAGCAGTAAAATAGATTGTTGGGCTAGTTGGTTGATCGGCATAATGAAAAAGAATGCAAAATAAGCGGTACAAAGTCGAAGAAAAACACACACGAGACAGGTGCCTGCCCTGTGTGTGTGTTTCTCCAACATTGTCGCGTGTATATTGAGCTTCTTTTTGTTTTTTTATAGTCTCTACAAAAGTTGCATTATAAGAGCATTGAATGTACTTAACAGAACTTCAGAGTAGCACCTTATTAAAAGATGAGTGTCTAAAAATCACTTGGGACCATTCTCTCCGGGATTGCACTTGGGACCATTTTGTCCGGGGCCGTTTCGTCCAGGGCCATTTCGTTTGAGGCCATTTGTTCTGCATCCTATCATGCCATATTGCTCGCGAAAACTACGAGAACAGCAACGACCAGGTTTCTGTGTTTTTTTTTTTTTTTTCCTCATGCCATCCCATTCTCCTAACTCTTGGTGGGCGACCTCAAAGTAGCGAGCGGGGTTCAACGGCGGACGGAGCACTCATTTCTTACACTGCACATAAATTTGAACGCACAGCATATCGAAGTTTAGTTTTGCTTCACTCAAAACGCACTTATAGAATATGCCTATGGGATTATTTCGGGGTATCCTTCTAGACATAACTGCTCCTTGAAATCGAAAAACCACCATTTACAGACTGATTTATTTTTGAAGATAAAGATGACTGCAACACATCACTTGAACCTTCCGCGCAGCAGGATTTTTGATAGTGATAGTGATAGTGATAGTACTTTATTGCACTTAAAAGTTTGTGGTGCCGTTCGGTGTGCAGGTGAGGAGGGAAAGGCGTGCGCCCATACACATATTGTGCCCCTTTCACCAACCGGACGGCGCTATGAAGACTATTTTAGTTCTTATAAAAACTAATCTAGACAAAAACGTTTTTTCACGCACGCACGCTCAAACGCACGCACGCACGCACACGCGCGCGCACACACGCGCACACACGCGCACACACGCGCACACACGCGCGCGCGCACACACACACACACACACACACACACACACACACACACACACACACACACACACACACACACACACACACACACACACACACACACACACACACACACACACACACACACACACACACACACACACACACACGCACACGCACGCACACACACACACACACACGCACACACACACACACACACACACACACACACACACACACACACACACACACACACACACACCGGTGATTATGCTATTGTCCGAGTAACTGTTCTACACAACTCGCGGATGTCGTCTCGGTTGCAGGGGATTGACTCCGTGAGGTGGTGTGGGAGTGACCTCCAAATTTCTGCAGCACGCATTAGGCACGATGTCTTGTGGCGCAAAGTTCGCGACAGTGGAGGTTGTAGTCGGCCAGTTCGCTTGTTGAGGCGAGGTGGGGAAGGCACGTCAGGGTGGCCAGCACCCATCATTAGGCAGAAGAGCCTGATCGAGGCTACGTCTCTGCGGTGTTGCAGAGTCCGCCACTGGGCGTACTGCAGGAGTCTGGTAGTGGAAATATCTCTGGCGGCAGTGTGGTGCGACGAGGGGGAATCTCGTCGGTACAGCGTAAGGGCTGCCCTCCGCTGTATGGACTCGAGAGATTTCTTATGCGTTGTTGAGGGGGGGTCCCAGATAGCAGAACAGAATTCCAGCTGCGGGAGTACCAGCGACGTGTATAGGTGCCTGAGTGGTGCGGCTGGCATGCCGCGCGTAACTTGGGTGACGAAACCCAGTGTCCGCCTCGCACGTGAAGCAGTTCCCTGGATGTGGCGACTAAAATCGAGGCGCTCATCGAACGCGACTCCGAGCAGTTTTGTGTGAGTGACACGAGAGAGTTCGGTGCCACCTATTGCAAGGGGTGGGGAGTGTGAGGGCTTAGCCAAGGACAGGCTGACTGTCATGCTAAGGCATGAAATAGAGTTAGCATGTCATGCTAAGGCATGAAATAGAGTTGGGACCCATCCTCGCGGATGGGTCCCAACTCTATTTTTGCGGCTCGACACGTGCCGCGAAACAATCAGAGGCGCCGTATTGGGAGACGGGTGGTGTCATGACTCATGACCACAAGCTAGGACAACTGCATCATTCCATTTAGCGCTCTCTGGGCGGCACCATTTTGTTCGCCCGCAGCGCCCTCTCCACACATTTGGGAAGTTCAGCGGGTTCGGCGGGGTAAAACGAGAGAGGGGGCTCGCGCCAGACTCCGCTAGCAGACGACAAACCGGGAGGTTGCCGTTCTCCGTCTTTGGGCTGTAGCGGCGGGCTCTACCGAACATCGAACTCTCGCTCGTGGCTGCCGTTGTGAAGTGGTTCGCGTTCTTAGAATAGTTAGAGCTACTCCAAAATTATCCTATAGCTCTCTGTTGTTCTATTTTGCGAAATGATCAACTAGCATATCTTTTTTCCGTTACTTAAATAGCAGTTGAGTCAGCCGGCAGTACTACCCTCAACTATTGCGTGTATTGCGGCATGAGAGCACGTTTTATTTATTATTTCAGACTTCCACTCATGGTCGCTAAAGGCCTACACCAGTACGAACTTTGTATAGTAAAAAAAATACAGCAACCGGATTTACTTTTCGCCAAAGAGATCGGCCAATCTGACACAGTTTTCCCTATTTTTTCTTTTATTTGCACGCTGGTAACAGGGAAATCGGACCCTGTGAGTCTCTTTATCTAGCATAATATTACACGACAACTGGCATACCAAAATCTGCGCATCTGCGCTTGAAAGTTCCAAAATGACGCGATTTTAAACAGAGTTTGCACGCCAGCCGGACGCTAGCTACAGCCCACTTGGCGGAGCGGACGGAACGCGGGGTGAGAGGGGGAGTGCATTTTTTTCTCTTTTACCCTCCCTGCTATGACCCTAATGGAACGGTCTATACTAAAACAAAAAAAACAAAAAACGTTCCTCTGTTCTATTTTTTTTTTCATTCATACGCGCAGTTATACGTATATTGTTTAAACACGAAAGCAAGTTAGAAAATAGCTTTTGTTACTAAAAAAACACGACGCCGCTTAATCACCGCATCACTCATTCATCGCAACATGCACTTTTTTGTATGTGTTGATCATTCATCGAAGTTTTGCACCTTTGAAAATTTGTATGCATTTTTTGGGGGTTGGGGGGAAATAAACTACACAATCGATTTCCGGAGGTACAGATTTCTTCAAATAAACTTTAATTCAATGACCCGTTTGGTTTATACAAATGAGTACCTAAGAGTAGCTTTATGCTAACATTTCTTACTAAATAAAACACGGCGAGCAGTTACGCTTGCAAACGAACGCCAGTGTTCAAACCGCTGAAGCAGGTGGCCCGGGAGTCAAAGGCATCGAAGCCTGTTTCATCTGTGGTCCGAGGCGAAGATTATCTCGGTTTGGTAAATAACACAACGCGACTTGGTAAATAACTACGACATTCCACCTCTCTAAGCTTTCAAGGACTTGACAGCTCGCACGGGCAGCTTTGTTTCCACAGAATGGCGCACCCAATTTCTCGCGTGCAAAGCCTTTCGAGCCTGGTCATTGTGTCCCTCTATCCGGTAGAAGACTTAAGTGACCTCCTTTTTCCAAAGATCGCTTTATCTCTTTCCTGGCTGCAACAAGAACCCTTTTCGCTCTCTCCAGGCCGGAAACTAGCTCTGCATTTCTTTTTTTACTTTGCGAGGGGTGCTTTTGGTTGAGAAAGCACGCTTCTAAAGGATCTTCCCCGAAATCGGTTCTTGTTTAGCGAAAAGAACCCTTTTTTGCTCATTTGGCTCCTTTTTTTCTGAGAGTGTAGCGGTACGAAAGAGCCACGTAACCTCGCGCTCCGCGAGTCTCTAGGGGACACCAAGGCCGTGTTCCAAAATCTACTCCATCTTACTCCAAGGTAAGGGTTTTGCACCTTGGCGTTCTAAAACCTGCCCGCGTCTAGCATTTCTCAGTCTGCGCTGTCATGTGACAGGACCCGCCGGAGTAACTCGGATTCGTTTGGGTAAGATTTTGAACGGAGCCCAAGAGTTCCACGCTCTTAGTAAGACCCCTGGATGTGTTTGTTTGTCTTGCAAGCGGCATCAAATCATCAAAAAACGCCAATTCACGAGCCGGTGCCTCGCGCAACGCTTGGAAGCATATGATGGCGCGGCACTAAAATGAGCTATGTATAGAGTTCCTGTATAGGCTCCGGGAGCCAGAGTCTCGCGTTCAGCTATCTTATAATCTTAAAGGGGCGATGCAACAATTTTTGTACTTTGCGCTAATACCGCCTAGAAAGAATTCCTGACATTAATGACCTATGAAACACGCGTTCGTTTTTCATCCCACGCAATAGAAGTCCCAGAAAAAAATTAAAGAAAATCGAGCAGCGTTCACCCCCTCAACTCGCAGCCAGAACAAGCGGCCACGTGATCTGAAGCCGATTATATGCCGCCGATGTTGATTATAGCCACGTGCTGGGGTTGGCAAAGCACAGGGCACGCGCTGAGTTCCAGATATTGTTATGGCTCGGCTATTGTCGTCGTTGCAGCGATTGGACACGGGCCACTACTCGAATGCTTCTCGAGCTAGTAATTATCACGAGCCCAAATCGAGTGCCCACGCAATGCTCGGGTCAAATCTATGAACACCATTCAAATATCGTCATATGGGTGTACTGCGATCCCCACGTTACGTCATCAAATTCCGCCAAGGAGAGATTGAATGGAAGTGATCACTTTTGTCCTTGAAATTGCACCGCAACAAAGGAGTTTCTTGGCCATTGGCGTTGCGTGCAAGTATCCTTCAGTCCCACTAGTGCCAGTAAGCTCGTGTAAAGTGAAAAACATTCCAACTGAATATCGTTGCACAGCTCCTTTAAGTTATGCAGGAAAGCCACCCCTCGCGCGTGTAGGAGCCGTGCTCCGTCAATTGCGGCCGGTCGCGTGAAGGAATTCGGTGAATAGCGGCGCCGCCGCGCATGAAAAAACAGGAAAGGAGGAGGATCAGGCAAAAGCAGGGGAACATAGGCCGGGGCGCGTGGAACGTCTACTTTCCTGCACGGCGCAGGAGTTTTTGCTTCTCACTTGGTCGATCTCGGCGAATAGCGGCGCGGCGGCACGTGGAAAACAGACGCGCAACTCTGGCCCACGTATGGACCCTAGAGTTGCGCGTCTGATTTTTAACTTTTTACACGTTCTTAGGAAAGTGTGGACTGCTAGTCAAGCTGCCCTTGGGTGGCCTGCGTGTTCTGGAATGTCTAGCGCAATCTATGACAAGGTGAACGGTGACTGGAACAAAGTTTCGAGAAGCAAGAATTTCTCGAACTTTGTTTTAATTTTTTGAGCGGCCTTCATATTGTTGGACATTGTTACTGTGTTCATAGAGAAGTGTTAAGTGATACTATAATAAACTGCTCTCGGGTGTCCGGCACGTTTTGTAATGTCTCATTTTTAATGGTCCTAGATACACTATTCGAAGGTTAGTGAGCGTAAGGTAGCGCGAGCTAGTATTGAACAAAAGCTTGTTTTGGTTTCGCTTCCTTGATGGCGTCATTGCAATGATGGGGATGCCCACGAATAATTTCTGTGCGTGTTTATTATAGTCAGATTCAACATGAGAAGAAGAACAGTGCGAGGGGGAAAGGGGCGCTCACAAGAAAGCCGTTGTGAAAAGGAGGTCGCTCCTCTCCACTTGAACTTTCCGCTTCCGCCCTTTTCACCTCCCACTGTCTTACGTTATATTTGACTATATCAGTACATTATTTATGTTATGTCATCTATTAAGAGCGGTCGGGAATACAAACGATTTTTTTTAATGTCTACTGAATGTTTGGGTGATCTACTAATATTTAGGGTGTCCATCTACTGATTTATAATTTCCCCATCTGGGAACACTGCATGCAAACAGGTATCATATTACGGACTAGTGAATCAAGAAAAGAACCGCAGCCATCGGCCACTGGGGACTTTGTTTGCATTATTTTCCTTCGACACTATATGCTCCTTTCTCTTCATCTGCATCTTTACATATATCCCTGACTTATATCTAGAATAAAAACATATTCAAGCATTCCCTTTCAGCGTGATAGTATTCTGTGGCTGTAGTCGGCTAGAAGTCAAGAAGGTATTCGAGAAGCTTCTCCCACAAGCGCGATGCTCCCCTTTCAAATCCTTCCGCAGTCGAAAGAATAGTTCACTGGAAACGCCCCTTGTTCCGCTTCAATGGATAGATATTGACTACAGCCAGCTTGTCTCCGACCCGGGATCCGGTCAACTCGTCAAAAGCCAACTCGTCGACGGCCCATTCGTCGACTAGGCCAATTCGTAATAGTGCAATTAGTTGAAGGGCAACTTGTCGAAAGGGGCAGTCAGTCGAAGGGCGATTCGTCGAATGGGTTGAATGACGGTCCGAGGTTAAACTTCGTAGTTCCTTCTTACCTTTTGACCTAAATTTTTATTTGTGTTTGGACACAGCGCCCTTCTTAGGTTACAAGACGGAAAGAACAATCACAAGACTGCGAAGACAGGACAGTATCTTGAGACAAGTTGAGAAATGTTCATTTCGGGGTCGTACTTTTGTTTGTTTGTTTTATTACTTTTTTGTAATGAGCCGTCGCAGACTGTCGCCGCGAAGCGACGTGACTGATGGGCCAGGCGGGTTAGCATTTCTGTTATGAGCCGCCGTATAGACGGTCGCCGCGAAGCGGGGTGAACGGGTGGGTCGTGTAGTTTAACACGCGGCCCAGTGATACACGCGCGACTTAGTGATCGCCTCCCACTACACCGTGACAGCGACGAAAGCTGCAAGTTGTTATTTTCGACAAGAAAGAGCGCACCGGAGGCTATTATCGTGCGGCGATATTACGCATTACTATAGGGCAGGATTTGCTTCGAAATTTCAGGACAGAATTATATATTGTGGCTTTCAAACAGTGGCGACCAGTTGTCCTCTTCGACAAGTGTTCCTTCGACGAGTTGCCCTATGACGAATTGGCCTATTCGACGAATGGACCGCCCACGAGTTGGCCGTCGACGAGTTGGCTTTCGACGAGTTGGTTCCCTCTACTCATCGGAGAGGGAACCGAGCCCCCGAAAATAGCCTTTGTATCCATCGGAGGGGGAACCCTATTCCCCGAAAGTCGTATTTGTTTCCATCAGAGGGGGAAAACTCTAAAATCTCTCTCGTCGCTTCCACAACGCTTAGTCAAAATTGAAAGTTAAAGCAAATATTTACAGGAAGGCAAGACCCTCCTCCCGCGTTGGCCGCGACGTCATTGAAACGATGGGACGCTATTGGATCTGGAGGTGGCGGAGGGATATATGAAGCCCTTTGAGGGGCATTTGCTGTTACCTTCACGACCTGTAACTTACTATAACAACAATCAATTCTTTGCGAACATCACGATTATGGCGCAATAGTTGACGGAAGTAGCAGACGACACTCCTCGCTAGTTCTGGCAAAACGGCCAATATAATCTTTTTTCGCATTTCCCCGCTCGGTGTCGAGGATAAGGGGGTTCGCTTCAACCAGCAAAATATGGCCGCCGATGCTTGTTTACTGAGCAGTCGTGCCCGTCGCCATCCCCCTCGCTGGCGTGACGGGCGATAATATCAGGCACAAAGGGGCACACCGCCTGCAGGAAACACTCCCTGTGTAAAATAGCCGGCATGAGCCCACAGGAGACGTTATCTCTGGGGATGCAAGGTTTTTCAAACTGATGTGATGAAGACGAGGGACACGTATTTCATATAGGCAAAATTAAAATCGACGAAAGAGAAGAAGTTATCCATTAAATGTAAGTCAACGAAGAAAAAGATGGTATCCAGTAAATGGTTGTTAGTCCAGCGGAGTGCGTGTGTATGTTCCTTGTGACTCTCTGTTTTGCATTTTTCTTCCTTCGTTCAGCTGGCGTATCTACAAGTCTCCTAAGTTTACCGTTTTAGTTATTCACTTTCAAACGTGCCCCCTCCACCAGTGGGCGCGAATGAAACTCTCCACCTCTTCATGAATTACGACTTTTCCGGTACTCATTTTTTTTTCTGGTCAAAACTAAATGTGGATTTATTTATGCTAGACACCAGACAAAGGAATATAAAAACATTAGTTGACTAAAAAGTGTCGACCAGCCACCCTTTGGTCAATCTTTTCTGAAATCACCCAGATATGCATTTAAACTTTCATGCATACTAGTATTTTTTCGGTATTATTGTTTCTGTATAAACATTAAATCCATTTCCTGTTGGGCCACCATGTTGGCTTGCAGTATCCTGTATCTAAAAGGGAAAGAAAGTGAGCTGTTTTTTTTTTCTGTGTGTTCAGTTTTCAACAACGCCACTAGGGGCCACTACAGCTGGATCTCATCTCCAATAGTCCCCATAATCTCGTCATTGCTAATCCGGATCTGACCCTTGAAGAAACTACGGGGCCCTCGTATATATGGCATCTCTGGCTGAAGCTGCCATTCACAGTGGCTCTTTAGTAAAAAAATCCTCGCGTAGCCTTTCCATTTGACACGTAAACCAAGCGAAGCTCTACTAAAGGGTTTATTCAGAGTCATATGTAGAAATAGTGTCATCCCCACTCCCAGCGGACTTCGACCAATCGCAGGACAAATCCGTTTCGCAGCATTTGGGGTAGTTGCCTTTACCTACGCGAACGTATTCGCAGCGTGGGTCCTCTGGTTTTAGGGGGGGTGGAGGACACCTGCGAGAAAACGTTTGAACATCACGTCGGTAAGAGTGCAATAATCAATTAAAAAAAGAAAACATCATACTGCCGTCCGTGTGGTGAAATGTTGGCTATATCGAAGTGGGCACTACGAGGCGAGAAATGCCACCCGTGTACGCGGCTTCAAACGTAAACAGTCTGGCATGAGCGCCATTGATGTCCACATCCACCCCTTGTCGGCTCCGGAAGCGAAGCGAGCCTGACGCTTCTTGTCCACTTACTTTGGGCTTGAAGCCGTACTCAGAAGTGACATTTCTCGCTTCCGCTACAACTTTATTTATCAAAAGTTTACAACAGGGTTAGACTTTACCGCGGTCGAGTGTCAAATCTAGAAATGCACTAGGCCCCAGAAAGAAATATAAAAAGAACTTAGTTTTAATTTTTTTTAGTTGTTTCTTCAATTAATTAACCTATTTGATTGTTTTCGTGAGATTGCCATGGCTGCCAATGGACATTTCTGGAAAGTAGCACGCGCCCTCAAGCGGCGCGCGTGAGGCATTATGGGAACCGTCAGGGTCTCTGCTCCGCCGTCTGCTGCTAAATGGCTACGACCGTCGCACAACCTGCGAGAACCACGTTGCCTACGTTCGCGTTGGGTCCCTGCGTACGGCAGAAAACGACCTTCATCTTATTGCGCCTCTCGTCCTTCAAAAACAGATGCCATGACACTTGACGATCTTTCAGGATGTTGTGGTCGCATCCTTTTACGCAGCACTTTCCTTTGCCCTTTTTTGGATGAGCTAACCACACGACCACCTTTCTTTTTTAATGAACCATCGCGCGTGGGCCACTAGCCAAAAGAGCGAGGTATCACTCACGCATCAAACATCATTCTTTCTTTTTTTTTTTTTAACAAGAATTGTTGCGGGAATTAGTTAAGGTATAAAAAAAAAGTTGGTACATTTTATTGTCCTTCGCCAATAAAAAACAACAACTACTACTAATACTACAACGCAACTCGTCCAAACGACGTTCGAAGACCGTTAGCTCGCCTGGATGCATGAATTGATTTAGAATGGCGCTGCAGTTCCGGCAAGCGTGCGCCACCTAGCATGCGAAAGCTCGACTTGGTTACACTTGGCTCGGCTGAAGTACACTGTAGCTAAAGGGCCCGTCACCCTCACAGTTCCCATAAAGCCCCAGAGCACTCACTCGAGGCGCTGGCGTTTCCAGAAAGATGCA
Source organism: Ixodes scapularis (assembly GCF_016920785.2). NCBI lineage: Eukaryota > Metazoa > Arthropoda > Arachnida > Ixodida > Ixodidae > Ixodes > Ixodes scapularis. Next base: position 128,488,055 of record NW_024609880.1, on the reverse strand, counting down.
TTCGCCCCAGGTATAAAAAGCTCATAACGCAGGTTCCGTTTTTTTAAATACTGGACTAACGAAAATAAAAAAAAACACAAAAAACGCTCTGCCTGTGCACTTGTTATATGTGCTCTCAATGTATTCAATTTATGCCACATCTTAGGTCATCGGTCGTTTCTTGACAAAGAAATAGAAACACGGTGGTAATGATACTACGCGAAGTTAAAATATCGTACGTGTATATCAGTTCTTTTTATATTTGACTTTATCCACACATATCTTCAGAAAAGCTAACTTGGAAACAATCACCAAGTTCCCACAATTTCACTGAACCGTTTAAAAAGCTCCAACTTCGGTGAAACCCCCAATTGCTGAGTAGGAACCAACCGGGTGTGATGACATTACGTGGAGATAGATGAGGCTGTTTACAAGCCCCGATAAGTTCATACTTGCTTTCGCACTAAGCCCGAGCGCAACCGACGCTTCCGATGTAGCTAATCGCCTGGTAGCCATGGCAGAATATTGGATTTTTCTGGTTTTGGTTTTTAATTTCTAGGCTAGGTGACGCGAGCTACCGCCCGTTATAAAGTGTACAGCAGTTAAAATCCATTCATCCATTCATCCGTCCATCCATCCATCCATCCAACCATCAATCTGCCATGGTTGCCTGAGTTCTGGAGCTTTCTACGTATTTAAACTAAGTGATCTTTTGAAGAAGAACCTTAAGATTTAACATCAATAATTATTTAACCTTTTCTCTTAATATGACGCTAGTGCAGTTTTTAAATGGCTGATCCGCCTGGTCTGAGCAGGCGATGCACCGTTCTTCCATTGGACCAGGGTTAGAGGCAAGGGATGTCGTAACTTACGATTCGATGATGAGATAGCGTGCTTTCGCTGCGCACATAATTTTCTCGCAATCCTCTTGGTCTGTGAAACTCCCACCGTCTTTTAATGGACGACCTTCGGGGAGGATGCATTTTCCTGATAATCAGTTTGAAAAAAAAATTCAGGTTTGAAAAGATGTGGTGCGTTATCAGAACATGTGATGTAGCAAACCCAGAGGAGATTTCTGAGATCGCCTAAGATATGGCGAGAACTAACTCTGCTGGCTCTATTCATCCTAGAAATCCTTAAATCATGACGATAAGTGGCCGATTTTCGCATTAAAAAAACGATCAAAGATCGCAACGAAACGAGGCGATGGGAGGAGCATGTTCCGACACCAGGACCACTGTCAGCCAATAGCAATCGAAGATTCCTCGCGCCTCCGACCGGTGGAACCGCGAAGCGATATGTCGAATGCGCTCTGCTCGTTGCTCACACAGCCCGGACTACTGTGTACTAGAATACGGGGTAGTGTTGGGACCGGCGCGACTCGACAATAGGAACTTTTAAGGCTGGGCGTGTAGACAACAATCGCGGCACTGCTGTCGCCAAGGCAGCAGAAATTCGCCTAAGTTCGCACGTGTCGCCGCACGTGCGCGTGCACGTGGTGCACGCGCACCACCAGTACCATGCTACCATACTGACCCTATAGACGCTTTGCAGCAGCTGTGCATGGACGCCGCCATAACTGACCTTCAGTTTTGGTTTCCTCTTACTACGTTTATTTCACTTCATAATTACCATAGAAAACCAAGTTATTGCCATCCTAGATTCAACTGTGTCCTTTTCTAAAGCATCGGCCTTTGTAGAGGATCGTCAACTACCGTTTCAGTTGCTCGGCATCTCGGTAAGACAAGAGAAGGTCAGCAATGGCGGCTGTAATTTGGCGCGTGTGTAAAGCGTAGTTTGGCTATTCATTGGGAAACATAGGAGAGAAATGAGGAAGCGCCATTGGCCGAACGCGGGCTGGGCGCGTTCCAGGGCGTCACAAATTCGAATGTGGTCAAACAGAAGCCGGAAATGATACCCTGGCGGTGACTGCGAGAAACAAACCTGATAAGTGCGTCGGAGTAACTCTCGCGGGCTGAAAATATGGTGCACGTGATGTTTCAATCAAGGTCATCCAAAATTATGGTGGAAGAGTGCGACTAGCGGAACGATCGACATAGTGCGTACGCCAGGCGCCGAGGGCCTGGAATTTGCCGTCCGAGCGATCACACTCTATCCGAGCAAAACAGAGTTGAGCTGCGCATTCGTTTCTTACATCTTTCTGCATGATCGTGATCGAAACATCCCGTGCACCCTATTTTCAACCATAAAGGGTTACTACAATTAACTCTTACGTGCTTAAGGCCGACCCACATAGGGCGTATTAGGGAGTTTTCGTAGATCGTTTTCGCCGTCCCGCAAGGCACTCCGCAACCCGCTACGATAGCGGGAACTCCACAGTCAAGGCTATCGGCGCGCAGGCGCAGTAGCAACTTCTTCGTTCCGGAACGCTTAGCGGAGGGGGCAGTGCGGTCTACGAAAACTCCCTATTCTCGACGAATTTACGTGCGTTTTAGCGGGCGTAATCAAGGGATTTGGCAAGCGTTTTTTTCACAGAAGGGAAGAGGGGAAGGTCGCCAAACCACACGAAACGCTTTTCGTCGACGTCTCCTCGGCGTTTGGTGCAGTGTAGCCCGACTCGCGCCTTTCACGAAAGGAGGCAAAATGTAAATAGACTGCTATTTTATTGCGTTCCGCGAGGAGACCTAAATAACTGAATGTTGATAAGCGACCAAAGCCTAATTTGCTTACACCTGTTTCATAAATGTTCATTGCAAGCGTCAAGTTGCCAAAAACTTCCGGCAGGAGGACGGCCGCGATCTCTGCTCAAAACCCTTCCTTTTGCAACTCTTTCCACATCGCCCGCAACATCCATGGTATTTACTTCTGTCATCGCCCGTTCCAAAGAGATATAGCGATTTCGTGCATTTCGCCGATAAACCGGCGAACGCGACAAGCGGGTTCCCATTTCGGCGGCTGAGTCAAGCCAGCCAGCCGGCCGCATGGCTAGGCAAGCCGAATCTCGAGCAACTTCCGGCTCTCAACTCGGGAGCTGATTGGCCGGAACCGCGCCGAACGCTTCCGGATACGCCACGCCGAAATACGCCGATGCGCCGAGATCTGTCTCTGTCGGATCGCCGAATGCGCGCGTATTTACGCCGACCGAGGAAGCGCTCGTTCCGACGGGATCACGCCCACCAAAACGCCGGCAAATACGTCGCAAATACGCCCTATGTGATTTGGGCTTTATTAAAACAACCAAAACTGTTTCTTGCTAGCACCGCGAGGGGCTTCTTCTCGGCTTCTGGTTGGCCTAGAGAGCATGCCAAGCCCACTTTCTGCGTCTAATGCACGCCCTGCCTCTGCCCGCGCCTGCCATTGACCAAACTCTCTGTACACATGGCTCTTTACAGCATACCTCGGCAAACCTCACTCATGAGGGCCCTCACTCGCCCTCACTCACCCTCATCTTCACAGGTGAAGTGAGGGTGAGTGAGTTTCTGAACCAGGAAAATTCATGAGTGTGAGGGTGAGTGAGGGCCGTGAGGGCTGTGAGGGCGGTGAGGGCCGTGAGGGGTGTGAGGGCGGTGAGGGCCGTGAGGGCGGTGAGTGCCATGAGGGCCGTGAGGGCCGTGAGGGGGGTGAGGGCCGTGAGGGCCGTGAGGGCCGTGAGGGCCGTGAGGGCGGTGAGGGCCGAGAGGGTGGTGAGGGCCGTGAGGGCCATGCAACTCGGAGCGATTCGAATGCGTTTGAAGCGGCTGCATCCAAACAGGGACGCAAAATTTTCACGTGATACCTCGTGCCGGTGATGATGACACCGAAAGACTTGGTTCTGGTTTGAAATCGATCGTTTTTTTGGAAATAAACTGTTTCAGAAAGACGCATTAGTATTCTTAACGAGATTTAAATGCATAAAAACACGTTTATAACGGGTAATTGTGTCTAAATAGTGCAAGAAAAATAAAATTTTATGATGACGATGGCAAATTGCAGGAATTGGTTGCTGCGTGTGATCGCGGGCGGCCCGTGTTGCTGGTGTTACAATGTAAAGTTTCTGGGCGAAATTGCCCCATCTGAAGCTGGCCTGAGTGGCGTGAGGGCCATCAGTGCGTGAGGGGCGTGAGGGCCGCAAGGGCGGTGAGGCGCGTGAGGGCGGTGAGTGGCGTGAGGGCGGTGAGTGGCGTGAGGGCCGTGAGGGCGGTGAGGGCCGTGAGGGCGGTGAGGGCCGTGAGGGCGGTGAGGGCGGTGAGTGGCGTGAGGGCTATGAGTGCGTGAGGGCCGTGAGGGCTATGAGTGCGTGAGGGCGGTGAGGGCGGTGAGGGCCGTGAGGGCGGTGAGGGCCGTGAGGGCGGTGAGTGGCGTGAGGGCCATGAGTGAGTGAGGGGCGTGAGGGCCGTGAGGGGCGTGAGGGCCGTGAGGGCGGTGAGTGCGTGAGGGCCGTGAGGTTCAGTGAGGGTGAGTGAAGGGCTGAAGGTGAGTGTGACTGTGAGGGTGAGGGTGAGTGAGGGGCTGAAGGTGAGTGTAGCTGTGAGGGTGAGGGTGAGTGAGGGGCTTAGGTGAGTGTGGCTGTGAGGGTGAGGGTGAGAGAGGGCGACCTAAAATGCCGACCTCTGCTTTACAGCCGATGCGCCGGCGTCGACACCTATCGGGATCTACATCACACGCATCACGCGAGCCGCTCCGGTCCTACCCCGACTTCCAGTGCACTGCACCCGGACTAAGATTCAATCCAGCGAGCGAGCGCTCGAGAACTGACGACCGAACACATCACTCCCGCACAAAAAAAAAAAACATTTGCGTTTTTTTGGGGGGGTTGTTTGCCCTTTTTTCTTGGGGGAGGGGGGGGGGGGGACGTTTATTGCAGTATTATGCTCCCCCTCCGGGAAAAATTAATATTTTTTCGACTATACTTATTTGCCTTTATCATCTACAATGGCGTATACATTTTGTAATAACAGCGTTGGGAATCTCAACGAAATTTTCATTTTTTACATGTCGTGCTGACTGCCGTAAAAACACTCCTCCCATCGCAGGAGATAACCTCGGTGTGTTCGATCTTTAAATGCTTTTTTAATAAGGAATTCGGCCGCACACCGTTGTGATTTATGACTTTCTAGGGAGCTTAGAGCCCGCAGAGCTTATTATTATCGACATATTTAGGCGATCTCGGAAACCTCTTCAGGTCACCTTTAAAGAGACAGTGAACACCAACTGTTCGCTTTGTTTTTAAAGAAACACTGAAATGAACACATATATCTTTTAAACGGCTCATTCTGGACATGCATCTTTTTTAAATCTATGTTTCTCGGAAGAATAACATTTTTTGCGCAATATTTACGCCGTTCGACGAAATTTGGGCGGAGGTAGCCCGCCCTAAGCCCCGCCTAGGAGTGTAGCTAAGTACGCTCAATTTCTGGGCTCTTATTGGTTGGAGAGATTATTGACGCGTGGATTTTTGCGTACTAAATTGTTTCTCTCTCCGTAATATAATTTTTATCGGCACTATTCTGATGTATGAGAAACAAATAATCTCGATAGAGTCATTATTGCTTTCAAAAGTTATCTAACCTCGCCATTTTCCCCATTGGTTCGAAACAACGTTGCGAAACAAGGGTTATAGTGGGCAGGAAGCAGCGTCCGATTCTCCATACATGGAGCCAAGTGTAACGGAAGTAGGCCTGACCACGAAATGTCCTCTCAGTCTCTCGGCTATCGAGACGATCCTTTTCCGGTGTCTCTTTTCTTGCCCATCTTTTACCACAGTCTCGGAACTTTTTATTATAATCAGCAAATATCGCTTGCAAGGTCTGTACCAGACACGTAGCCAGGATTTTGGTTCGGGGGGGGGGGGGGGGAGGGAGGGAGGGAGGGAGGGAGAGGAGGGAAAGGGGAGGGAAGGCGCAAGCTCAATAAAAAAAAAAGGGGGGGGGGGGGAAGGAAAGGCCATTTTCGCAGGTTCCCTGAAAGAGAGAGGATCGCGGCCCTGACGTCACACAGCTGCGGTGGTGTTGTCGACGGCACTGCGCATGCGCAGATGCTTGCCTTCACGCGAATTCTGTTTCTGGGCACGCGCATTGCCCACACCTTGATGTAGGCAAACGTGGGCTTGTTTGTAAACAGCGTGTCGCTCTTATAGACTGACATGCCGGCCACAGTCTTTTGCCGTCTTTCCGCCGACAGGGGGGATTAGCTAACACGTGGCCACGTGTCCTCGAAACTTAAAGGCGTTTATTCCGCTCCGTGGAGAATACGCTCAGTCGTGTGAAAACACCAGAGGACTTGTTACTTTAATCTAAAATTAAAAGGAAAAAAAGAAAAAGCAAAAGAAAACGTGAAGTATTTATACTGAATGGTACTTTTTGTGGGCACTTGTCACTTGGTGTCTTTGGGAGAAGTCCCGAAGTCCCCCGTCTATAGCAATGGCATATACATTCATTACCTAAATAATTAACCAAATTACGCGCGTAATGAATTGAAATAGGAAGTAACGTGACAAATATGCACGAACGACAAGGAATAACGAGTAATCGTGCTACTCGTTGTGTGAGTCACAATTATTGTGATTAAACAGACCGGATAACCGAAGGAAGAGACTTCATCAAAAATGAACTCTGCGGTCGCCCCGCTACCCAAATGTCATCATCGCTAGTAGATCGACGCAGCGCTGCCGAGTTCGCGTCAGCCTTGCGCCACTCATCCGTCTTGCAGCGAGCGTAACGTCATCAAGCGGCGACGCAAACGTTCACGCGTCTGTCGATTTTGCGGTGCTCGTCGATCTTTAGCATGTTTGCCGCTTAGAGTGTGTCGGGAATGAACTAACGGTGACGTCATTATCAGGCCTTGTCTTTTAAGGGCGGGACAAAGCCCATCTTAGCAGCGTCTCCGCACTGCAATTCTGAATACACACTTTTCTGAGGTGAACTCGGAACACTAATGAACACAGAGCGCTAGTTCGTCTGCTACTTGCCCAGGGGTTGTGTAATGATGCCAAAGGGCCGAGCTCTGATTGGCTCTGATTAAAAGATAGTGTATAGACCTGAATCCTAGCTGCCTTGAGGTCTACCCACTATCCTTCCAATCAGGGCCAATCAAAGCTCAGCGTTTGACGTCACGCAAATGATAAAAGCGAGCGGCATCGCACCCCAACCATCCAGATTCTCGGGCGATTGAAGGAAGATTAGTGGTTGGTGTTCCGAGTGCACTCTTATATAGTCTACACTCAAAGGCTCCTGAGAGAGCAAGGTCTCACCCCGACGCACTGTGACGCGTTCCACTCTTGCGTCGGCTGACGCTTCATCGATAAAAGGCAACACGGCGGCCAAGGAAGAGAGCAAAGCCAACAGGAGTCCCAAGTTTCCAGACATGGTGGTCGAATAGTATAGAGAGCCAGCCTTCCGGACGCTCCAAACTAAAACTACGTGCTCTGATCAGAGCGCGCCGATTATATTTTGCAGAAATGGACGTCCTGCCGCGGTTGACAGATTTACGTCACGGCAGTTCGCACGATTTTAGTTCAAAAAGTTTGTTCGTTCGGAGAAATGTTATCGCGACTACGCTGGAATGCCAGTGGAACTTCCGTCAGTGCGTCTGATACTTCCACACACCCGAATATTTGTTTGCCCAGCCGGGGCCTGCAGCGCGAGGTAACTTCGTTGAAAGTATACGCGGAATTAAAAATAAGTGTAGGCTTGGGACATCGCACGTTTGATTCGACCAGTCATCAAAGATGACAGGTTAAAAAAAAAAAAGTAAGCCATGATGAGTTAAAGACTAAACCACAGATAAATCTTGCACTTTTTTATGCGTGAGACCGCCAGAACGACGACATTCGAAACTATTTGTTTTGCTGACGTCATGCCCTCGTGATAAAACAACCTGGAGCTCTTTGGGATGAGCGAACACTTGCTATGATTGCATCTGTGTTGAGTGGCAGCTTATATATACCCCTGTCAGACGGGCTAATTTAGTGCACTTCAACCAAGAGCATTTCGGCTCACCGAATGGTAAAGTGCCATTCGTGTTTCCGTGCCACACGGGATACATTAGTGTCACTCGGAAATGATGACAGTAACGATGGGTAAAATACTATTAGACACCTAAAATGTTAAAGTAAAGGCATAAATGTCTCAGCAATATTGTTGTATAAAGAGATATCGGCAAGCACGACCGGTTCGCGATGCTATCTACAAAAGCTGGTTGTCGCGTGATACGGGCGCATCAAAAAAAGGCCTGCGCGCCCGTCCTTCGGTTCCTTCTCGCTCGGTTCTGCGATGTAGCAATAAACACTTCTGCTACCATGTCTCGCCCACCTACATACACTACAAATGGCGACGAAGTACCAAGAAGACGGCGGTGATTCCGCACGGCTCAAGAAAGAAGCTCATCCAGTGACGCGCTGCTAAGACTGCAAGAAGGTATGGCGACACCAGTTACGCAAGTTGTTGGCCGACTTGGTCACATGGAGCCATTTGATGACTCCACAATTGACTGGATCTCGTACGACGAACGCTTGACGTCTTTTCTTCACTTCAACAAGGTCCCTGAAGAGAACAAAGTGCACGCTTTCCTGAGCTGGAGGATACTTGGTGACCATTTGGGCACCCAGGCCGTCGGTGATTGGTGAGCGAGCAAAGTTTTATAAACGTTGACAGACTGACACTGAATCCATTGCTGACTTCGTTTCGGGACTGCGAAGACTCTCGCGATTGTGTCACTTCGAGGAATTTTTAGACGAAGCTTTACGCGACCGCTTCGTTTGCGGACTGCGAAGAGTAGATATACAGAACGTTTTATTCACAGAAGACAAAAAAAAAAAAAAAAACGTTTGGAAAGGCTGTCGAAAGAGCTTTAGCGATAAAAGCCGCGAAAAAAAAAAACGCAGCGGAAGTTCAAGGAACCGAGGAGAACGTGTCAAACAGGCATAAACTCAAGGCGAGTAAAAAACCACGGCAGACGCAAGTACTGACACGACTGAGCGGCGTAGATCGGAAGCCGCCCCCTTAGCTTTGTTTTCGATGTGGCTCGCCAAAACACACGAGTAAAGATTGCACACAGGCGTCTGCACCTGCTTCTGGTGAGGAAAGAGAGGACATATTCAGCGGATATGTCAAGCTGTTAAGAGTACAAGGCGGTCGAGCCGCAGAAAGAGCTTGAAAGTTCTTACTGAAGAAACGAACGTGACACTGAACGGAGTCACGTGTTCGGCGCGGAAGCCGATAAACGTCCACGTCATGGTCAACGGAACGCCGCTTGAGATGGAATTTGATACCGGCGCGGCGGTGTCCGTGTCATCAGGAAAACAACAGCAAAAGTTTTTCCCGTCCCTGCAGCTGAACGAGACGACGTTGCGCCTGCGAAGCTACACTGGCGGTGTGATATTACCGACTGATGATCCGAGAAAAGATCCTAACGTCATCGGCCACTGGGAACTTTGTTTTGCTGATAGTGTTCTGTGTTTTAAAGTCCAGTAAATAGGAGAAGCTCCTCCCACAAGCGTGATGCTCCCCTTTCAAATCCTTGCGCAGTCGAAAGAATAGTTCACTGGAAACGCCCCTTGTTCCGCTTGAATGGATAGATATTGGCTACATCCAACTTGTCTCCGACCCCACTTTTTTAAGAAAGCGACCCTTCTATTCATCGGAGAGGGAACCGAGCCCCTGAAAGTACCTTTTTGTATCCATCGGAGGGGCAACCTAACCCCCGAAAGTCGGATTTGTTTCCATCGGAGGGGGAAAACTCTTATCTCTTTCTTGTGGCTTCCACAACGCTAAGTCAAAGTTGAAAGATAAGGCAAATATTTACGGGAAGGCAAGACCCTCCTCCCGCGTTGGCCGCGACATCATAGGAACGATGGGACGCTATTGGATGTGGAGGTGGCGGAGGGATATATGAATCCCTTTGAGGGGCATTTGCCGCTACCTTCACGACCTGTAACTTACTATAGCAGGGATCATTTCTTCGCGAAGTTCACGATTATGGCGCAATAGTTAACGGAAGTAGCAGACGACACTCCTCGCTAGTTCTGGCAAAACGGCCAATATAATTTTTTTTTTTTTTTGTATTCCTTTGCTCGGTGTCGACGATAAGGGGGTTCGCTTCAATTAGCAAAATATGACCGCCGATGCCTGTTCACTGAGCAGTCGTGCCCGTCGCCATCCCACTCGCTTGCGTCACGGGCGATAATATCAGGCACAAAGTGGCACACCGGCAGACAACAGAATCCTCAAATACTCGAGCTCCGCCTAAATACAATAGAGCGTAAACACTATCGCCATGTTAACCTAGGAAAGGTTAGCATGGCGACAGTGTTTACGCCCTAGGTAAGGAAAAGCATGGCGTGTGATATGAGCTGGATCCTTACACGAGGTACAAGGCGAGCCCTGAGAACGTGTTTTCTGCCTAGAGTACTTCACAAAAGACGAGCTACGATGTACGCACCAAGGCCCCACCCAGAAGGATGTGGTCTCTGTCATGCTCGACGGGGAGAAAGCTTTCGTGCCAAAGCGCTTCTTGACACGCTCAATCCGAGAGGCCTTTCGTGTCTACAAAGACAAGCATCCTGATTCCGTCGTTGGACTAACGAAATTTTATTCCTTGCGGCAGATGGGTCAAATGTAATCTACACCAGGAAGTGTGCATGTCTGCGCTACGCCAATTATTACCTTTGTATTGCCGCTCTAGAGAACGTTACCGGCTCAACATTCAACACTGATGAAATGAACTCAGCATTTCAGACAGGTCTGCATCTTTAAGGAGATTGTGATCACTGCCCAAAAGGCCAGTCTTTTACAGTCGAGGAACTTCATATCCCAGAGCATGAAGAGATTGTGCTTACAACATGAAAACCCGGCAACCTTGTGAAAAGAAGGGTCCTGAGAAGTTCTAGTCGTTCAAGTAACGGTTGAAAGTTCGATATTTTACAACCATATCCGACGAACGCAAGGTAAAGCGATTTACGATGAAAAGCAGTGCATGCAACGCGGGAGCATATTGTCTTTCATTTTGACTTTGCTGAAAACTGGACCATCGTACTTCCGAACGGTTAGAGCATACCACTGGAAAAAAAAAAAAGTTACTATATTTACATGCGTAGTGACGATAGGAAAATCTACGAACATCTTTGCTATCATCAGTGAGGACCTGTGTGAGGACGCCGATCACTCGTGCTTGGCTCTAGAAAAAGTGAAAGAGTTGGTTAAAGATAACGTTGCACTTATACTCGCACGTGACGTATGTAAGTGACGGGGCCACCAGTCATTTTAAGAATCGCTACCAGCTTCACCAGTTTGCACTGAACGATTGCCCACAAGCACACGATTGCCCACAAAATGATCAGTCTGGATTCGCGAAAATTAGTACCCGTGTATAATTTTAATTTTTCAACCTTGGCCCGATTCGGGAAGATTTGAGCCCTCGAAAATTCCGTCGTTTACAGTATGTCGCACGGACAGTCGGATCCGTTTAGACGAAACTTTATAGACGGGTACAGCGAGGAAAGGTTTAGCGTAAAGTGCCGAATTTGATTCCCTAAAGACTGATCATTTTGAATGCAGAGACATCTTATTTATCACACTTTTTTTTCGCGAGGTATTGAACCTACTGTTTTGCTTGGTGATTCCTTATAATCTTTATCTGATCACTATGCGAAAATCACGAAACGTTATCCTCGCGCGGGATAAAATACCTAAGCTTGCCACGATCCATTCCTACACCCAGAGTATCGAAGCTGCTACAGTCAGGCGTGGTGGCACCCCTCACCTGAGATTGTTTGTAACCGGAAATACAAAGCCGACCTAAACAATATCAGTGTGCTATCTTTATTTTTGTGTGTGAAAGTAAAGTTATTTCTTTTATTTTAAGCATAAAATATACCGAAAAGTAAAACTTCACACCGCATCTTCTCTTTACACACACCAAGACAGACTCTTGAACAATTGGCTCGACTCCACCAGAGTTGCTAAAGTATTTCGGTACGTCGATGATTATTTGATCATTCTTGACGCCGAGAACAGTAATGTTCCAACCACTGTTGCCGGTCAACTTTTAAAAACTGCCTAAAACCACTGGAAATTACTCATGAGCTTCCGGAAGAAAGATCAATCCGATTCCTCGATCTCAGGCTCAATTTACAACACACTCATATATGCTGGAAATATGAGCCAAGGAGTAAAAAACCAATTCTTCTGTACAATTCGGCACATCCTAAGCTAGTAAAAAGAGGAATCGTCAAATTATGTCTAAGTAACTCTCTCCGAAAATCTTGCGAGCACTCCATTTCAATAAGCTTTGATGCCCAAATTTCCAGATTAACATCCGCCGGATATCCCACGTCATTATTAACATCGATTGCTGAGAGCATCTTGAAAAAAAAAATACGACATCATATATCACACCAAGAGCCAGAGAAAGATCTACGAGACCTGTCGTGCTTCCATACTTCCACAGGTTCTCCGATGGCATCAAGAAAATCGCCAACAAGTTCAACATCAATGTCGTCTTCACTGCTCCCAATAAGCTTGGCAACTTGTGTAAACAAGTCAACTCGCCTGATTCCCACCGAACAGCATGCTGCACCAAATATCATCAGAACAGGTTCGTTGAGTGTGCCGATGAAGTGGTGTACTCATTCCCCCTTTCGTGCGGGAAAGTCTACATAGGTCAGACCGGACGATGCCTTAATGATAGGCTCCGGGAACACAACACAACACCAACAGCTCCAGAGCCAACTCAGGGCATCTAGGCATACACTGCCGGGATTGTGGGTGCGACGTTCACCTGCCATCCTGTACAATTTTAGGTAGGAACAGTAACCAAATAACTCGAGAAATTATCGAAGGAGAACATATCGCCAGGAACTTTAACAACTGTATTAGTACACCATCTTTACACCTGACAGAAAAAGAGAAAACATTTTTAGGCATCTAGGAGATCGGTGCGCGTGATTTGGGAAATTCGGTGGTGCTAGAGGTTGAAGAAGACAAAGTCATATAAAAAAAAGTAATCCGTCAGCGCGGTTTGTTTGAATTTTGCTTTATTTTTCGTGTGTAAGGTGTGAGTGTTGTTTGCTATAGTGCGCTGTGGTGTGTGTAATCATGTGCAACCAACTCGGCCAAGCTGCTACGTTAACATCTTCTCTTCTCGAATCACTAATCTCTAAAATGATACCTCTTTGTACGTTGTATGTAACATGCTGTATAAAGTTTCTCCTCACTTCTACTGTGTGACCGATTGCTCTAGTTTTCAACGACTTCATCTGAATAAAAATATATGAAAGATGTGTGTTAGTTTTATGAAACTGGAACTCAGAGTCACTTCTCGTTTAGGACACCGCTACGTGTAGGCTTTGAAAAAGGTGCGTACTTTGGGGAGTTACGTCCTCTTTCTCAATCAAATAATACAACATGTTTAATAGAAATGAATGCCGAAATAAAGTATGACAGGGTACCCAAATTAAAAAAAAAAAATCGAAGGTGGTGGTGTTTTTTTTTTTTCGCATCGAAATTTTGCGTTTTTTGATTTTTCCCCATGTTTTCCTAAACATACACGACTACTGTATCACTGATCTATCTAGTACATATATTAAATAATAGCTATATATAAGAAAAATACTGTCTGAAAAGTAAATGATGGTGACTAAATTATTTCATGAGATACAGGCCTCCAAATTTTGCCATTTGTAGTTCGAGCAGGCATGTTTGGCAATTTTTAGAAAAAGAAATATAATGTAAATAAACAATATTACTGTATATTACAAGCAAGTTGTACCCATAGTTTGTTTCTAAAAAGTATTAAAGTTCTCATAATTTTACCGTTTTAGTTATTCACTTTAAGGTTTTGTTCACACACTTACGACCTCTTAGAACCGGGTGCCTTAAAACCTCTTAATATATCTTACAACGAAAGGACACACTGGCGCCATCTATTGGGTATCAGTGTAAACTTAGCGGTCCGGCATATATTCTATTTTTCTCGCGCATTATCCTTTCTTTCTTTGCTCGAAAAAGCGTTTGTCGACGTTATAAACTAGCCTTTCTTATAGGTATTACGCACATTTGACCTCGGAAATCCCTCAAAACCTTCTCTCTTGTGAAATGCAGTTCCAGGGTCACCGCATAGATGGCGCCAGCGTGCCAGTGTGTCCTCTCGTCCTAAGAACTTTTAAGAGATTTCAACAGGTCTCGTCTCTCTCGGTCGTACTCGGTTGCAAGAGTGTGAACGGGCATTCAAAGCGCGCCCCCTCCATCAGTGCGCGTTCAGGCAACTGTGCACCTCTTCATGCCTTACGACTTTTCCTGTCGCCAATTTTTTTCTGATCAAAACTAAATGTGGGTTAGTTTATACTAGACACTATACAATGGAATATAAAAAACATGAATTCACATAAAAATGAGGACCAGCAACCCTTTGGTCAATCTTATCTGAAATCACTCAGCTATGGATTTAAACATTCATGTATAGTAGTATTTTTTTTTTGTATAAACATTAAATCCACTTCCTTTTGGGCCACAATATTGGCTTGCAGTATCCTGTATCTAAAAAAAAAACGAAAAAAAGTGAACTGCGTTTGTTTTCTCTATGTGTCTAGTTTCAACAAGGCCACCAGGACCACTACGGTTGGATCTCCTCTCCAATAGCCTTCCACATAACCTTGCCATTGCACATCCGGATCTGGCTTAAAACTCCAGTCACAGCAGCGGAGCTGTACTATGTGCTGCCGTCGCTCATAGAGGGTGGTAGCTGTCAAGAGGGTTGTGTCGAGAGAGATTTGTCCACGGACATGGAGCTTGGGAAACTATCCCTTAACTGCTCCGCTGTAAACCTACAGTGCCCGCGTATGTTTGGCATCTCTGGCTGAAGCTGCCATTCACAGTGGCTCTAGGGAAAAGAACCATCGCGTAGTCATTCCGTTTGACACGTAATCCAAGCGAACCTCTACTAAAGAGTTTATTCAAAGTCATTTAGAGACATAGTGTCATTCCCACTCTCAGCGGACTTTGGAAAATTGCAGATCCCTTCACTTAAGCAGCACTGGGGGTAGTCGCCGATATTTGGGCTATGGTATTCGCAGTTTGGGTCTGGTTCTGATGGTTCTGGGAGCGTAGGGCACCTGCGAGAAAACATTTAAAGATGGCGTCGGTAAGAGTGCAATAATGAATTTAAAACAAAACAAAAAAAATGAAAGCCGTTTACAACTCCCTGTAACGCCGAATTAGAGCGCAGCTCTTGAGGAGGAGGAGGAGGGAAGGGTACTGGGGGGGTGGGTCAAGTGACCTCGGGGGGCGGGGGGTCACGTGACCTTGGGGGACACGTGACCTTGTGGGAGTCACGTGACCTTGGGGCGTCACGTGACGTCAGTGGGGGTCACGTGACCTGGGGCCACGTGACGATGCCGATGACGTCATCAGTGATGATGACGATGACGATGCGGATGCCGGTGACGTCATCAGTGACGTCACTGATGACGTCATCAGTGGCTATGACGTCAACGGGGGGTCACGTGACCTGGGTAAGCATCGTGACCCTCGTGAGGGTAACCCTAGTAACCCTCGTGAGGGTAACCCTAGTGACCCTCGTGAGGGTAACTCTCGTGACCCTCGTGAGGGTAACTCTCGTGACCCTCGTGAGGGTAACTCTCATAACCCTCGTGACCCTCGTGAGGGTAACCCTCGTGAAGGTAACCCTTTTGTGGGTTACTAACCCTCGTAACCCTCGCAAGGGTTACGAGGGTAAGTAACCCTCACGAGGGTTACTTACCCTCGTAACCCTCACGAGGGTTAGTAACCCTCGTGAGGGTAACCCTCGTGAAGGTAACCCTTTTGAGGGTAACTAACCCTCGTAACCCTCGTGAGGGTTACGAGGGTAAGTAATCCTCGTGAGGGTAACCCTCGTGAGATTAACCCTCGTAGCCCTCGTAACCCTCACGAGGGTTACGAGGGTTGCGGTTACGCCGACGGCGACGCCGGCGCCGACGCCGACGCCGATGCCGACGCCGACGCCGCTCAAGCCGGGAACGGGCCCCTAAGAGCTGCGCTCTAAAAACATCATATTATTGTTTGTGCGGTGAAATGTTGGCTACATCGCAGTGGGCCCTACGAGGTAAGAAATGCCATCGATGTACGCGGCTTCAAACGTAAACAATCTGGCATGGGCGCCAGTGACAGATACGTTTATTGGGAGAGTTTGGCCATACATTGGTTTGTATAGGCGAACATCTTGGGTTCAGCCACCTACAGCCACCGGCCTCGAAACAGCACCTAGCGGAGGTCGTGTCCTCTAAATATGTGACAGGACTAATTTAAGCCGTTTTAGCGTCGCTAGAGTAAAAATGTGTAACTCTCGGTGACTGAAAACATGGCGCATGTGAGGTTTAAGTCACGTCTATATTCAACGGCAGAATGAACAAACGTGTGCTCCAAACTAGGCCCGCCTTGCTAGAAACAACGTCTCAGCTGAGACTGGGGCAAAGAAAGCTCCGCTAAAGCCAGCGCACGAGCTGAGCGGGACTCAATAAGCGTCTCAAGACGCTAGCTCGCGCGCTCCAGCCTTTACACTGTTTTCTTTCAGCCAGTCTCAGCTCAGTTGCAGTTCTGAGGTGAGAACAAACTGTCACCGAGACGCCGAGATTGAACGCTTCAATTTCACGCTTTAAATGTTTCAATGTTGCCACGTCGCTGTCCGCTGATTGGTCGACGCTGTGTCGTCCTTTTAGTTTACGCCAGTTCAGCCACCCGGGTGCGATGACATCACGTGGGGGCTGTTTACAAGCCTCGATAATTTCTTACCGGTGCTTCCGATGGAGCCAGTCGAGCAGCGTCGAAGGTGCCTCGCCACTGCGCTCGTCGGATTCGTTATAGACCGACACGCGGGCTTGACGTCATGGTGCTGCGGCGGCGCTGCGAACGCGCCGGAGCCGGGGGGTGTGGGGAAAAGGGCGCACGTTTTCGCATGGGCGTCATAGCATTTCAGCATGCCGCGAAGCTGTGTTGCCGTTAATCTCACCGAAATGTAGAAGAAAAGTAGCGGAGTGAGCTTCTACAAGTTCCCGGCAGACTCTGGAAGGCATAGAAGGTGGATAACATCCGTGGATCGAAACTTATGGTCGCCTCGCACGAACGACCGTTTGTGCGGCAAGCACTTTCTTGGAGGCAAGTGCGGCTTCCATTTCAATCTCCTTCCTGAGGCTTGCTTATGTGCAGGGAAACCGTCGTCTGATCGAGACCACCCGGATTTTGTTCCCACGGTGTTCGCGCACAAAGCACCGGCCAAGCGCTCGTTGGAGGCTCGCTACAGAAGGATATGCACTTGATTTAGTTGGTGATCCATGTTTGTGAAGGTAAAACCGCAAAAAATAACGGACGAGCGCTCCGTGTTGTTTGTTTCTTTTACTCGTCCGTAACGCGTTACCGCTACGGATAAAAAATAACGCACGTTACTTCTGAGTTTCTTTTTAAATTATGATTTAACACGTTTTACGGTTTTGACAATACAGGTATCCAAAAGCTCATATATCAAGAAACATCATGTTCATGCAGAAACTGAATATAATTACTTTATCTCTTTTTACGGTTTCACCTAAATATTCACGAGAAAAAACGCAAAGAAAAACATGGCTTCACGCCCGAAGATGGAAAAATTGAAGTGTAATTGTAGTAACGAGTGACGTAACTAGGTTACTTGAAATAGTAACGTAAGTACGTTACCCGTTCCTGTGTTAAAAAAGTAACGAGTAGGTTATTACGTTACTGAAAAGAGTAACGCGTTCCTGGTAACGCCGTTACTTGTAACGTGTTACCGCCAAGACTGCAGAACGGACAAAGCGTTACTGCTTGTCATGCCTTCTGGTCATCAGAGTAGGACAAATAGCATACCTTGATTTAAAGACGCTGTGTGTATTTATTTAATTAATAAATACACCTCCGCAGACCCACATTCTGCTGATCCCGCCGGCAGTGCGGAAACCGCCTCGAAGTAATCGTACGCCTCGAGAGACTTGTACGCCTGCTCCGTGTCGGCCGTGAACTGGCTTGGCGAAAAAACTAAATAAACGACGACGTGAGCCGTCGACTTCGGTGGCAGCAACTTTACGTCAGAAATCCAGCAGGCCTTGTTCACGGCGTCCGGATTCCCGTAGGCAACGCCGTCCACGCACAGTTTGTTTTAATACCGCCGCCGTTCAGGCTCGGGTAGCGAGCTCGAAGAGTCGGGCATAGCATACGACATACGTTGCCAGGAAATACGACTCACAAATAAAGCTAGAAGCGTACCTACAACATCAACAACGAGCGCACGCCAGACAACGGAATGGCGAAAACAGGGAGAGCCGGGTCGCTTTTGCCCACATAGTTGCCGCGCGTGTTCGGCTTTCCGGCCGTGTTGGTAAACAGAGCCGCTCCGCGTGTCGGTCTATAAGCGGCGGAACCAAGCAGAAAAAGAGCGCGTGATCGCATTCACTGTGCGCCAGCCGGTCATAGCAAACGCACAAAAAGGACGAGCGCAGTGACGAGGCACTTTCTGCCGCGTGCCTGATGGGCTTCATCGGATCGAATCAGTGACAGCGCTCGGTGTGAAACGGAGTGGTGTCGGGCCGCGTGGCGTCGACACCTCCGAGGTAACATCTCGCCGGAGGACCTTGCGAAGGGCAGATTGGACGGAAACCTCAGCGTCGGCTGGCCCTCGGGATGGCGCTGGTTCAACACATGCCCACGTCGAACGCTGCCGAGTCCGCGGGTAAGATCGATAGATGTGTGGATAGTGGCTGGACCCGTTATGTGGGGCGGTAGCTTGCGCCACCTATTCTGGCAATTAACCATGACAGAATATTGGAATTTTCTGGTTTTCGTTTTCAATTTCTACACTAGGCTTCGCAAGCTACTGCCCGTTATAAGGTACAGCAAATAGCATCCATCCATCCATCCATTCATCTGCCGTGGTTGCCTGAGCTCTGGAGCTTTCGACGTATTTAAACTGAGTGGTCGTTTGAAGAGAACATCGAAAATTATTAACCTTTTCTCTATGAGGCTCGTGCACTTTTTAAATGGCTGATTCGTCTGGTGCGAGCAGGCAATGCACCTTTCTTCTATTGGTCTAAGGTTAACGGCACGGGCAGGTCCCGCAACTTACATTTCGATGATGAGAAAGCCTTCTTTCGCTGCACACGTATATTTCTCGCAATACTCTTCCACTGTGTAGCTCTCCCCGTTTCTCAGTGGACGACCTTCCTTAGGGATGCATTTTCCTAATAGTCAGTTTGAGACAAATTCAGGTTTCAAAAAATGTTGTGCTTTATCATAACATGTGACACAGCAATTAATTCCTGAACAAATTTCTAAGATCGCCCAAGTACGGCGAGAACTAACTCTGCTGGCTCTAGGCATCCTAGAAATCCTTAAATCATGAAAATAAGAGGCTTATCTTCCCGTCTAAAAAGCGATCAAAGATCGCAGCATTTGGAGGTCACCTTCAGCGATGGGAAGAGAATGTTCCGACACCAGGACCACTGTCAGCCAATAAGAGGCGAAGATTCCTCGCTCCTCCAACCGGTGGAACCGCAACGCGATATCTCGAATGCGCGCTGCTCGTTGCCCATGCAGTCCGGACTGCAGGGTACTAGAATACGGTTTAGTGTTGGCACCGGCGCGACTCGACAATGGGAACTTGTGAGGCTGCGCGTGTAGACATCAATCGCGGCGCTGCAGTCAACAGGGCAGCAGAAAGTCGCTGAGGTCCGCACGTGCCGCCGCACGTGCGTGTGCACGCGGTGCACGCACACAACCAACACCATGTTACAATGTTCTAGGGGTTGTAGTGGCAAGAGCGGCGGCCGCTTACAATGGGCCAATCATGTCATATGACACCTGAGACTGTGGTAAAAGAAATTGGAAACTTTTTATACTCCGTTTCACCTTATGATGTACCGCAGGGAAGGCTACAAGCGCGAGCTCCTTGCTCTAGGGCACGTCTCGGCGGCACAAGCTCTCGTGCACTAAGGGCTGCTGCCAACGCTACGAGCTCGCGCTCCTAGCCTTCGCTGAGGTACAACATAATGCGAAACGGAGTATAGTAGAAGGAACAGATACAGAAAGGAACGTTTCAAACTCAGCTCTGAAACTCAAACGTCCCTTTCTTTGTCTGTTCCTACTACTAATTTTTTTTTTTTTTAATTTCTTCCATTAGAGTCTAAGGTGTTATAGGACATAATTAGCTATCACCAGCTCGCCTGCACACTCACTGTCTTTTCAATTGCAATGGGCCGTGTTAAGACGGTCGACGTAGATGGCCGCGAGGGAAAACGTGGCGCTGGAGTTCCGGGCCCTAGGAGAATTGGTGGCACATGTGCGACGAGCGAAGAAGGAGGCGAGGCTGAGGCGGTACGCTTCTCCCAAACGTAGCACCGTAGCACGTTTCTTTGTGGTGTAGTGCCGTCTCGGTCACGAATGCAAGGCAAAAGACGGACACACACTGCTTCGCGCCGGGATGCGAGTCGGGCTAACCGGAAAACAAACGCAGCCGGAGCACCAGCGATCGTAAGCCATCGCTGTTTCGTGCGACAAAGGAGACGTCGCGCAGATTACAGTGGGAACAAAATTTGAAACGAGAATATAAACGCCTCGCCGAGAAATCAGCGGTGTGCGAGAGACATTTTGAACTGCGCCTTATCCTTCGGGTTACTGTGCACATCGTCAATGGAGAAAACGTTAGGATTCTATGCCTCAATAAAGTTTGAGCATTTTGGAGTCTTTTTGCGTAGTATGTTGCTGGGTATATATCAAGTGCTTGCTGTGTAAGTCGATGAAGTGTATTACCACTTTTGATAGATCATAAACAATGAGCGCGTTTGGGAACGGCCAAGTTGCCACTGCAACTTGCGAACATATGGCAAATTGTCTTTAGTTGAAGGTAGACTTGCACTTACACAAACGCTGGTCCTCGCGTCAGCAACGCGATGACAAAAAAATAATACACCAGTTTATTGTTCCGCTCACCAATGAAAGAGTGCGAGATTTCTTGAGATTTATTAGTCTACTTTTTCTTGTTATATCAGTATCGCGTGGTTTCTTTCGCCAGCCCAAGTGATAGCGTTGCTGAATGATCTCTTGCTACTGGAAAAGGGGCGGGGGGAGTCGGTATTGATCAAATAATCGCCATCAAAAACACGCTAATATTGAAAGTAATGGATAGCACGCGAGAAGCATTCGTCCATAGGAAAAACCACAATTTTTCACATGAGCAATTGCTCTGCGTCGCGAAAAGCTCCAGTCAAACTTCAGTAGTACGCGCCGAACAACGCGGACGACGGGGCTGACGGGGCGGGCTCCTATAGGGCGCAGCGCAAATCCAATAATCTCCCTCAAAACACGCGAAAATTTGAAGTGAAGAATAGCACACACTCTAGAGGCATTCGTTCAAAGGCAGACCTACATTTTTCACATGAGCAATTGCTCTGCGTCGCGAAAAGCTCCACTCAAACCACAGCAGCGCACGCCGAGCAGCGCCGCCGACGAGCCTGACGGAGGCGCGTTCCTAGGGCTCAGAACAGCAGCGCCACGATGTCGTCTACGCGCAAAATCCATAGAGTAATATAGTAAACGTAAGGAGAGGACACAGGAGCCGATTCGCGGCCCAGATAGTGCGTTTCATACCCTCCGCTTCGTGGCGCTTTTCTGCAATTTGGTTAAAATTAATTTAAACTCTTTCTGTGAAAAGTATTTATTTTTTAAATGGCAATGCTTTAAAATTGTTTAAAGTACTTAAAACGACTAAATAGTTTAAATCAAATACGTCACAAAAACCACGTGATGAATGGCGCCTGCCATGGCCTACCTGCCTGCACGCCGTCGCCTCTGCATCATTCTGCATGGCCTCTACTCGTCCCTGCGTCGTTCGTCTGTACCGTGCGTGCCGTCCATCTGTGCTTTCTGCTGCATCATGTTCGGTCGACTTTGCATCAATCAAGGTGACGCATGACCGCCCGCGTGCTCGCATGCTCCGATCGGTTCGAGCTTCTCGCGCTGTTGCTTCGGCCGGGCTGTCTGGCTGCACTTGAACGTGTGTGCATGTTGATTTTCGATGAGATTGTTTTAAAAAAAAGAATTTAACTTTCGACCCTGCACACGACGTCGTCCATGGGTTTACTGATGACGGCGTTTAACGAACCTTTAACACTGTAGATAGAGCATTGGTTGTTATGCTGTCTGAAATTTCCAGGAGATGCGTTTAGCCCCTTGCATACACTGTTGTGCACACTCCAACAACGTCTTCTCTTTAACGCAGTCTCCTCATTTCTCTCATTCGGAGCTTAAGACTGTTGGCTTCACAGTAAAGGCTGTGCTCTGTGGTTAGGGGCTTCAAACGTAAGCTTGGTGTGTGTGGTGATAAGCCATTTTTTGAACTTGACAACGAGCCCGTTTACTTTGTCTTTGATGTTCCGCACCATCCCAGAACAACCAAGAGCAGTCTCCAAGCCCACAAACTTTGCATTGGAAATGAGGTCATTGAGTGGTCTTCTATTGTTGAACTTTATTGTTCTATCCATGAGATGAGCTTGCAGTTGGCTCCGAAACTTACTGAGAGACACATTTTTTCAAGAACCTTTTTCTAACATAGAAGAAAATTGTTCCCCACACGTACTGAGTGCCTCACTCTTTCTTGCAATCATATCCCTTGTTCATGCCAAGGAACTTCCTGGGACAGCCATGGCTACAGCCTATTTCTGTGATAGGATGTGCATACGTTTTGAATGTCTAAATAGCTAGAAAAATTCAAGAAGACAGGGCAGAAGTTGCGTCATGCCATTCTGAAGGGAGAATCTGAAATACTTGATTTTCTCCACCAGTAACTCGGACGGATTTCAGCATGGCAGTTCCAAAGTAGGAGGCAGCCATAAGCCATCATTGGGTGGCAAGTTACTATAAAAAGTGTCCTCATGTTCGGGGATGAGCCTTCAAGCAGCCATGACCTTAAGTCCTTACTCACACGACGCCTGCAGCAAGACACACTTGAGAACGTTTTTGGAGCTATATACGACAAATGCTGGGCTGCAAGACAAACTCAAAATGTGCATCAGTTCACCTCAGGACTAAAACACAACTGCATAAAGAAAGTGTTCAAACTGTCGGACAATGAAAACGTAGAGGATGACAAGGCTCACCTCCTAAAGGAGTTGCAAATATCTTCGCACCATGAAAGTTTAATTTCAGACATTGTAGAACGTCTTCCAATTGATAACTTCCTGCCACTAGAGGATATTTCTGAGCTGGCATCAGACACCAGGTCTAACATAAATGATGACTCGTCCACTTTTTTATTACGCTTGGGGCTATTTGATCAAGCTTTTGCTTGAACAGACAACTTACAGCTGTGGCTGTTCACAGCTGCTATCGGATGAGTCTAATAACTTGACCAGGCCTCACCAGTACTGTCTTGTTCCTAAAGCATACCAAGTGCATAGAAAATTCTTCGGGAACTTAGTAGTACCATCACAGGCTGCCTTTTATTTCATTCAGCAACTAGAAAATCACTTTTTTTTCTATAATAGAGAGTGTGACACATGTTCGAGGAGTGTGTTCCGCCTTGTATAGCACACTTTGAGGTCTGGGTGGTTTTAGCCTTTGCCCAGAGGAGTACCACAAAGGGTTTTTAAAATTGTTTTGCAGAATACGCTTGTGTTGACGTGTTTGATTTCTTAACCGGATTTTGGACAAAGTTCGGTTGCACTCTTCAGTGGCTAGTAAGAACGAGACAGGTTTAACTGTTAGCAGTGTATTAACAGAGGCGGTTGCCAAACCAAAAACAAAAAGTGCTTATTAAGTGGGCGGTGCAGCTTGCTCTCCAAATTTTTGTTTCCCCTTTTTCCAGCGAATGTGTATCACGGCTCCGAGCTAACAAAAATATTTGTCCACTTTCTACAAAATTTCGATAGAAAATAGTGTATAGAGGCTAAAAATATTTGAAAGAAAATGTATGCACTTTTGTATCCACTGTCCATAGTTTTTTAGCCGCTTTTTTCTGAAGCCATATTTCTTTTCTGAACGATTTCGGGGAATGTTTAGGGACGTTCAATCTTTTCAGATTTCGAATAGAGCTTTCATTGTTTGGTAATGGCTCGCCCGCAGTGAGTTTGAGGCTATGCAAATTGGTGTTTTTTATATTTGCCGGAAATCGGGAATTTGTACTATCCGGCGTATGCTTCGCACTGTTATTATACTCTTATGACTGGTAATGATTCCGATGTTTTATTTATTTTTGTACTTACTTCCCGCACCCGAGTCAGCGTGAAAGTGAATGTATCATACAGCATGTTCTCCATGGAAAGGTTTTGTTAACTTGTTTCCGCTAAGAATCTATTACGAAGTGTATGAAATGCTGAAGTCCTTTATATTCATTTATTTTTGTGGGTATCGATCTCTTTCGGATAAAACATACAGAGCTTCTGAAGTAAATAATGTACAGGGTGTCACAAAAGAAAATTTACACGGTCTTTTTTACCGCAAAAATAAACTAGGCATCGCCGAACGCTCATTCTCCGCCCAAAGGTAGAGCTGGAGGTCACAACCAGATGCCAAAGTTTCAACCCGATCCGATAACTTAATCAAAAGTTATAAATGATTTTCTGAAAATTTCAATGGGAAAATTGTGGCCGACGGAGTTTTCAAACACATGGGGCTCTATGGCACCAGAAACCGAAAACGAGCAAAAATGGGCTCCATTTTCCCATTGAAATTTTCAGAAAATCAGTTATAACTTTTGATTCAGTAATCGGATCGGGCTGAAACTTTGGCATCTGGTTGTGACCTCTAGCTCTACCTTTGGGCGGAAAATGAGCGTTCGGCGATGCCTAGTTTATTTTTGCGGTAAAAAAGACCGTGTAAATTTTCATTTGTGACACCCTGTATATACGAATATGCTCCAATAAAATGTGTTCGAACCACTCACTGTTGTTGACCCCAAAATGCTCCACCAGCCAGCAGTCAATGCGGCAATTGTGTAACTTCAATGTTGTACAATAGAAAAAGAACAATAAATATATATACTTCTGCTTTGTGAAGTAAGTTGAAATATAGTTTGACACATTTTGCACGGCCTATATCGTAAAAAATAAAGCAAAAGTGCGTCGATATTAAAAAAAAAAAAAAAAAAAGAACAGCGCCTTGAGATTCAAGAAGCTCCCGAGAGCCGAGCGAGGCGGGGAGGAAAGAGAGAGATAAGGGTACCGGAGAACCGGAGCAAAAACGCCCAAACCGAAACCGAAACTAATTTGACCGGAAACGGAATCAGATTATACTTAATACCGCCCGCTAGGAGCGCTACCTGTCACTGGTCTATCTGGGCCGCTGGGGCCTATGGCAGTGTCCGCTCTTTACCTTATGTATATTACTCTATGCAAAATCTTTACGGGGCGGCCGCCGCTCTTGCCACTACAACTTTCTAGAAGACTGTAACCATACTGACCCTACTGCCGATGCGCCTGTGTCGACACTTATCGCGATCTACATCACACGCACGGTGTAAGATAATACTCTTCAGGTGAGGACAGCGCGCTCCTCGCGCAGTGCAGATAAAATTCGCTTTTCACTCTCTTTCTCACTATGGTTTCGAGCGGCGCCGGCAGATGACTCGTCGACCCGTGGGCACGGCAAAGACGGCTCGTGCAGCCTCATGCTCCACACGCGCAGAGCTCCAGCAAAATTGTCGCACGGGCAGGAAGACCACGCTGTACCGGGCTGTCATGGCAACGAGATAATTTTTTTCGCTCTCACACAGTTTCGCCGTTTGGCCGCCGGTGACACTGTCAGCCGCGGGCACGGTGGCCGCGGAATGATGCAGCCTTTCGGATGCCCGTCGAACGAACGCTATCTGATTGCTCGCGCCGCGCATTCAGCCCTGCCGTGTCCTCACCTAAAGAGTGTATCTTACACCGTGAACACGCCTCACGCGAGCTGCTCCGGTCTCGAGTCTTCCAGCATACTGTACCCGGACAACCCAGCGAGCGCGCGCTCGAGAACTGACGACCGGACACGTCACTCCCGAAAAGGACAAAAAAGAAGAAAAAAAATAGTACATTGCGTTGTTTTTGAGACGATTATTGCAGTATTATGTTAAATTTACATTTTTCGACAACTTTTGTTTGCCTTAGTCATCTACAAGAGCATTTTGTACTAACAGCGTTTGCAATCTCAACGCAATGTGGCGTTTTCATTGGTCACATGTCGTGCTGGCTGCCGGATCAACGCTCCTCCCATCGACGGAGATAACCTCGGTGGGTTCGATCTTTGATTGCTTTCTTAATAAGAAATTCAGCCGCACATCTTTATGATTTATGGATTTCTAGGGAGCTTAGAGCCCGCAGAGTGAGTTATCGCCATATTTAGGCGATCTCAGAAACCTCCTAAAGGCACCTTTAAAGAAACACTGAATACCAACTTCTTGTTTTGTTTTTTAGAGGACACTGAAATGAACAAATACATTTTTTTTAAAGGGCTTATTTTGGACATGCATCTTTTTTATAACTGTTTGCCTCGACGCAATTTGGGCGGAGGTAGCCCGCCCGACTTTGCACCTCTTTCCGCCGACATCTGGGATTAGCAAACACAGGGAATAACCAGGAATCGTGCTACTCGTCGTGTGATCCACAATGATTGTGATTAACCAGACCGGATTAGCGAAGGACGAGACTCCATCGAAAATAAACCTCGACTGATCGCCACTAGACACGTTTAAGTTCTAGCGATTCCGCATTAAAAGCAGTCTGCGTTAGACCCCCCCCCCCCCCCCCCCACCCCCAATCACACACAAACACACACACGAATGTCATCATCACTAGTGGATCGACGCAGTGCGCGAGCGCGACGCCACCAAGCGGCGACGCAAAGCTGCACGCGTCTGCCGATTTTGAGGCGCTCGTCGAGCTTCAGCATGTTTGCCGCTTGGGGTGGTTCGAAGATGCACTAACGCTGACGTCATTCACAGGCTTCGTCTTTTAGGTTTGGGACAACACCCATCTTACCTAATGCCCCGAATAAAAAAAAAAAAAGATAGTGACATCTTCTCCCTCCTCCTCCGACGCGAACGCATTTTATCTTTATGTTTTGCTTTCTTACACCCGCGCGTCGACTGTAACACCGCCTGGTTTGGCCCAACATAGCAGACGGGGCGCCGCCATCTTGAATTGTCGTCACTTCCAGTATGGGCGACGACAAAATAATAAAACGTTTCAAAATGTAACTAGCAAAAAAAAATAGAGGGGAGCCAAAACGAGAATGTGTGACGGTTAGGTTTATATCCTCAATGTCTTCTATTGGCGTGGCGATGGCAAAACAATGTTTTCGCCCATACTGGAAGTGACGACAATTCAAGATGGCGGCGCCCTTGTGGAAAAGGTCTATACTTGAGTCAGAGCGCAGTCAAAGGCTGAAAGACACACGAATACATACACACAGGCTAAAAGTGCACTGTCTCGGTCTACCAGCCTCGACGGATGTGCTCAAAGAAAGACGATGAAAGCCGTGACGTTGCACAGTCAGCGATATTTCATTAGCGACATGAGCTCATAGCATGCACTGCACTCCGACAACGTAGGCATTCCTTCTTTCTCCTTGTCTAACGCGCACTCCTTTTATCTTTATGTTTTGATTTTTTACACCCGCGCCTCGACGGTAGCGCCGTCTGGTTTGGCCCAAGATAGCAGACGTCATTCCTCAAAGGATGTCGCTACTTTTCCGTATAAAGGGGCTTTAATCTTACCAGCGTCTCCGCACTGCAATCCTGAATACACACTTTTCTGAGGTGAACTCGGAACACCAATCAATGCCGAGCGCTAGTTCGTCTGCTTCTTGGGTTGCAATGACATCGGAACGTCGAGCTCTCATTGGTTCTGATTAAAGGATAGAAATGCCAGCGCGTCTACTTACTCCCAAAACACTCAAAGAGCCAATCTCTGTTGTCTAGGAGACCAGTCCAGCGAATGATGAGGCGGAACATCCGTTTAGACTTAAAAATGAAGTCTGCTCTGTGGCATTACGCAATGCGAAGCGTCATGCTTGCATTGCGTAATGCCACAGCGCAGACTTAATTTTGAGGTCTAAACAGATGTTCCGCCTCATCCTTCCCTGGACTTATTTCGTAGATCGCAGTGATTGGCTCGTTGAGTGTTTTTGGCGGGTATGTAGACGCGCAGACATTTCTTAGAGCGTAGTGGGTAGACCTGAATGCTAGCTGCCTTGAGGTCTACCCACTATCCTTCCAGTCAGAACCAATCAGAGCTCAGCGTTCTGACGTCACTGCAACCCTTGCGCAAAAGCAGATGAACGTGGACTCGGCGTGGTCTTCCTCCAATCTCTTTAGCCAATGAGAAAGGCGAGCGGCATCGCACCCCAAGCATCCAGATTCTCGGGCGATTGAAGAAAGATTACTGGTTGGTGTTCCGAGTGCACTCTAGTACAGACTACACTCAAAGGCTCCTGAGAGAGCAAGGTCTCACCCCGACGCACTGTGACGCGTTCCAGTCTTACGTCGGCTGACGTTTCATCGATAAAAAGCAACACCGCGGCCAAGGAAAAGAGCAAAGCCAACAGATGTCCCAGGTTTCCAGACATGGTGGTCGAAGAGTAGAGAGTCAGCCTTCCGGACGCTCCAAACGAAAACTATGTGCTCTGTTCAGAGCGCGCCGATTATATTTTGCAGAAATGGACCTCCTGCCGCGGTTGACAGATTTACGTCACGGCAGGTCGCACGAGTTCAGTTCGAGAAGTTTGTTCGTTCGGAGAAATGTGATTGCGACGACGCTGAAATGCCAGTGGAACTTCAGTCAGTGCGTTTGGCACGTCCGCACACGCGAATAGCTTTTGCCGAGCCGGGGCCTGTAGCGCGAGGTAACTTCGTAGAAAGTACGCGGAATTAAAATTAAGTGTAGGCTTGGGCCGTCGCACGCTTGATTCGACCATTCATCAAAGACAATATGTTAAACAAAAAAAGTAAGCCATGACGTGTTTAACGACTGAACCACAAATAAATCTTCCACTTTTAATTGCGTGAGACCGTCAGAACGACGATACTCGAAACTAAATGTTTTATGACGTCATGCCCTTGTGATAAAACAACCGGGAGCTCTTTGAGGTGAGCGAACACCTGCGATGATTGCGTCTGTGCGTGATTGGCAGCTTAGAAAACTAAATTCATCAGAATCATACCTGGCCATGGCGATGCTCTGCATATTTCGGCATTCGTTTGCTCATGGTTGCCAACATGGTAAACAAGTAGCGCCGCGGTACCAACAAAGTACCGGGGTTCCTAGTGACAGTCGACCTCTATAAAGCTTTCGACACATTGAACCATTCGGCAGTGATCAAAGCACTCGAGGAATGCGGGGCGGGAACCCGCATCGTCAACGCCGTCAAAGGTTTCCTTAAAACGGTACCTTCGAAATTAGCTCCGGTGCCAAACAACCTCGCACGTATCCCCCTGTTTGATTAGTTCCCCAAAGCGTCATCCTCTCGCCGACATTGTCCAACCTCGTCATACGCAAGATTGTGAAGGAACTCCGCACCTTCCCGTTTCTATCTGGATGAGCATCGTACCGGAGTGCAGTCGCGCATCACTACTGCGTGATGAACGTTAAAGACGTTAAGACTGCCAACGGTATACCGCACTGGCTTTCTTCTCTAACGAAGGCACCAGACGCGTTCAGGGCTGAATAACTCCCTCTGTTTAAACATGCACACAACAGAATTACAATTCATGGCTCCAGTGGTCGGTACTTTTGAAACGTTGCAAAAAAGAATAACTAATATGCCCATTAGCGACTAGCCAGAAGTTCTGCAACTTTGTCGCGAAGCTGCCACACACCTGCGATCAACTTAGGCCAATCCTTCGTGATGCCTCGCTGTGGACTATCACTGCCCAACAATATGTCGCACTACTATCATTATCAACCCTTAGACGGGCCACGGAGGCATTCATTGTACGGGCTAAATTCCGCTCTGTGGCGCCTGCTCTTTACGAGCACAAATGAATACATACGTATACCTAGAAACGAAAATTTGGTTTTATACGTTGCTTCAGTGAAAGCGATCGTGTTCCTTGATGACACAGGGAAAATATCGATGTTTGCGAAGGGTAAGAATAAGTGACATGCCTAATAGGGTTTTAAATGTCCATGCACACAGTTGCGTTTTAGTGCGTTTGACTGCACTGCGCCGAGAAACGAGAGCGAGTCACCGGCACATCTATGCTTCGTATAAACGTTGGAATTCCATTCAAGGTGTAGTTTGGCACGCGACATACGAAGCCGGGATTCCTTGGCTTTTCGCAGCCGCCACGCTGTCAAACACACCTAAACGCTCTAAAACGCAACTGTGTTTATGGGCCTTTAGAAGAGCGTGACCTCTGGCTACCGCAGCCAGGGTGTCCTGGGGTGCTATGTTGCGCTTTTTGCACTCCCAGGAGACTAGGGAGAGGGAAGTGACGTCAACGACACAGCAAACGAAGATTGGATGTTGATTTCGTTTCCTTCTGTCAACATCCAATCTGCGTTTGCTGTGTCGTTGACGTCACTTCCCTCTTCCAAGTCTCCTGGGAGTGCAAAAAGCGCAACATAGCACCCCTGCTCCTGGTGCGCGCTGAAGAGCATGCTTCAAAGTAACAGCGCGAGCTCCCGGTTGCACTGCCGCTCTGGGCGGTTGCGGGACCGCTACGCTCATGCCCAAGTCCAACGAGAGTGGCCAATAGAGACAACCAACACCTCAAGCCTCAAGCACGCACGTGAATGTATCTTTGGCAGGCTTGAAATCGCTCGTGATTACTTCGGAAGCACTGAGAGACAGCAAGCCTGTCAAAGATACCTTTGCGTGCGTGCTCCATTTGTCTCTGTGTGTAAGTTTAAACAATCTGAAATTAGTCTGCCTCAACATGCGACTTATCTCTCAGCTGCAGATTAGCAATATAGCCAGTGCAGTACAAGCCCTAACCCCAGGCAGTACAGGACTTAACCCCAGGCAGTACACTAGCCTGGGGTCTTTAACGTGCACCACGCAGTAGTGATACACGACCACACGTCAATACGATGCTAATCCAGATCGAAACGGGCAGGGGCGGGGATATATTGCCTCATTTGCTTGAGGCTTATCGGTGTCGATTATTTCTATTTGTCGCTTTATAGGGGGCATAATAAATAACAGCCATTTTGTGTCCCTTCTCCCTCTTCCACTGGGAGTAATCTTTGTGCTTCTCCTAAGGGTTGGTCATGACATCTTACTTGGCAGCCGAAGTGGACGTCTGGAAAAAATATTCCTTCAGGGTACGGAAGTGCGAAACATAAAACAGGAGTCGCATGTGACGCTCAAGCTACGAAGAGTGCTTATGGAAAGCTCAATAGACCCTTTGGAAAGTCTGACCTCAGTTGCAAGGTGTGGAATCCCTGCACAATTAGGGATACGAACGTCAGCTCTTTGTGTTCGATTGTACTTCAGCTGCAACAGTACTCGTGCAGCGGGAGCTCGGGCCAAAGGTAGAAGCTTGCGCTCGCAGCATTTCTGATTATCACCCTAAGTTTCAAAAGTTTCAGCAGACGTCCACCTAAGTCTAATATCGTCAAAACAAGAACTAACGTTGTGGGCGTATGTGAAATCTATACAAGTGAAATACACTTGGGAGCACGAAAAATACTAGTTTATTTTTTTGTTGACAGGTTTCCTTAGGGTGTCCACAACGTAAGTTCTTTTTTGACAGTGTTAGGCTCAGGTGGACGTCGTTCATAGAGCAATTTCTTCTATGTTTTTTTTTTATCTTTTTATCCTGTTTACGTCATGCTCTCAAACGTTTGCGTTCATTTCCAACTGTTGGCGTCACATTTTCAAAGCACATTTTCAAAGAGTTTTAGCTTTCTGTTTTGCGTAATTTATTTACACGAGCCAAAAAACACGAGCTTCTCAATAACATTAGGCACCTTACGCGTATATAAGTAATTAGACTGAATAATCAAAATAAGATCGAACTGTTTTAAAGCAGGATCAATTTTTGCTTTCATACAGTTATAAGGCTGCAAACATTAGCACGCGTTGCACGTGTAACTGGACTTCGGCAGGCTCCTAGCGAAAAGCCTGATAAGACTTTGCAAACGGGAGTTTTGTTGATTCTATTTTTGTGTGCTAGGTTAGCGCTTGTGGACAAACGCTTGCAAACGCTACAAGCGTGGTTCGTGAGCAACCTAAGATCGTGCAGGGCTGAACGGAAATACCCTACTACGGAAATACCGCGCGTCACTTGAGCCACCAAATTAGCTGCGCTGAGAGTATCGGCACTCTGTTCTCTAACATTGTTGTGGGCGTCGCCATTTTGGTGCTTGTGCAGTGCAGACGCAATTGCCAATAGTCATGATTCAAATGTGCGACTTCCTCAGCATTATATTCGGGGTTAGGAAGCTCATGTAACATTGCTTTGCTTTGTCGCGAACTGTTTAAAGATTTGTGGAGGACGGAAAACCGTTCCCTGTGATTTCAGATAAAGCTTCAGATAACTGGCACCCATGATTTTAAGCCACGATATGAACAAGTGTCGTTTTTCTGAAGTGTAGCTTGTTTAGTGGCACTAGTCACCGTCATGTAGCTTTTGTAAGAAGTTTTTTTTTTTTTAATGCATCGGATTCTTTATTTCTTTTGTTAATGAGACAAAACTTTAAAAAAAGTTCTATATGTTTTCACTTTACTCGCATATATCTAGATAATAATATTAATATTATAAATAAAAATAATTTCAGTTTCTAGCGGAGCACTTCATTTAAATGTAAGTGTCGGTTCGTTTTTTTTTTTTTTTGCGCCGGTTGGTGTTGTGAAGGTTACTGCCCCAAGTTGGTTCACTAATAAATGAGAGCTTTATGACTCTCTTCTGGAGATCGTTGCCGGCCAGATAAATAAAACTTGTTTTGTTTTTACTTTATTTTTCGCGCAGAAGCGCGTGAAAAAGTGTTTCCCGGCATGAGCTCTTATCAATGATCATAGCCACTATATACTGACAAAGCCTGGCAGATCGCCACGAGAAACGGCCGCCGATATGGAAAAAGGGGAGCGGCAGACAACGGATGAGAGGAGAGCCACGTGACTGGCGCCCCGCTGCGGCGAGAAGCCCAAACACACTTCTCCCGAGCGAACAAGTGTTTCGGGTCCCCTGCGCAGCAAAAGTTTCGCGCAGACGTCCAGGTTCCCCAAGAAAATTGTTTTGTGTGTGTTTATACAGCCGGGAGTTAGTCTGCCTCAGTGGGTGTCTGGTGTCTCAGCTTTAGATGAGAAATTTTGCCAGTGCGGTACAACCGCTAGCCTGGGGTCTTTAAAGGGTAACTGCAAAGAAAAAAAAGTGTGTGTTTTTTTTAAAGCCTAATTGGGACAAGCATGTGACAAAACAAATGTTCCGCTTAAAATGTTTTTTTCTTTTTTTAGTAATATTTACGTTAGAGGACGTAATTTAGCCGGAGTCCCAACCTCTCCATATTTGGAATTCTCGCTCTTTCGACCTGAGCGGAGTAGAAGTACGTCCCGCCCCTCAACTTTGGATTTGCTGTTGGATTGACTTTGCTGCGGAGTTGAACGACGTACGTACTACGCAGCGTCTCGACTTCCGGTGCGTCTTATCGAAGATACCACGTGGACACATTGAGGACGGTTGCCAGGCACGAAGACAGCGCACCGTCTGAACCTCCCGAGCCTTGGGCGCGGCTGGACGACACCCGCTGGTATTGGAACTCCCGCTGTCCTTCGTTAGGCGGGACTAGAGCCACTCTATATGGCAGCGTAGCTGCCAGAGTAGCGACACGAAGCAAAATTATCTAGATGCACGACGTCAGAAGCGCTAATAGGGATCTCCATTTTGGGCCTGGGAGGTTGCCATGGTAACCGAGCTTCTAGCGACGCCGGGCGGCAACCTTTGTAGTCTAGTTAATATCTCCATTCGTTCATTGAAAAGTGGTATAAGACGCTTGGCATCGCGGTACGGCACGAACCTCTGGAGGAATGGTGCCTGTTTTTTCTGAAAAGTGAGACGATTTGCAACCCGGGGACTGTCGGGCGACAAGAGCTGCTATAGTATCGTACGTGCACGGACAAGGCGAGTGGTTTTCGGCGCCGCCGGGATGGCGGCCGCTTCGTGGGACGAACGTACCGTCCTAGTACTTTCGGACTTCGCTCCGATGGAACAAAATCCGATTACGCCGGCCACAACAGGACGATTGGCTCGGGACATGACTGCTGCTCGACTGCCCCATAGTGAGCGAGTATATGTTTAGCATCATACTTCTTCAAGACCCGATCATCCCTTCAAGATGAGATTTTCTCACCGACTGCTGAGGAGCGACGTCGAC
This sequence comes from Ixodes scapularis, assembly GCF_016920785.2. Classification (NCBI taxonomy): domain Eukaryota; kingdom Metazoa; phylum Arthropoda; class Arachnida; order Ixodida; family Ixodidae; genus Ixodes; species Ixodes scapularis. The sequence goes on along the minus strand of NW_024609880.1, from coordinate 128,453,797 downwards.
GGGGTTCAACCAAGGACGGCATGGTGGTCTCTAGGGAATCGTTGACGCCATCAAAAGAGACGGACGCCGGATATGAGGTGTTCTTGGCAACAGGCCAAATGGTCGTTCGGAAGTTTACCGGCATTCAAAAAGTCAATATTTCTATCTGGTGTAGCACACATATCCGTGTTAAAGGGGCCACGAAATTATTTTTAAACTTCTTCTTCCTTACCTGTAATCCTCAACACAAAAGAGAACTGTGAAATCACGCAGTTGTGACATGATAGGGCACCGGTACGATGACCCCAAGCTTTCACCGTGCTTTTTAAGCACACCGTAGAGCTTGGCATTCGCAAGTGATGATACGTTTTGTCAGGACACTCATTGGCTAGGAAAGCGAATACAAATATCTATAGACGAATTGATTGCTCTCGAGCGCATACATCCGAGCGACGCAGTTTTCGTGTCCAATGCGTGAGTTGGGGTCGGCTGACGTCATTTTGGCCTTTGTAGGCATTGTAAAGAGGATATTTGGAACTAAGCACACTGACATTAAGGAGCACAAAACGGCCCCAGCTACAGAAAATAAATATTACACTCGTAAGAAATAAACACGTCTGTAACATGTTAATTACAAAGACGAACACACCTCTGAGCATCTAAGTTTAATAGCATGTGTTGATGGATTGTTATATAGCAGGACATTTCATATGCGTCACTTGAGCAAACGCCAGTTTTTCACTTGAAAAACAAACCAAAAACACTGCGATCAAATGCAAGCTATTGCAACGAAAGCAAGTTATATCAAATCTTCAGAACTGCCAATTCGTAAAATTGGCGATTAGTAAAAAAGGTTAAAGATCGCAGAAGCTTCCTCGCTAAAAGATGCTGTGATTATTCGGTGACCCAGGGCTGAAACAATTTCCCCTAGGCCCTACACGCGCCGTATACCTTTCGTTGTGATTCTCAGAAATTAAGACTTTCAAAGGAAGCTAGAAAAATGCGAAAATTTTATCCGAAAAGCTATGTGGAGCGCAAGTTCGTCTGCTTCTTTTTGCAGGGGTTGTGGTGACGTCAGAACGCCGAGATCTGAGTGACTCCGATTGAAGGAGAGCGGGTAGAACTAAAAGCAAGCTGCCTTGAGGCTTACCCACTATTCTTTATTCAGAACCAATCAGAGCTCGGCGTTCTGACGTCACCTCAACCCCTACTAAAAGAAGCAGACGAACTTGCGCTGCGTATATCGTAAAATCGTTAATTAGTATGCTTGGGAGTTGTGTGAATGTTTATCCAGCGTGTAGCTGGTCAGCCATTTCAAAGTTGGGACGAGTCACTCGCTGTAGATGAGAAATTTAGCCAATGCAGTATAACCGTTAGCCTGGGGTCTATAGGTCTTTAACGTGCACCACGCAGTAATAATACACAACCGCAGGCTGGTACGATGCTCATCCAGATCGAAACGGGCAGGGGTGGTGATGGAACCCAGGTTCCCTGATTGACTAGTACAAAACGTGAACATCGCAGGAGCTTCCTCGCTAAAAGTTTGTGATCATGCGGTTACCCTGGGCAAAAACAAATTCCCCTAGGCTCAACATGCGACCCATAGATTTCGCATCGATTCTCAGACACTCCAACGTTCAAATAAAGCTAAGAGAATGCGAAAATTGCCTGCTAAATGTCTTATCGATCCTCAAACACATCCGGAAACCAAAATCGCCGCTGAGGCGATATTACTGATGCTGTCGCACAGGTGCTAATATCCAGAGCGATCTTGCACAGAAAGGGTATAAAGTATCAATATTTCAGATCTTCACGTTACACCTACGTCAGAAAGCACAAAGAAGCCCTAAATCGTCGGCAAGCTGCGGCACATCACGACTCCGCGCACCGAACAAACAAACTCGCATCCACCAGCTCTGGGCGCTGCCATCTTACCGATGACATCACGGCTCTTGAGAGGTCACGTGACGAGTCGTCTCTCGGTTGCTACGGAAACCGAGCCAGCTCAGCTCGTTGCTATGGTACCGCGTGTGACCAATCGCGGTGAGAGGCGGCACAGGGAAAAGCGTGGCGCTACTCTGGCAGCTACGCTGCCATATCGAGTGGCTCTAGGCGGGACAAAGGACTGCGTCACTGCTACCTTCTCGTGCGGGACGCCGCATGCTTCGACGAATTGGCCACTGAATGGCTCGGGTGTTACCCAACTGCCTCGGTTTGTCAAGACTGAAGGAAAAAAGTTAGTGTTGTCGCTATTGGCTCTTAGGATACGGAGATTACATGCAACCAGGAGCCGCTGCGGCCGCTACCAGCTAATGCCGACGGCCCGCGAGTTCGCCTGCTCCCTGGAGGTTCCGGAGGTCGCCTCCAAGGTTGGTGGCTGCTGCATCACGGATCACGCCGACTTTTTCGTTGGCATCCTAAACCCAGTCGTGCTCCAGATCGTCTACCGGGTGAGGGCGATGGAGCTAAACCACATGGAGCCGGTGTGAAACTTGTTTTAATGACAAAAATGAAATCGGCGGCTTCACTCAATGACAGCCATCAGCTAATTCTTGTTTCTTGCTTGTCCTTTGGAAACTAAGACTGCTTGGACGATTATATTGACTAGGTCAGTCAGAACATAGCTCACGAAAAGAGTGTGGCGAGTTTAATTGGAGACACCTGGTTTAAATATTTAGTTATCAACTAAAATAGAATCGCGTGCTTCACTCAATAGGAATTTCGCTTTTTTTGGGGGGTTAGCTGTTTTGTAATACCGCGGCTGTGCGAGGTGCTCCTTTTGGGCACACAGGTACTAGGCCACCACCGTAACTTGACAAGAAACTTGTTACACCAACCAAAGTTGGCATAGGAAAAAAAGGTGGAAATTTTGTTTGGCACCGTAACTCAATGAAAAAAAAAAAAATGTTGGACGTCGCAGGCTCTAGAGAGAATATCACTCGTCGTGGGGGATTGGCACCTTACAGATAGGAAGGGACCGCTACACTACAGATTAAATTCAAACAAATTTACGTAAGATGGTTGGGAAGCCAAGAAAACAAATTTGTCGGCTATCACAGAAATGGGTCCATATCACAAGAGCGAATGACATTTTAGCGAACGGCGACATTTGAGCGAATGGTCGTTTTAGCGAATAACGGGGGCGCGCGTTAACCCATCCGTCGCACTGCGCTTTACGCCGCTTCGCGGCGACACTCTGCGGCAACTCATTACAAAAATATTAACTCATTTGGCCCACCCGAAAACGCCGCTTCGCGGCGTCCGACTATTCGCTAAAGTGTCGTTCGATGAAACGTGGGCGTTCGCTAAAACGTCATTCGATCAAGTGAGTGCCTCCCCACAGAAATCGAACGTCCAAAGGCTTCTGAAGACAGCTGTTACGTAATAACCTGGCTGTGCCAGGTTTTTTACGTAACAGCTGTGTCTCAGTCGCGGACGGTCGGTGCACCCGCGGCGGATCTCGAGGACCTCCGGAGCGAAATGACGAGTACATACCTGGACACGTTTGTCGCTACGCGAACGCCCGATTGCCTCCAGCCAAATAGCATTCAGCTTGCCATCTTTCGGGGCGACATGGCTGCATGCCGGAAGACTCGCTGTCGCGATCACACATCTGGCAGCAGTTTACAGAGCAACGGTGCCGCATTAAAGGAGCTGACATCTCTAAAAAAAACGGCGTTTGCACGCGCAAGCAAAAAATAAATAAATAAATAAATAAAAGCGCGCTGAGAAGACAAAGAGGAAAACGAAAGTTACAAACCGCGCTATGAAAGCCAAACCTCAGCGTCTCTTCCTATTACTAACACACGCGACAGCTGATAAACACACACTACTTCACTTTAGGAAGCCTCACTCAAGCACCTGGTTCAACACGAAACACTCATCACTTTGCGAAACGGCCAGTCGAGGTAGGCGAGACAGGTGGGAGCAGAGACTTCGGCGGCCATTAAAAGAATGGCGAAGCCTTTGTTTGTTATGGTATGAATCCAAACAAAAGTGCCCGTCTTGTAAACATTTTGTAAAGAATAATAACTCCCATCACATGGTTTGTTCTTTAAAGGTAAAAATATGCCGCTGAAAAGGCAATTACGTCATATCACAAAGGATTAAAAACCAAGATCCAAACTTTCAATCAATCTGTTGGCCAATGAGAAGAGTTGCTACCTTGGCATTGCTAATCCGGATCTGACTATTGAAGAAACTACGGTGCCCTCGTATATATGGCATCTCTGCCATTCACAGTCGCTTTTTAGGAAAAAAAAACCTCGCGTAGTCTTTCCATTTGACACGTAAACCAAGCGAAGCTCTACTAAAGAGTTTATTCATAGTCATTTGTAGACATAGTGTCATTCCCACTCTCAGCGGACTTTGGAAAACGGCAGACCGCATCCGCCAAGCAGCATTTGGGGAAGTCGCCGATATTAAGGCGATGGTATTTGCAGCCTAGGTTCGTTGGTTTTGGGAGCGGAGCGCACCTGCGAGAAAACGTTTGAACATCATGTCGGTAAGAGTGCGATAATGAATTTAAAACAAAAAAAAATATTATTGTTTGTGCGGTGAAATGTTGGCTACATCGCAGTGGGCACTACGAGGCGAGAAACGCCATCCGTGTACGTAAACAGTCTGGCATGAGCGCCAGTGATGTCCACATCCGCCCTCTGTCGGCTCTGCAAGAGAAGCCAGCTTGGTGCTTTGTGTCCGCTTAGTTTGCGTTTGAAGCCGTGCACAGAAGTAAGATTTCTCTCGCTTGCAGCGCCCGCTACAACGTTTTTTTTTTCAATCAAAATTTTACAACGCAGTTAGACGTTACCGTGGTGGAGTGTCAAATCTAGAAATTTACTAGGCCCCTAGAAAGAAATATAAAAATAACCTAGTTTAAATTCTTAAGTTATTTATTCAACTAATTAACCCATTTTGACTGCTTTCGTGCGATTGCCATGGCTGCCAATGGACATTTCTGGAAAGTAGCACGCGCCCTCAAGCGGCGCGCGTGAGGCATTATGGGAACAGTCAGGGTCGCTGCTCCGTCGTCTGCTGCTACTTGGCTGCGACCGTCGCGCCGCCTGCGAGAGCCACGTTGTCTACGTTCGCGTTGGAATCCTGCGTACGGCAGAAAACGATTTGCAGCGCTCTGTGCAGCGCTTCTCGTCCTTCGGAAACACGTGCCATGACAGGTGACAATCTTTCAGGATGTTATGGTCGCACACCGGCACGCAGCACGTCTGTCCACGGCCCTTTTTTGGATGGGCCACCTTTCTTCTTTTTAATGGGCCATTGAGTGGGCCGCGTACCAAAATAGCGAGGTATCACTCACGCATTCCAGTGTTTTTTGTTTTTGTTTTTTTTGCTACGGGAATTAGTTGAGCCTAGTTGGTACATTTTATTTGTCTTCGCCAATAAAGAACAACAGCAACTACTACTACAACGCAGCTGGTCCCAACAACGTTCGAAGACCGTTAGCTCGCCTGGATGCATGAATGGATTAAGAATGGTGCTGCAGTTCGGGCGAGCGTGCGCTACCTAGCATCCAAAAACTCGACTAGGGGGCTCGGCTAAAGGACGCGACACCCTCGCAGTTATATAATTCCATAGAGCGCTAACGGAAGGCGCTGGCGATTGAAAAAAAGGTCCATTGGCCCCAGGAATAAAAAGCTCATAACACAAGTTCCCCTTTTTAATTCTGGATTAACTAAGAAAAAAAATTGAAAAAAGCGCATTTGTTGTATGTGTAATAAATTCATTCAATTTATGCTACATTTTTGACCATCGGTCGTTTCTGGACAAAGAAATCGAAACACGGTAATACTGATACTATGCAACATTCAAATATTGTACGTGTATATGAATTCTTTTTTTTTTTATATATTAGACTATATACACAAATATCTACAGAACAGCTAACTTCCGTACCATAGCGATGGACTAAAAGCCGAAGCCAGGGTCCGCCAGGTTCAATCACGTTCCACGCTGAACTCGGACATGCTTAACACTGATGAGGTGTGGACGAATAATGCTTCAGTCAAAAAGCGCTGCATCATGTATATAGCTTCGACAGTGCAAAGAGCTTCTATACCATGGCTTTCTTTGTAATGTAAAATTGATGAGTCACTTAGTGCCGTTCAATTCGAACCACTGTCCCCCCATCCCCATCAGTGGTCCGAGACGCGGACACCGATATAAACATTGTATGGCTTCTTTGCAGACCCCTAAGGACCCTACACTCTTTAAAATGACTTCTGCAAAGCACGTTTTTGCGTCAAAACAAACGGGAAAAAGCTCTTTTTGTAGAAACCTTTAATGGAGATTAGTACAAAATGACAAGAGCGTGATGTTTGCATACACTTTTAGCTTATAGGGTTTTGCGGCACAATTAAAATTGTTTTTATACAGTCATGCCTCACCGGTGACTTCAGGTAGCACGTCCCGACCTGGGTGCGTCCTAGCTTCGGTGGCAATTCGCGGCGCGTCCGCCTGGGAGACGGGGGTTTGCACCCCTGAAACACCTCTTCTACCGTATATGTTTCGGCGCCAAAATAGCCGATTAAAGCCAAAGCAGAACAGTCACACGCTGTCAAAAATCGATAGCCCCAAACAAACACACGCGGTCGTGCAGTTATCCGAGCGGCCGCTGCGGGAGGAATGGTGGCGTTGCGATCGCAGTTAGTTTTGCTTCGAGTGCAGAGAGAACTTTCTCGAGACGTCGAGCAGTGCGGACGCGTCTCCCTTGCGCTCCTGGATTTTCGGCGTTTCGCCGCGGAACCTGGGCCCTTGGGGGTGAGTCGTAACTCTTTTCGATTAGCGGACGACATAGCGAAGCCACGGAATCGTCGTTTTACACGAAACTTCCGCAAGAAAGGCCTATTTCGGACGAAATTTCAAGTCAGGCGGCTAGGCCTAGCGCTAGGCCTAACGCTCCGTCCCTCACGAGGCGCCATGGCGGTCGCAACGAGGGAGCAGCGGAACTTAGCCACACTCATGAACTACATCAAGCGCGGTGAAGAAAAGGAGAAGCAAGCCAGCTCACCGGAAACAGACGCGGCGAGAGAGAAGTCGCAATGGAGGACTGTGGGTGGAAAGAAGCTTCGAGTCAAATTGTCGAGGAAGTTCCGGACCACCATAAATGACGAGGACAGAGCATACGGAATCATCATTCGTACGAAAGGACTGGACCTCAAGACTATCGTCATCGGTGAAATCACGACCGCGATCGCCACCGCGACCGGAGTATCGCCTCGAGACATGATCGGTACGGACCTCGTGACGAAGAACAACATGAACAACACGATCACCATCAGGACAAACGACAAGCAAAGGGCGCAGAAGTACCTGGGTATCACCACACTCAAGTACCAGGGAGCAGAAGTAGAAACCCAAGCGTACACGGCCAACCGAAAGGAGTCTGTAAGAATAGTGGTCCCCAAATGCTTCCCAATTTCTATCCCGTTCACGGACCAGGAGATCTACGAGCAACTCAAACTGGAGAACCCCAAGATACCTATATCCGACGCGAAGAAGATGGGGCGGACCACCTCGTCACCCTCGACACCACGGAACTTCCTGGATTTATAGTATTCTACTGCTGTGCCAATAGGTACCACCTATACCAAGAGAAAAAGCAACCGTGCACATCGTGCCGAGAGATGGGACACCGAGCAGACTCCTGCCCGTACGGACTCAGCCAAATTTGTCCCAACTGCGGCGAGGAGCACGACTTCCCCAGGAAAATTCCAGGCATGCGCACGGAGTATACGTGCAAACCCAGATGCGTCATCTGCGGCGGCAGCCACTACACCGGAGGAAAGGAATGTAAGGACAGATACAAGCCTTTGCCCGAGCCGAGGTCTCCGAAAAAGAGCACTCCAGAACAAGATCGGGAGACGGTGAAAATAGACATGGGAAAGAAGAATTTTCCAGAACTGAGTAACGTCACTACAGCGGGAGAAGGCTCGGAAGAGGAGCTGAGCTACGCTCAAACCCTCCGCAAGAAGAAAGGCGCAAGCAAGAAGAAGCAAGACTCCAATCCTAGAATTAAGGAGCTCGAAAAGAAATACGAAGACCTCGTACGCAAGCACGAGGAGAGCCTGCGAAAACAGGAAGAGCTCAGAAGACTCAACCAGCAACTCCTACGGGAGCTACAGAAGGAGAGGCACGGCTCAAACCCACTGGTTACGGAACCGCCTAATGAACAGACGACAGTACAAGAAGTGGAAATGGCACCGCCTCCGTCTCTGCCCAGTGTACGTCCGCGTAAGCGCACAGACTCAGAGAGCACCGTCAATTCTGTACGGACAAGTGACGAAACCAAGACCAGCAGGCCCGGGAAGGTTAGAAGAAAAGAAGAGCCCAACCAGAACGCCATCCTGGCGGGACTAGCTAGGCTTGAGGCTATGCTCAACGAAATGAAACAGAGAATGGACAACCACGACAAGGCATTCCAGAACGTATTCGAACGGCTCGAGCGGCTCGAACAGCGCGCCAATGGACAACAGTAATAACATCGTCGTGTGGCAGTGGAATAGCGGAGGACTTTGCGCCCGGATCAACTCGCTCAAGATGTTGATCATGGATACGGAAACTCCTCCGGACATTATAGCGGGAGACAAATGTAACCTGCCAGGGTACGCAAGATTCGATGCAGAAGTTCAGCCAACCGGAAAAACGATTCATACTTTCGTCAGACGACATCTCCCAGTCAAGCAACACGAAGTTGACCTGGATGAATCGGTGAAAGCAATAGTCACGGAAATTATACCGAAGAAAAAGAAGCACAAAAGCTTATTCATCTGTAACGTTTACTCGAACCCCAAAGACACCACGAGCGCATGCGCCAAGGTCTTTGCGGAGACGAGCCGCGTAGCGGGTGAAAATCCGACACTGGTGCTGGGCGATTTCAATGCGCACAACACCATATGGGGCTACGGCAGAGACACACCCAAGGGGAGGGAAATCGCCAACCAAGCCGAGTTGCACGAAGCTTTTCTCCTCAACGAAGTTGCGGACTACACCAGGATCGCAAACAGTGCTCAGAAAGACACGAACCCGGACCTCACATTTGGTATCAACATCGATGACTACACGTGGCTGAACACGCGTGAAAATCTCGGCAGCGATCACTACGTCATCGAGACGAGGGTCCCCCTGCCCGGATACAAGAGCGCAAAATTCCCAACGCAGGAATGCACGGACTGGGACAAGTTCAGGCAGAAGCGGAAAGACAGGCCGTTGCACACGATCGAAGAATGGTGCGCACAGCTAGTCGAAGATCACGAGTCTGTTACGACCGAAGTAGAAAATCCTACCCAAGCCCGGACTATGGATAGTAAACTCCAGCATATGCTAGAAGCTTACCGCTCCATATACAGACGATGGAGGAACACCGGAAAGCGGTACCGTAAATTGAGGAAAAAAGCGGCCAAGCTCAGTAAGCAGATTGAAGAACACGTTCAGAAATTAAATCAACAACAGTGTCAGCAAATATGTGACGAACTGCAGGGATGGCTTCACACCAAGAGTCCATGGACCCTATTCAGGCGCATTTTGGCGCCGGAAGATACCAAACTCGAGAAGCGCAAACTCCTAGCGAAACTCGTCAGAGACCTCAAGGATGACGAAATCTATAACAAACTCAGGACGCAATACTTAGAATCTCCGCCATCTACTACCGAGATTCCAACGGAATACGAAGGGGCCATAAACGACAAGCTGGACGCGCCCATCACCGAAAGCGAAGTCAGAAAGGCCATGGCTGGAGTCAAAACAACTTCCGCACCAGGCTAAGACAAGATTACGAACCGCATGCTACGAAACCTTGACGGCAATTCTGTGGAGCGAATCACGGAATACTTTAACGAGCTATGGACTAGCGGAAACCTTCCAAGCAGTTTCCGACACGCCACGGTCTGCTTTATACCGAAACCGGGCAAGCCACTCATGTTGGAGAACTTGCGCCCGATTTCCCTCACATCTTGCGTGGGCAAGCTACTTGAACGCATTATTCAAGTACGTGTTCAAGAGTACATGGAGGAGAACAACCTGTTTACGCACCAGATGTTCGGATTTCGAAGACACCTGTCGACGCAGGACGTGTTTATACAACTCAGAGAGGAAGAAGACAATAAGAAATGGACCGCCCTAGCTGCACTCGATCTGAAGAAAGCCTTTGATCGCATATCACACGCGGCTATACTCAGGCAAATCTCGGAGCTAGGACTAGGGAAGCGAACGTACAACTATGTTCGCTCGTTCCTATCAGATAGGACGGCACACATTCAGCTAGAAGGAGACACGTCCGAAACCTTCCCAGTAAATGTTGGCAGCGGAACTCCTCAAGGAGCAGTAATATCTCCGCTCCTCTTCAACATTGCCATGCTGCCAATGTCGCGGAAACTTGAGCAAGTCGCGGGGCTGCAGCACGCAATCTACGCTGACGACATCACGATTTGGACAGCGCACCACTCACCATACATGGGGAAAGTGATGAAAGCCGGCGTAGAAATTGTCAAAGAAGAAGCTGCAAAGATGGGTCTGGAGCTTGCAACTGAAAAATCGGCGCTCCTAGTCAGACCACCGTCGCAGAGAGCTCTAAGAGAAGAGATGGAATTCTACCTCAAGCTGCAAAAAATCGACGTACCGAGAGCCGAAAAAGTTCGAATTCTCGGCATGATGGTAACCATCAAGAGGGAGCAGAGCAGTCTCATCGCTGACATCAAGAGAAACGCCGACAACGTAGCGAGACTCGTGAGAAGAGTATCACGAAAGAGCTACGGATTGAAGGAGAATGGAACATGCCGACTAGTCCAAGCCTTCGTCCTCAGCAGGATAATGTACGCGGCGCCGTACATGGATCTGACCAAGGCTTCGATCAAGCAACTCAACTTAATTGTGAGGAAAGCTTTCAAGATAGCACTGAGCATACCAGTATCCACGTCTACAGAAGCGATGGAACAACTAGGAATATACAACAGCTTCGAGGAAATGAGATCTGCACAGAAGCAGTCGCAAGTGCTACGGCTCTCTAGAACGGAAACGGGACGCAGGACTCTCCAGAGAATCAAGGAATGTGAACAACACGTCCTCACAAGCAGAAATGCAATATCCCACGAATGGAAAGATTCGGTACGAGTTCCGCCCCTACCGAAAAACATGGACACCGAGAGAAATAAGGACAGGAGAGAAGCCAGAGCCAAAGCACTGGACAAGCTCCACGGCGACCGGGAACATGTTTACCACGCAGACGCAGGCCCGTGCCCAGGAACATGGAACAAGTACGTGATAGCAGTCTGCAGCACCAACGACAAGACTACGGCCTCTGTCTGTGTGGAGAATATTGACGAGGCAGAAGAAGTAGCCGTCGCCTTGGCCTTAACCATGGCGGCATCCAGAACCAAACAAGCCACAATCACCTCAGACTCGAGAACGGCCATCTCGAACTTTGGTGATGGAAAGGTTGGCAAGGCAGCCCGCATGATCCTTCAGAAGAAGACACCGCAGACAGGATCCAGATTCTCGTTAACCTGGGTGCCCGGACACTCTGGACACTCGGGAAACGAAGAGGCCCACGCACTCGTAACCCGTGCACAACAAATCCGGGCGACGAGCTGCCGAGCCACAACGGACGGAGACCACTGCTACGGGGCCGCGCCATACGACAGAGGCCCTCGAGCGTACAACGATATTCTAAGAAGTATCCGAATGCAGCGCAAGTTCATGGGTGCCCCTCATAAGCGACTCTCGCGAACCCAAGAATCGACGTGGAGAAGACTTCAGCTACATAACACCCTAACTCCCCGCATGCTGAGCAGAATCTGGCCGGATCTCTTCAGCGACAAGTGCGAGGAATGTGGTAGTGTTGACGGTGGCTGGGCGCACACGTATTGGATGTGCCCGAGCAACCCGGTACCAGCCACGCTCCAAAGCAGACTGGACGATCAAGACGAAGATCTTCCCTGGTGTGTGCTCCTGGCCTCAGAGGACTACGAAACACAGTTGGCAGTGATTCTAAGGACACTAGAAATAGAGCATCGGTTAAAGACCCGATTGTCGGAAAGAAGATCCCTCCCCTATTCCCCTCCCTAACGAACCCTCATTTTGGGCATAAGCCCATTTATTAAGGTTCAATAAAGTTGCTGACTGACTGACTGACTGACTGACTGACTTCGAGTGCAGATCGGTGCCGTTTTTTCAGAGCAAGCTCTTTGTCAGTTTCCCAACTGACTTGTTCTAGCGGCGTCCGATGCTCCATACATGGAGCCGAGTGTAACGGAAGTAGGCCTGGCCACAAAATGTCCTCTCAGTCTCTCTTTATTTTTCTACTGTTTCCCATCTTTTACCACAGTCTCGGGTAATTTTCATCATGGTTAGGGAACTCAGTGGACGCCGCCATAAAAATAGGGAGCAAACATCCGCGTTGCCATGGCATTGGCGTGGCAACGCGTTTTTTTTTTTTTCACCATATTTTTATGGCGGCGTCCACTGAATCGGTGGTCAGGCAACATTTCCTACTGGTCAGGCAACATTTGCCTGACCAATAGAAAGTGGGCGTGTGGCGGGGTGCTCTCGAAACAACGCCGAATTTTGTGGTAGATTTACGAGAGCCTGGCCACCCCTTGGTACACCCAGTTTGATACACTTTCAGCGTATCATTTCTACCTCGCTCATCAAAAGACTATAATCACCTTCCGGCTTCAATAGCATCAATTACATATATATCAAGTTTTAAACAAATTCTTACTAACTGCACCCTTAGTTGATTTAATTGCCATATTATTTTCTTAATTGTTCACTCCCCTTTATAATGTACCTTCTACCTTGGGTATAAATAAATAACTAAATAAATAAATACAATACAGCTGCAGGCAGAAAAGACCGTGAGAAGGAGGAAGCAATTCATAAAACAAAACAAAACAAACAAAATGTCTAAAAAGGAAAGGAAAGAAAGGCCACCCTCGTATCTTCCCTGAAAGGGGGGAAATAGTTCAGGTCCATCTGCAGAATAACCACCGCACTCAGGACACTGCGGATATTCTGCGAGTCGGCCACAGACTCTTCGCGCCTTTCCGCCGACATAGGGATTGCCAAACACGTTACCACGTGTCCTCAAAACCTTAAGACGTTTATTCCGCTCCGTAGAGAACACGCTAAGTCGTGTGAAAACACCAGAGGAATGGTTACTGCAATCTAAAATAAAAAAGGAAAACACTTATATTGAACGGTAACTTTGTGCATTTGTCATTTGGTGTCTTTAAGAGAACTCTCGCAGTCCCCCGTCTGTAGCAATGACATCTGAATTCATTACTTGAAAAATTAAGCAAGTTACGCGCGTAATGAATTGAAGTAGGAAGTAACATGACAAACGCACTCTAAGAAATGCCTGCGCTTGTACTTATCCGCAAAACACTCGAAGAGCCAATCTCTGCAATCTACGAAATCAGCTCAGCGAATGATGAGGCGGAACATCCGCTTATATCTAAACATGAAGTCTGCGCTTTGACATTACACAATGCAAAGCGTCATGCTTGCATTGCGTAATGCCACAGCGCAGACTTAATTTTGAGGTCTAAACAGATGGAACTTCTGTTTAGGCCTCTTCATTTGCTGAGCTGATTTTGTAAATCGCTGAGATTGGCTCGTTAAGAGTTTTGGGGGTATATAGACCCGCAGGCATTTCGTAGTGTGTAGTGGGTAGACCTGAATGCTAGCTGCCTTGGGGTCTATACCCACTATCCTTCCAGTCAGAGCCAATCAAAGCTCAGCGTTCTGACGTCACTGCAACCCTTGAGCAAAAGCAGACGAACGTGCACTCCGTCGCATGGTCTTCCTTCAATTCCTTCAGCCAATGAGAAAGGCGAGCGGCATCGCACCCCAACCATCTAGATTCTCAGGCAATTGAAGGAAGATTAGTGCTTGGTGTTCCGAGTGCACTCTAGTACAGACTACACTCAAAGGCTCCCGGGAGAGCAAGGTCTCACCCCGACGCACAGTGACGCGTTCCGCTCTTGCGTCGGCTGACGTTTCATCGATAAAAAGCAACACGGCGGTCAAGGAAAAGAGCAAAGCAAACAGGAGTCCCAAGTTTCCAGACATGGTGGTCGAAGAGTAGAGAGTCAGCCTTCCGGACGCTCCAAACGAAAACTACCTGCTCTGATCAGAGCGCGCCGATTATATTTTGCAAAAATGGACCTGTTGCCGGTCGACAGATTTATATCACGGCAAATCGCACGATTTCAGTTCGAGAAGTTCGTTCGTTCGGAGGAATATTCTTGCGACGACGCTGAAATTCCAGTGGAACTTCAGTCAATGCGTCTGGCACGTCCACGCACGCGAATATTTGTTTGCGCAGCCGGGGCCTGTAGCGCGAGTTAGCGTTGTTGAAAGTACACGGAATTAAAATTATATTTAGGCTAGGGTCGCCGCACGCTTGATTCAACCATTCATCAAAGACGACATGTTAAAAAAAAAGAAAAGTGAGCCATGACGAGTTTAAGGACTGAACCACAAATAAATCTCGCACTGTTCATTGCGTGAGACCGTCAGAACGACGACACTCGAAACTAAATGTTTTGTGACGTCATGCCCATGTGATAAAACAACCGGGAGCTCTTTGAGGTAAGCGAACACCTGCGATGACTGCGTCTGTGCGTGATTGGCGGCTAAAAAAACTAAATTCATCAGAATCATACCTGGCCATGACGATGCTCTGCATATTTCGGCATTTCGTTTGCTCATGGTGTCCAACATGGTGGGCAAGAAGTGCCGCGGTACCAACAGAGTACCCGGGCTGACCGGTCGACCTCTATAAAGCTTTCGAAACATTGGAACATTCGAATCAAAATTAACTGTTGGGCTAGTTAATTTTGATTCTCCCCTCTCCCCTCTTCTTTTCCTTGGTGTTTGCGCTTTTGAATTTTTATACAATTGGAACATTCGGCCGTGATCAAAGCACTCGAGGACGCTCAAGCACGAAGAGTGCTGATGGGAAGCCCTACACACGCTTTCGAAAGTTTGACCTCTTAGACCCTTTCCGAAATTCAGTCTGGCAACTTTGATCACTATCATCATTTGTGGAACGGCATCGGTGCTGTACCAATGGCGGCCTTGTAGTGACTGATAAAGAAAGACGTTGAAGATGTCACTAAGCGCATGATGCGAGGCCTGCACATTCGGGGGTTAGTACGACGCGACGTAGGAATGGTGGGTGCTGAGAGTTTATGGAACTCAAGAGCTACGTAAGCGTTCATTTCTAACTTAGATTCAGTCAATTTGTGGGCGGCACACAACCGGCTTTAAACCCCTTTAGTGTAGAGAAATTTATCGAGGCATCTGTATGGGTTGGAGCTTTGTTCTCACTGCAGGTTCTTGGTCGTGATCGAACTGAAAGTAGTCGAGAAAGAACTCACATTGAGCAATTCCTCGCGTTGCGTTGACTTGCGAAAGTGATGGTGCCCAATGAAATACAAGCTTATTACCGCCATTAGTATGGCAAAACCTAAACTGCTATACGATCTACCAGATGGCACTGAATTTCGGAAAGGGTGTGTTCGATCGCACTTCGGCTGCAACAGGACTCGTGCAGCGGGAGCACGAGCCAAAGGTACAAGTTGTGCTCGCAGCGTTTCTGATTATCACCGAAAGTCTCAAACCCCCACGTTCCGCAATGTCGGTGGTTCCGCCATCGTGCAGGGGATAAGCCGACGTCCACCTAAGTCTAATATCGTCAAAACAAGAACTAACGCTGTGGACGTATGCGAAATCCTTATAAGTGAAACACACTTGGGAGCAAGAAAAAAAACTCGTTTAATTTTTTGCTGAGAGTTTGTTTTTGATTGAAATAAATCCGGAAGGTGTCCACAACGTAAGCTCTTTTTTGACATAGACGTCGTTCATAGAGGAATTTCTTTATTTTCTTATCCTTTGATCCTGTTGAAGTTATGCTTTCAGATTTTCGCGTTCTATTCCAACTGCTAGCGTCACACTCCCAAAGCGTTTCAGCTTCCCGCTTTGCGTAATTTATTTATTTATTTATTTATTTGAAATACTGCCAACCCTTGCGGGTTATAGCAGGAGTGGATACAGTAATATATCAAACAAAATACAGGTGACACAAGAAATTATACATAGAACAATCATTCTCACAGGTGCAACTACTCGTCAGCAAACCAGTTCATCAACTTTTCTTCAAATTCTTCAACAGACGTGACGTCCGAAAAAACACTGGGGGTAATCGGTTCCATTCTTCTATTGTTTTCACAAGAAACGAATATTTAAAAATGTCAATATTGGGCATAAATGGGTCAACTGACCATTCATTGTTTAGTCGTCGAGACCGTCTTCCAGGAGATCTGATATAAGTTTGCGTGTCAATACGAAGATATTTAAAATACAACAAATAAAAAAACTTCAGCCGCGCAATTCTTCGTCTTGACGCTAAGGACGATAATTGGGCTTCCCTCAACAATGCCGAAACAGACTCATGTCTATCGTATTTAGAAAAGATAAACCTGGCTGCTAGCCTTTGAATGCGCTCCACTTTATCTATTTGAGTTTGTGCGTAGGGGTCCCATATTATCGATGCATATTCCAATGTCGGGCGCACTAGAGTTTTATAAACGTTGGTACGGATATCGGAGTTCGTCCCTCTTAGAGATCGCCTCATAAAACAAAGTGTCCTATATGCTGAATTACATACATTTTTAACGTGCGTATTCCAGCTGAGATCACCCGAGATAGTAATACCAAGATACTTAATAGTGTTAGAACGTTGCAAGACTACACCATTTATTTCATACAAAAACATCAACGGAGACTTCTTTTGGGTTATGCTTAAGACAGTAGTTTTATCAAAATTAATTCGCATATCCCATTTTTCACACCAGTGAAATATAGTCGTCAAGGAGTCATTCAATAATTCTTGATCATCTACAGTTACTACGGGGATGTAAACCAAACAATCATCAGCAAACAAACGCACTTCTACAGCTGGGTCGATATCTTGAGCGATATCGTTAACATAAACCAAAAACAAAACTGGCCCCAAAACAGAGCCTTGGGGTACGCCAGACGTGACCGGTAAAACAGATGACGCATGACCGTCAATTTCAACGTACTGTGTCCTATCAGATAAGTATGATTTAATCCAGAGAACCAAGTTCTTATCAACACCAAGAAGCAATAACTTTTCAAGTAACTTTGAATGCGTGACTCTGTCAAATGCTTTAGATAAGTCAATAGATACAACATCTACTTGGCCACGTACATTCAGCACTTTTCCAAACTGATGAGTTGATTCAAACAACTGGGTGATAGTCGATAGCTTCCTGCGAAAACCGTGTTGTTTATCATAAAAAAGGTTTCTGTCTTCTAGAAAATCAACGAGATGTTTAGAAATGATGTGTTCGAGCATTTTGCAGCTTGTTGATGTCAACGATATTGGCCGGTAGTTTTTAACTTCAAGATAGATTTGTGAATGGGTACAACTTTGGCAATTAACCAATCCTTTGGTAAGCAACATGTATTTAGCGACTGTTGAAAGATAATGGTCAAAAAACGTGAAACCGGTTCGCAGTAACGCCTCAGGAATTCATTTAGGATTTTATCTGGTCCCGGTGATTTTTTTTTTGTCAATATTTAGTAGTAAGGCCCTCACTCCCTCGTAAGTAATTTGAATAGGCTGTGTTTGCAGACTGGGTTCATTGTCAGTCAGGTCATTTACAGATGTGCCCGCTGAAAAAACCGAGTGAAAGTAGCTATTGAATTCGTTTGCTACGGTAAGCGGATTATCGCATATAGCACCGTCTACATAAACTTCTTTTATAACTTTCTGCTTAGGGGACAGATGCTGCCAAAACTTATGAGGCGACGTTTTTAAAATCGTATTCATCGTATTAGCAAAGTAGCTAGTTTTGGAATCTTTGAGTTTCTTTTTCACATCACGGCTTAAAGAACTAATTGCTAATAAGTTCCGGTGCTTACACAGTCTCTTACGTTTTAATCTGCGCTTTAAGTGGATGATCTCACGTGTGACCCAAGGATTTGTCTTATTAATCTTTTTTATTCTCCGAGGAACATACGCTTTTAGACAGTAGTTTACTGCTTCCTTAAAGTGATTCCAGAGGCTTTCAACGTTAGCGTCCTGGCGAAAAGAATCGAGAGAATAATCCAAATAATCTAAGACAGTTGTGTCCTCAGCTTTTTCAAAGTTGTAAACGAGTGCTGTATTCTTTTTCTGTTTTTGAGGGGGGCTATTTTGTGTTACCGTCACACGCACCAGCTTATGATCTGAAATCCCGTCTACAACAGACACCTCGTACTCACGAAAGCACGTCGAAAGAAAGCAGAGATCTAAAATGGAATTTCGTGGCCCACACGTTCTTGTGGGTTCCCGGACTATTTGATCGAGGCCGGGTTTTAACAATATTTCTAGCATGTAATCATCTTGTTTCCCACCTGACTCTTCGACAATTTTGTCGTTCCAATTAATGAGGGGGAAATTAAAATCTCCAAGAACTATTAATTTAGTGCGTTCATTAACATTGAGTTTAAAAAAATCATCAATTTTTTCAATAAAACTGATGGCCGAGGATGGCGGTCTATATACTCCGCCGACCAGAATGTTACAATGTTTTAAGAATATCTTGCACCATACACTCTCATGGTCTGGGATATGCTTTACAGCCTGATACCTCAAGGAACGCTTTATAAGCAAGGCAACACCCCCACGTCTAGTGTCTCTGTCGCGCCGCAAAATATCGTAACCGGGAGGGAATACTTGGAAATCTGATACGTCGTGACGCAACCATGCTTCCGTTATCACTACAAGATGCGGGTCATGATCGATTAAAACAGCTTCCAGTTGGTCAGTTTTATTCATAACACTTTGCGCATTTAGCGTGACTATTATCAATCTTGAAATCTCCTGATGTCATTCTTTTTCCGATGCAGACGTGGAACTGGCCGTGTGTGATGTGTTTAACTTTACCCTCCGTTCTTTTTCAGAATCCCAAACGTATGCCACGTCATCAACGTAAAGTCTGTCATTAACAAGTTTAACCCTTACTCCTCCCAGTTTTTCGTCGTGTGCTGACTCCCACAGTTTCTTCCTCGTCTGCAACGTTTCTTTTGAAAAGTCATCGGAGATTGACACTGCAGTTCCTTTTAGTTTCTTACAGTTTTTAAACACAGACACTTTTTCATTATAGTTGAATACCCTTAGAACTACAGGTCTATTTTTGCCTTGGGTGATCCGCCCTATTCTGTGAATTCTTTCGACTGATGTTAAGGACACACCCAGTTGCCTGTTAAAGACGTCATCAAGCACCTTTTGTTCCAGACTCCTCCTTGTTTCTCCAGGTTCCTCGTGAATGCCGAAAACTATAAGGTTGTTCCGGCGGGATCTATCTTCAAATTCAACAAGCCTTCCGTGTTGGTGTACAATAGTGTTCTTCAACAACTGTACTTCGCTTTCCAATTCACGAATTTTGTTTCCATTTTCGGTGACTGTACTTAGAACCCCGCTCAGCCTATCTTCAATGCTCTTGAGTGTCTTGTTTACATTAAGGTTGTCACTTTTAAGCTCCTTAATGTCATTGGCTATTTCAGTCTGTTTTTTCAATATATCCGGTAGCATTCCCATAGTCTCCTTATCGGGGCCCGGGTTTAATTCGATATCACCAGAAAGTCCCAAAAGCAGTCTACTAACAGCGAAGCATTCACATACGCATTGCAAAAACACTCGTGGGCACGGCAGGACAATCAATCCTACACAATTGCTACGATAGCCCTTATCGTTACTGACCTGGACAAGAATTGCAGTTGGCCTGTCAGCTGATGCTCTCACGGCAGAAGCGCTGTGCCCACTAAAGTCTGTTGGAGACAGCATCCAACTTTTATGCAGCACCGAAGACGCTCTTTGTCGGTGATTGGTCCCAGTCGTTGCTGAATCTTCCAGCACGTGGCCAAGATCGCCGGTGCGGAACGGCAGGGTGACGTTGCTTGTTGACAGAAGTAATTCTGTCTGCGATGGTTCCGGAGTCGTCGGCCGCGCGATGCTAAACAGAAGCACCAGCACCTGGACAAGAATTGCAGTTGGCATGTCAGCTGATGCTCTCACGGCAGAAGCGCCGTGCCCACTAAAGTCTGTTGGAGACAGAATCCAGCTTTTATGCAGCACCGAAGACGCTCTTTGTCGGTGATTGGTCCCAGTCGTTGCTGAATCTTCCAGCACGTGGCCAAGATCGCCGATGCGGAACGGCAGGGGTACGTTGCTTGTTGACAGAAGTAATTCTGTCTGCGATGGTTCCGGAGTCGTCGGCCGCGCGATGCTAAACAGAAGCACCAGCACCTGGACAAGAATTGCAGTTGGCATGTCAGCTGATGCTCTCACGGCAGAAGCGCCGTGCCCAATTTATTTACATGGGCCAAAAAACACGATCTCCTCAAAAAGATTAGGCGCACGCAGCTTACGCGTTCATCTCTTCTGTATAAGTCATTAGTGTTGCGTTGTCATTGTTTACATCCTGTCTATTCGCTGTTATCAAGCCGATAGCAGTTTCCCTGTTGACGTCACTAGTCGTGGCGTTCCCTATATATCTGTGTTCGAAGCAATAAAGGGGGCGTTGTCCAATACTGGCTACCACCGGAGCGTGTCATACTCGCGTCGCGCCTGGCCGAACGGCGGATGGCAGCTAAGACGTAACAGTGGCGACGAGCTGAACTCACTCAACGGGCACGACAAGCAAGGACAGCCCAAGAATGGCAACTGCGGCCACGGCGTTTCAAGTTCCCTTCTTCCACGACGCAGAAGATAAGTGGGAAACTTATGTTGTTCGAGTTGAAGCCTACTTTGAAGGAAATGCTATTACCGAAGATAAGAGGAAGCGCGCACTGTTGGTAGCCGCGCTCGGCTCCAGGCCGATTGGAATACTGTGCGGAATATGCGCGCCTCGAAGGGTCAACGAACTGACGTACAAGGAAGTTGTCGGCATCCTGGGTCGACACTACGCGCCCAAGCCTAACGAAATAGCTGAAAGCTACAAGTTCTTCAATCGGCCACAGCGGGAAGGCGAGTCGGTGCAAGACTTCATCGTGGAACTGAGGAAAATTGCGGAAAATTGCAATTTCGGAGACAGCTTGGACCGCATGCTGCGGGATCGCATTGTTTGCGGAGTGCGAAACCAGACAGTCCAACGTCAACTACTGGCAAGGCGAGACCTGACTTTGGCAGAGGCAGAAGATTTAGCTACCGCGGCAGAGGTAGCCACAAAGCAGGTAAAGAACATGGAAAGCCAGGAGGTGAAAAATGAAGCGGAGCTACACAGAATAGCCGGAAAGTCCCGAAAACAGCCAGACCTGGGAAGGAGGTACAATACAAGAAAAGAAGAATGCGAGCGATGCGGAAGCAGTTCACATGCACGGGACGCGTGTCGGCACAGATTCGCCAGATGTTTCCGATGCGGCAGACAAGGCCATTTCGCGAAGAAATGTGGGGCGCATAATGACGTTGCAACTCCAGGACGACCAATCTCGACGATTGGAGCTGCGACGGCGTCAGAGGGAGAGGACCTGGACTTGGCATCAGTGTACACGGTACAACCTCGAACACGGGCAAGTTTCGAACCGCCGGTCCGAAGGCAGATCTCCTGGGGGGGAGTACGACTGACCATGGAAGTCGACACGGGCTCTCCTGTTTGTGTTATTCCCCGTGAAGTGTACAATGAGCACAAGGGCCATTGGCCGGCGCTGTCGGCAACCAAGCTGAGTCTCCGATGCTAGTTGGGACAGCTGCCCATCCTCGGGGAGCTACACATGAGGGCGACCGTCCATGACGTCACGGTGCCGGCTTCGCTCGTGGTTGTGAACTGCCCCGGACCAAGCCTGTGTGGTCGAGACGTAATCGGCAAACTGAACTTACTGGACGGTCCCGGTGACCATCTTTCACCTTGGCCGAAGTTGCGGACCCACACCGGTGCTCCAAGGTCCCAGGAGTCTCCTTGAACCTGCACATCGTCGGACAATAACGCAGGCCGGAACGGTACACTCATGCCCAGGCGCGAACGAATGCGGTACCCGAGAAGCATTTCCCCTGGGGACTTGCCACACGCTAAAGGCGTCCGACGATAATTTATCAGAAGCTGCGCCAGCCTTTTTCCCACGTTGGACCCTCTGGTGTCAAGCGTGGTTGCAGGCTCAACGAGAGAGCTGGAGGACCTGCTGTTGCAGTTTCAGGACCTGTTCGAGCCAGGCCTGGGAACCATCAAGGGGCCACCGGTACGGTTTCATTTGAGGGAGGGAGCGGTGCCGAAGTTTATGAAGGCACGACCTGTTCCATACGCGCTTCGCGACAAAGTGTCAGAGGAGCTGGATCGGTTGGTAGAGGCCGGAGTTATCTCACCTGTCAGCCATTCGGAGTGGGCAGCACCGATTGTACCGGTGCAGAAAAAGAACGGCTCAATACGCCTGTGCGGCGATTTTAAGTTGACAGCGAACATGGCGTGCAACACAGAGCAGTATCCGCTACCTAACATAGCTGATATGTTTTGCGTCGTTGCGGGGCGGTTCTTTATTTAGCACCTTAGACCTTAGGGATGCTTACAGCCAGGTGGCATTGGATGAAGAGTCGAAGGAATTAACAGTCATCAACACCCATCGTGGCCTTTACAGCTTCAATCGCCTTCCGTTTGAAGTTGCTTCCGCGCCGGCGATTTTTCAGAGGAAGATGGAGAGCATGCTCGCAGATCTGGAGGGCGTGCAAGTGTACCTGGACGACGTCCTGGTAGCGGAACAACCGGGAACCGACAACCTGAGCAGGGTGTTGCAACGCTTCCGGGACATGGGTGTCAAGCTTCGGCGATCAAAATGCCAATTTAGGAAGCCGGACATCACTTACCTGGGCCACCAGATCGACAAGGAAGGACTACATCCAATCGAGAAAAACTTGGAGGCCATCCGAGATGCACCGACGCCGTCAAATGTAAGCGAACTTCGCTCCTTCCTTGGGCTTTTGACGTATTATCACCGATTCTTGCCCAATATGTCGACGCTGCTAGCACCGTTATACGAGCTGCTCGGCAAGGATCAAAGGTGGAATTGGGGACCAAGGCAAGATAGGGCCGCCAAACAGGCCAAGGCCGCGCTGCTGACATCACCGGTCCTGACATTTTTTGACCCTGAGAAGCCACTGCGACTGGAATGTGACGCGTCCCCAACAGGAATGGGCGCCGTCCTATCGCACAAGATCCGGGGTGTCGATACACCGATAGCTTTTCGGTCAAGAACATTGACCTCCGCCGAAAAGAACTATTCGCAACTAGAAAAGGAGGCACTTGCGTTGATCTTTGGCGTAATCAAGTTCCGTGATTATTTACTGGGACGCGAATTCGTATTAGTCACGGACCATCAACCACTTGTGGGTCTGCTTCGAGAAGACCGGCCTGTCCCGCTACTGGCGTCTGGACGGATTCAAAGGTGGGCTCTGCTACTCAGCGATTTTCGGTACAAAATAGAATTTCGACCCGGCAAACAAAACGGAAACGCTGACGCGCTGAGTGGATTGCCACTTCCACGGCAAGGACCACCAGTGGAAGAGGACCTCCCGGAATTTGTGCTGACGTTGCACCGCGTAGACGAAGCATTTATGTCCGCGCAGCGGCTAGAAGACTTGATGAAAACAGACGATACGTTGTTGCAGGTCATCAAGTACGTGCAGAACGGCTGGCCTGCTAGCCTTCTGAAGAACCAGACAGAGGTACAGCCTTATTTTTCCCGGAAGCTCGAGCTGTCTACGTGCCGTGGGTTACTTTACTGGGGCCGGCGCCTCGTGATTCCGACACGGGCCCGCCCGGACATCCTGAAGCTGCTGCACGAATCTCACCAGGGGGTATCAGCCATGAAGAGAAATGCGCGGTCGTTGTTTTGGTGGCCGGGACTGGACCGGGAGGTGGAACAACTGAGCGGAAATTGTAACGAGTGCGTACTAGCCGCCCCAATGCCGTCTGCGTGCTCACCGGTGCATTGGCCAGAAACAAAAGAAAGATGGTCGTGAGTGCACATCGATTTTGCAGGACCAGTTGAGGGAAGGATGTTGCTGATAGTCGTCGATTCCCATTCCAAATGGATTGAAGCTTGCATCATGCGATCAACAACGGCAGAGGCGACTGTGAATCAACTCCGAGAACTGTTCAGCAGGTTCGGTCTGCCCAGAACAATCGTTTCTGATAATGGACCTCAGTTCATTAGTCAGCATTTTGAAAACTTTGTGAAAAGAAACAATGTGTGTCACCTCCGCTGTGCGCCCTATCATCCTCAGTCTAACGGGTTGGCTGAACGGGCAGTCAGGACGATCAAGTTCGGCCTCGCTAAGTTAACTGGGGGAGATTTGGGAAAAAGGCTGGCGCAGCTTCTGATAAATTATCGTCGGACGCCTCTAGCGTGTGGCAAGTCCCCAGGGGAAATACTTCTCGGGTACCGCATTCGTTCGCGCCTGGACATGAGTGTACCGTTCCGGCCTGCGTTATTGTCCGACGATGTGCAGGTTCAAGGAGACTCCTGGGACCTTGGAGCACCGGTGTGGGTCCGCAACTTCGGCCAAGGTGAAAGATGGTCACCGGGGACCGTCCAGAACAAGCTCGGGTCAAGGATGCTGGTCATCGAGACTCCGGAGGGAACAGTCCGTCGACACATGGACCAGGTCCGCGGCAGACAAGGTCCGACTGAAAGTCTGGGTGGCCCTAAAAACGGTTCGGACAACGTCGGGCCGCCAGTGACACTAGGACAGCCGGACAGCCAGGGGCCACCGAGCGAGCAAGACGTGCCAGCCCCCGACGGTCAAGACCAACCAGCCTTACGACGCTCAACGCGGACACGGAAACCGATCGATCGTTTGCAATATTAAGAGAAAAAGAAATGTTGCGTTGTCATTGTTTACATCCTGTCTATTCGCTGTTATCAAGCCGATAGCAGTTTCCCAGTTGACTTCACTAGTCGTGGCGTTCCCTATATATCTGTGTTCGAAGCAATAAAGGGGGCGTTGTCCCATACTGGCTACCACCGGAGCGTGTCATACTCGCGTCGCGCCTGGCCGAACGGCGGATGGCAGCTAAGACGTAACAATTAGAAGTGAATAATCAAAATAAGATAGCACTTAAAAGAATGGGCAGTTGGGCTGGTTGGGAAGCGTTCATGGTGAAAAACAGAGCGAAACGCACGGAGACAGAGAAGAGAAATTCAGTTCCTTGCGTTTAGCGCTGTTTTAGAGCGCAGCTCTTAAGGGCCCGTTTCCGGCTTGAGCGGCGTCGCCGTAACTGCGCGGTCACGTGACCCCCAGGTCCCCCAGGTCACGCGACTCCCCAAGTCACGTGACCCCCCTCCCCCCCGAGGTCACGTGACTCCTCCCCCCACGGTCACGTGGAGGGAGGAGGAGGAGACGAGGGGACAAGGTTGAAGGATCAGGGGAGGAGGAGGAAGTGAAGAAGAGGAGGGGGTGGAGGAGGAGGAGGAGGAGGACGAGGGAGGAGGGGAATAGTAGCAGGCAGGATCACGAGGGGAGGAGGAGGGAGGAAGGGCATACCTTACCTTCAGTGCCCTTCCCTCGTCCTCCTCCTCAAGAGCTGCGCTCTAATTCGGCGTTACTGGGAGTTGTAAACGGCTTTCATTTGTAGAGCGCAGCTCTTAGGCGCCCGTTTCCGGCTTAAGCGGCGTCGGCGTCGACGTAACCGCGCGGTGCATTATGGGAAATGTCCCATAATGCACCGCGCGAGCCCCCCCCCCCCGGGGTCACGTGACCTCGGGGGGGGGGGGGGGGCGGGGCACGTGACTCCCCCCCCCCCGAGGTCACGTACCCCCCGAAGTCACGTGACTCCCCTGAGGCCACGTGACTTCTCCCGAGGGTCCCGTGACCCCCGATGACGTCATCGTCACTGGTGACGTCACCGGCATCCGCATCGTCATCGTCATCATCACTGATGACGTCATCAGTGACGTCACTATTGACGTCACCGGCATCCGCATCGTCATCATAACTGATGACGTCATCAGTGGCGTCACTGATGCCGTCACCGGTATCAGCATCGTCATTATCACTGATGATGTCATCAGTGACGTCCTGATGACGTCACCGACATCCGCGTCGTCATCGTCATCATCACTGGTGACGTCATCAGTGACATCACTAATGACGTCATCGGTATCAGCATCGTCATCGTCACTAATGACGTCATCAGTGACGTCACTGATGACGTTATCGGCATTGTCATCGTCACGTGACCCTCAAGGTCACGTGACCCCCCCCCCGGTCAGTACCCTTCCTTCCTCTTCAAGAGCTGCGCTCTAATTCGGCGTTCCAGGGAGTTGTAAACGACTTTCACTTTTTCACCCCAAGATAGAATTGTTTTAAAGCAAAATAGATTTTTGCTTTCAAACAGTTATAAGGCTGCAGACATCAGCACGTGTTGCACGTGTAGCTCCACTTCAGCAGGCTCCTAGCGAAAAGCCTGACAAGACTCTGCAACCGGGAGTTTTGTTGATTCTATTTTTTGTGTGGACAAACGCTTGTATACACTCCAAGCATGGCTTTCTAAGATGGTGCAGGGCTGAACGAAAACACCCTACTTTGTATTTGGAAATTAAAAAAAAAATTAGTTAAATGCATTGCAAAGATGGCTAAAATACGTATTCCGAAATACATGTTTTTTTTATGAATCATTAGTTGATACTGCTCATTCTCCAAATACCTGGTGTGGTGGCTATTGGATATGAGGGAAAAAACATTTACTGGATATTTTCTCAATCAACAAACAAGTGCTTACTGAAAGATGCAAATTGAATTTGACGCTTGCGTTTTGGTGCCCGAAAAATGTCTTTCGTAAATTTAACACTGCGTTTTGCGGATTGGTAAGAGAACCAAGCAGTCCTTCAATAGGTAGAAAATACCTTTCTACCAAAAGTGAAGCGTAGGTTTCTTTTTTTCTTTACCTTTGTAAGTTTTAGGCAAAATCACATGAATCTCTAAATCAGTTCAGTGTCTTATAAATAACCTTCATAGTTCACTATGCTCTTGACCGTTAAGAACACCTCTTCTAAAACTGATCTTACTATGTCACGGTGGAATAAACCGGTGCTATCCTATCTGTATCGACTAAGGTCCCTCGATGTGTTTGCGTTTGCCTGGCAAGTAGCATCAAATGCGCCACTCCTTGAGGCCCGCGTCTCGATCGGCGCTTGGAAGGGGATGGCTGTGCAGCACTAAAAGGAGCGGACCCTGGAAGCGAATGGCATTGGAGCACTGCTCCTGGTGCGTGTCTTGCGCTTTTCCACAACAGTGGCGGTACTTGAAAGCGCGAACTTTGTCAAGGGACTTTAGATTGCCTTTGTCGGCAGAGCCTTAAAAGTTTGGAATCTACGATGATAGTCGACCTTGAAGTAGTGGGAAACATTTCTTACCTTTGGAGAACAGAACAGGCTGTCACGTATGACCAAACACTAAACGTCCAAAAGGAACCTTAGTGTGCACAATAACGAAGCATTAACATCTCCTTCACTGCATCCTCCATCTCTCACAAGAAAAAAAAATATCGAGAAACGTTAGCTTGAATTTTTGTCTAGAGGGTCATGATTTGTTGAAAATTGCAGCGAAATACCTCGACCCTTGAACGTAAACGATACCGAAAATACAACTGAAAATATATTTCGATATAATCGCGAGAAGCACATTTCTGGGAGGTTCCTGTGCTCAAGCTAAAGTAGTTCTTTTCACTACCTTGTCCTTGAGCTCATTGATGCTCAACAGACCAGAAGTATGACGGTAAGAGCGGGACAGCACTTGGTTGAAGGCAGCTTTCTACTAGTCGGAATTGCAAAACCATCGACATGAAGTTCCATGAAAGCCAAAGTGAGGGGCGTTCATTGCTTGTGGACGCTGCAACACCATTACTATTTTCAGACATGAGTTTTCTCTGTATGAAGTTGCGTGCTGTTAATGAAAGAACGGTCTGGGTAATATGTTGGCTGAACTATTATCTCAGCTTCAATTTTACTGAGACTGCATATTGTTGTACCTCAGTTTAGCGCATATCGTGTATAGACTAAGTGTATGTGTTGCACTTTCTTTCATATTGTATTGTTTATCTCATGCTGTATGGAGCACACACGTTTTCTGTCGGGTTAGGCTCGAGTTAATGCACATAACGTTGTCTCACTTGTGTCCCATTTGTGTCCCACTTGTGGAGAGACCGGAGAAAATTCGCACTGGAGTGTGTGGAACTAGGGGGTCACATTCCTTGACCTTATGGCGACTGTCATAGTGTGCACACTGCTTGCCCTTGAATGCCAGGCTTCTTTTCCAGCAAAGCCGGCTGTTCCACCTTGATTGAAACATTCTGGAAACGGTTGGTACGTTGGATCGTGTCCTTTGTCCCCTGAGGAGTTCCGCTGAGGAGTACCTGCAGTTGCAGGGCTGTCGCGGTAAGCTAACAGTGTTTTGTGGATGTTAGGCTGTCTCTTGAGGAGCCGCTTCGCGCTCTGTACAGGTTTTTCTCCGGCATCATTAATCTTTTAGTGGTAAGAGATACTTGTTACATTGGGCGGCCCCACTCCTCCTCAAACGACTTGATTTGTGCAGAAGCCAATCAAGACCCATTTCTAACCGGATGGGAGCAAGTGCTTCGAAGCTAGCAAATATTTAACTGGATGTTCGCGCGATGTTTTGGGTTGTCCTCTAAAGTTTCGGAAGTTAGACGATCCTTGATAAATAGTTCAATACTATGAGGGAGTTCTTGTTGGCTTTGTTCAAGAGGTCCATTCCAACCACTTCCATGAATGGTTCGGGAGTGACGTGCGTAGTGGGGCCTCTGTGCATGGCCTTTGGTGTTCTTTGCACGCTGGACGTCTTGATCCATAGTCTTCAATGTGCTGGTCGATTTCTGGCTACCAAACAGACAGGCGGACTCAAGTTTTGCATCTGCCTAAGCCCTGGTTGCCTAGGTGCAGGCTTTCCAGCACCTCTCTCTGCCTTGGTAAGATTACTTTTCGATATTTTCTTGAGGAGAAGTCATGGGAAACTTCGGCATGTTGCTGTACTGCCAGAAGCGATGAGAAATCTGTGGGCCAATGTGTCTTAAAGTAGTTCTTGACTCTTTCAATATTTTGATATTTTTATTACGCCTTTGATCCGTTGCAGCCTGTTGGCTGAGGCAGATGGAAGTTCTATTTTTGGGCAACCGATGCTCTTTTATGTGCGTGTCGAGGCTTCTTGGCCTGCTGCTGTTCGTTTCTTCTTGCGGCTTCCGTGAATGTACATCCGCTGTGTGAAGCTCGTTTTCGAGGATGTAGGGGATTGTGATGTCAAACTTAAGCAGTCTCATTCGCAAACATTGTAAACGTGTACTCAGCTCACTTTGACAACAAAGGTGGTATGAGATGCTTGTGATCGGTATCTACGTGATTCAGCTCGAGGCTGGTGCGTTACTTATCTCAAGTAGACCTCCTCGAGTGCAACATGGCTTTGTGTACCTGAGGGGTTCCTTGTCGCTGAGAAGCGGATTGACGTAAAGTGTCCCTTCTTGCCACACCCGTTGTCAATCTTTTCAACTGCTGGGCGCTTTCCGCGCGAGTGTGGACGCGTAGGCCGTGGCGTGTGGTATGAGCCGGATCCTTACACGAGGTGCAAGGTGAGCCCTGAGAACGTGTCTAGTGCGCTAAAGAATTCTTCACGAAAGACACAATGTTCGCGCCAAGGTCCCAACCAGACGGACGTGATCCCTGTCATACTCGACGGGGAGAAAACGCTCGTTCCAATGCGCTTCCTGGCACGCTCAATCCGAGAGGCCTTTCGTGTTCACAAACTTCTAGTGTTGGCGGTTACGCGTTACAAGTAACGGCGTTACAGGTAACGTGTTACTGTTGGGGGTAACGTTTAACGTACTCGTTACTTTTTCGACAGTAACGGGTAACGTACTGACGTTACTTATTTCGAGTAACAGAGTTACGTTACTCGTTACTTTTTCTTTCCGAAACTTTAAAAAAAAAATGTTACACTTGAATTTGTTTTCTACTTTAGGCGCCAAGCCATGTGAATTATTGAGGTTTTTCGTTTTTCTTGGGTTTTTTTCGGGTAAATATTTATATGAAACCGTAAAAATAATGAATTAATTATGTTCAGTGTGTGCATAGACATAATGTTGCTTGAATATGGCGCTTATAGCTACCTGCAACATCAAAACAGTAAAACGTGTTAGTTCATAATTAAAAAAGTTACCGTAACCAACGTAGGTTGGTACCCGGTAACTTTTACTTGAAAGTAATAAGTAACGTATTTCGTTACTTATCCTGATTCCGGTGTTGGACTAACGAAATTTTATTCCTTGCGCCCTAGATGGGTCAAATGTATTCTACACCAGGAAGTGTGCGTTTCTGTGCGCTGCGCCAATTATTACCTTTGTATTGCCGCTCTAGAGAACGTTACAAGCTCAAGTTTTAACACTGGTGAAATGAACTCAGCATTTCTGTGCGACCCCCTAGCAGGTCTGTCTTTAAGGAGGCTGTGATCACTGCCCAAAAGGCCAGTTTCTTACACTCGAGGAATTTCATATCCCAAAGGATGAAGAGATTATGCTTACAAGATAAGAGTCCGGCGACTGTCAAAAAAAAAAAAAAAACCACTAGATTTTTAGACTTTCCTAAAAGTCGTTCACGTAACGCTTGAAAGTTACATATTTCACAACCATATCCGACAAACCCAAGGTAAAGCGATCTACGATGAAAAGCAGTGCACGCAACGCAGGAGCATTGTCTTTCATTTTGACTTTGCTGAAAACTGGACCATCGCATTTCCGGACAAAATTCAAACATACCACTGAAAAAAAAAAAATTACGATATTTACATGTGTAGTGACGGCAAGAAAATCTACGAACATCTTTGCTATCATCAGTGAGGACCTGTGTGACGACGCCGATCACACGTGCTGGGCTCTAGAAAAAGTGAGAGTTGGTTGAAGACAACGTTGCGGTATACTCGCACGTGACGTATGTAAGTGACGGGGCCGCCAGTCATTTTAAGAATTGCTACCAGCTTCACCAATGAAGCAATGAGACTTCGTCCCTGTCGTTCTGTGTTTTGTCCCTTGTCCGTATCCCCAGTCTCGGGTTACAACTATGCTCAGCTTCACCAGTTTGCACTGAACGATTGCCCACAAGCCCGGTGGTTGTTTTCTGCATTTTGACATGGGAAAATGCATGCTTGGTGGACTCGTGAAGCACCAAGCCACGCTGAACAACCTGAGAGAATGTTCACTAAACGCGATTCAGACGGCCAGGACAATAATGAGCCTTCTATCCGAGAAACGTGAAGGCTTGCCTTTTTGTTTAGTAAGGCACGTTGTTGGGCTAGTTGGTTCATCTTAGTAAAACATATAAAATAGCGCAACAGAAACAAGGACAAGAAGTAAACAGGACAGGCGCTATGCCTTTTTGTGTATTTTGGCGAAACAAAAAATAATCGGTATCGTAAAAAAAAAAAAAAGAATAGTGGCTGACGGTGTGTGCCTTTGCTGGCATTCAGTCTTGGCATTCGTGGCGGCTGTGCAAGTCATCAACAGAAGAGACCTGTGTCATATATGTCGCACGGACAGTCGGATCTGTTTTGAAGAAATTTTTTAAATGGGTTCAGCGAGGAAAACCTTAGCGTAAAGTGCCGAATTTGATTCCCTAAGGACTGCTCATTTTGAATGTCGGAATATCTTATTTATCACTGTTTTACTTGGTGATCCCTTATAATCTTTAACTGGTCACCATACGAAAATCACGAAACGTTATCCTCGCGCGGGATAAAATACCTATGCTTGCCACGATCCTTTCGTACACAGTATCGAAGCTGCTACAGTCAGGCCCGGTGGCACCCCTCACCTGAGATCGTTTGTACCTGGAAGTACATAGCGAGCCTAAGCAATTTTAGTATTCTATTTTTATTTTTGTGAGTGGAAGTAAAGTTATTTCTTTTATTTTAAATGTAAAATATACCGGAAAGTAAAACTTTACACTGCATCTTCTTTTCTCGAATCACTAATCTCTAATATGATACCTCTTTGTACGCTGTACGTAACATGCTGTATATAGTTTCTCCTCACTTTTACTGTGTGACCGATTGCTCTAGTTATCAATGGCCTCATCTGAATAAAAATATATGAAAGATGTGTGTTAGTTTTAGGAAACTGGAACTCAGAGTCACTTCTCGTATAGGGCACCGCTAAGTGTAGGCTTTGAAAAAGGTCCGTACTTTGGGGAGTTATGTCTTCTTTCTCAATCAAATAATACAACATGTTTAATAGAAATGAATGCCGAAATAAAGTATGACAGGGTACCCAAATGAAAAAAAAAAAATCGAAGGTGGTGGTGTTTTTTTTTTTTTCGCATCGATATTTTTCGTTCTTTGATTTTTCCCCATGTTTTCCTAAACATACACGACTACTGTATCACTGATCTATCTAGTACATATATTAAATAATAGCTATATATAAGAAAAATACTGTCTGAAAAGTAAATGATGGTGACTAAATTATTTCATGAGATACAGGCCTCCAAATTTTGCCATTTGTAGTTCGAGCAGGCATGTTTGGCAATTTTTAGAAAAAGAAATATAATGTAAATAAACAATATTACTGTATATTACAAGCAAGTTGTACCCATAGTTTGTTTCTAAAAAGTATTAAAGTTTTCATAATTTTACCCTTTTAGTTATTCACTTTAAGGTTTTGTTCACACACTTACGACCTCTTAGAACCGGGTGCCTTAAAACCTCTTAATATATCTTACAACGAAAGGACACACTGGCGCCATCTATTGGGTATCAGTGTAAACTTAGCGGTCCGGCATATATTCTATTTTTCTCGCGCATTATCCTTTCTTTCTTTGCTCGAAAAAGCGTTTGTCGACGTTATAAACGAGCCTTTCTTATAGATATTACGCACATTTGACCTCGGAAATCCCTCAAAACCTTCGCTCTTGTGAAATGCAGTTCCAGGGTCACCGCATAGATGGCGCCAGCGTGCCAGTGTGTCCTCTCGTCCTAAGAACTTTTAAGAGATTTCAACAGGTCTCGTCTCTCTCGGTCGTACTCGGTTGCAAGAGTATGAACGGGCATTCAAAGCGCGCCCCCTCCATCAGTGCGCGTTCAGGCAACTGTGCACCTCTTCATGCCTTACGACTTTTCCTGTCGCCAAATTTTTTCTGATCAAAACTAAATGTGGGTTAGTTTATACTAGACACTATACAATGGAATATAAAAACATGAATTCACATAAAAATGAGGACCAGCAACCCTTTGGTCAATCTTATCTGAAATCACTCAGCTATGGATGTAAACATTCATGTATAGTAGTATTTTTGTATTTTTTTTTTTGTATAAACATTAAATCCACTTCCTTTTGGGCCACAATATTGGCTTGCAGTATCCTGTATCTAAAAAAAAAAAAAACGAAAAAAAGTGAACTGCGTTTGTTTTCTTTATGTGTCTAGTTTCAACAAGGCCACCAGGACCACTACGGTTGGATCTCCTCTCCAATAGCCTTCCACATAACCTTGCCATTGCACATCCGGATCTGGCTTAAAACTCCAGTCACAGCAGCGGAGCTGTACTATGTGCTGCCGTCGCTCATAGAGGGTGGTAGCTGTCAAGAGGGTTGTGTCGAGAGAGATTTGTCCACGGACATGGAGCTTGGGAAACTATCCCTTAACTGCTCCGCTGTAAACCTACAGTGCCCGCGTATATTTGGCATCTCTGGCTGAAGCTGCCATTCACAGTGGCTCTAGGGAAAAGAACCATCGCGTAGTCATTCCGTTTGACACGTAATCCAAGCGAACCTCTACTAAAGAGTTTATTCAAAGTCATTTGTAGACATAGTGTCATTCCCACTCTCAGCGGACTTTGGAAAATTGCAGATCCCTTCACTTAAGCAGCACTGGGGGTAGTCGCCGATATTTGGGCTATGGTATTCGCAGTTTGGGTCTGGTTCTGATGGTTCTGGGAGCGTAGGGCACCTGCGAGAAAACATTTAAAGATGGCGTCGGTAAGAGTGCAATAATGAATTTAAAACAAAAAAAAAAAAAAATGAAAGCCGTTTACAACTCCCTGTAACGCCGAATTAGAGCGCAGCTCTTGAGGAGGGGGGAAGGGTACTGGGGGGGGGTGGGTCAAGTGACCTCGGGGGGCCGGGGGTCACGTGACCTTGGGGGACACGTGACCTTGTGGGAGTCACGTGACCTTGGGGCGTCACGTGACGTCAGGGGGGTCACGTGACCTGGGGCCACGTGACGATGCCGATGACGTCATCAGTGATGATGACGATGACGATGCGGATGCCGGTGACGTCATCAGTGACGTCACTGATGACGTCATCAGTGCCTATGACGTCAACGGGGGGTCACGTGACCTGGGTAAGCATCGTGACCCTCGTGAGGGTAACCCTAGTAACCCTCGTGAGGGTAACCCTAGTAACCCTCGTGAGGGTAACTCTCGTGACCCTCGTGAGGGTAACTCTCATAACCCTCGTGATCCTCGTGAGGGTAACCCTCGTGAAGGTAACCCTTTTGAGGGTTACTAACCCTCATAACCCTCACGAGGGTTAGTAACCCTCGTGAGGGTAACCCTCGTGAAGGTAACCCTTTTGAGGGTAACTAACCCTCGTAACCCTCGTGAGGGTTACGAGGGTAAGTAATCCTCGTGAGGGTAACCCTCGTGAGATTAACCCTCGTAACCTTCGTAACCCTCACGAGGGTTACGAGGGTTGCGGTTACGCCGACGGCGACGCCGACGCCGACGCCGCTCAAGCCGGGAACGGGCCCCTAAGAGCTGCGCTCTAAAAACATCATATTATTGTTTGTGCGGTGAAATGTTGGCTACATCGCAGTGGGCCCTTCGAGGTAAGAAATGCCATCGATGTACGCGGCTTCAAACGTAAACAATCTGGCATGGGCGCCAGTGACAGATACGTTTATTGGGAGAGTTTGGCCATACATTGGTTTGTATAGGCGAACATCTTGGGTTCAGCCACCTACAGCCACCGGCCTCGAAACAGCCCCTAGCGGAGGTCGTGTCCTTTAAATATGTGACAGGACTAATTTAAGCCGTTTTAGCGTCGCTAGAGTAAAAATGTGTAACTCTTGGTGACTGAAAACATGGCGCATGTGAGGTTTAAGTCACGTCTATATTCAACGGCAGAATGAACAAACGTGTGCTCCAAACTAGGGCCGACTTGCTAGAAACAACGTCTCAGCTGAGACTGGGGCAAAGAAAGCTCCGCTAAAGCCAGCGCACGAGCTGAGCGGGACTCAATAAGCGTCTCAAGACGCTAGCTCGCGCGCTCCAGCCTTTACACTGTTTTCTTTCAGCCAGTCTCAGCTCAGACGCTGTTCTGAGGTGAGAGCAAACTGTCACCGAGACGCCGAGATTGAACGCTTCTATTTCACGCTTTAAATGTTTCAATGTTGCCACGTCGCTGTCCGCTGATTGGTCGACGCTGTGTCGTCCTTTTAGTTTACGCCAGTTCAGCCACCCGGGTGCGATGACATCACGTGGGGGCTGTTTACAAGCCACGATAATTTCTTACCGGTGCTTCCGATGGAGCCAGTCGAGCAGCGTCGAAGGTACCTCGCCACTGCGCTCGTCGGATTCGTTATAGACCGACACGCGGGCTTGACGTCATGGTGCTGCGGCGGCGCTGCGAACGCGCCGGAGCCGGGGGGTGTGGGAAAAACGGCGCACGTTTTCGCATGGGCGTCATAGCATTTCAGCATGCCGCGAAGCTGTGTTGCCGTTAATCTCACCGAAATGTAGAAGAAAAGTAGCGGAGTGAGCTTCTACAAGTTCCCGGCAGACTCCGGAAGGCATAGAAGGTGGATAATATCCGTGGATCGAAACTTATGGTCGCCTCGCGCGAACGACCGTTTGTGCGGCAAGCACTTTCTTGGAGGCAAGTGCGGCTTCCATTTCAATCTCCTTCCTGAGGCTTGCTTATGTGCAGGGAAACCGTCGTCTGATCGAGACCACCCGGATTTTGTTCCCACGGTGTTCGCGCAGAAAGCACCGGCCAAGCGCTCGTTGGAGGCTCGCTACAGAAGGATATGCACTTGATTTAGTTGGTGATCCATGTTTGTGAGGGTAAAACCGCTAAAACTAACGGACGAGCGCTCCGTGTTATTTGTTTCTTTTACTCGTCCGTAACGCGTTACCGCTACCGATAAAAAATAACGCACGTTACTTCTGAGTTTCTTTTTAAATTATGGTTTAACACGTTTTGCGGTTTTGACAATACAGGTATCCAAAAGCTCATATATCAAGAAACATCATGTTCATGCAGAACTGAACTGAAACTTTATCTCTTTTTACGGTTTCACCTTAATACGAGAAAAAACGCAAAGAAAGCATGGCTTGACGCCCGAAGATGGAAAAATTGAAGTGTAATTGTAGTAACGAGTAACGTAACTAGGTTACTTGAAATAGTAACGTAAGCACGTTACCCGTTCCTGTGTTAAAAAAGTAACGAGTAGGTTACTTTTTAGTAATAACAATAGTAACGCCGTTACTTGTAACCTGTTACCGCCAAGACTGCAGAACGGACAAAGCGTTACTGCTTGTCATGCCTTGTGGTCATGAGGGCAGGGAAAATATCATACCTTGACTCGAAGACGCTGTGTGTATTTAATCAATTAATGAATACAAACACTTCCGCAGACCCACATTCTGCTAATTCCGCCGGCAGTGCGGAAGCCGACTCGAAGTAATCGTACGCCTCGAGAGACTTGTACGCCTGCTCCGTGTCGGCCGTGAACTGGCTTGGCGAAAAAACTAAATAAACGACGACGTGAGCCGTCGACTTCGGTGGCAGCAAGTTCACGTCAGAAATCCAGCAGGCCTTGTTCACGGCGTACGGATTCCCGTAGGCAACGCCGTCCACGCACAGTTTGTTTTAATACCGCCGCCGTTCAGGCTCGGGTAGCGAGCTCGAAGAGTCGGGCATAGCAAGCGACATACGTTGCCAGGAAATACGACTCACAAATAAAGCTAGAAGCGTCCCTACAACATCAACAACGAGCGCACGCCAGACAACGGAATGGCGAAAACAGGGAGAGCCGGGTCGCTTTTGCCCACATAGTTGCCGCGCGTGTTCGGCCTTCCGGCCGTGTTGGTAAACAGAGCCGCTCCGAGTGTCGGTCTTACCGCTCATTCACACTAAAAGCGGATCCGCGTTCGCAAAGCGGTTGCGAACGCGGTTGTATAAAGATCCAGTACAATTGCACGCGCACTCGATGACATCAAGTGCGCGTGCAACTGTACTGGATCTTTATACAACCGCGTTCGCAACCACTTTGCGAACGCGGATCCGCTTCCAGTGTGAATGAGCGGTAAAAGCGGCGGAACCAAGCAGAAAAAGAGCGCGTGATCGCATTCACTGTGCGCCAGCCGGTCATAGCAAACGCACAAAAAGGACGAGCGCAGTGACGAGGCACTTTCTGCCGCGTGCCTGATGGGCTTCATCGGATCGAATCAGTGACAGCGCTCGGTGTGAAACGGACTGGTGTCGGGCCGCGTGGCGTCGACACCTCCGAGGTAACATCTCGCCGGAGGACCTTGCGAAGGCCAGATTGGACGGAAACGTCAGCGTCGGCTGGCCCTCGGGATGGCGCTGGTTCAACACATGCCCACGTCGAACGCTGCCGAGTCCGCGGGTAAGATCGATAGATGTGTGGATAGTGGCTGGACCCGTTATGTGGGGCGGTAGCTTGCGCCACCTATTCTGGCAACCATGGCAGAATATTGGAGTTTTCTGGTTTTCATTTTCAATTTCTACACTAGGTTTCGCAAGCTACTGCATGCCCGTTATTAGGTACAGCAAATAGCCTTAATTCATCCATCCATTCATCTGCCGTGGTTGCCTGAGCTCTGGAGCTTTCGACGTACTTAAACTGAGCGGTCTTTTGAAGAAGAACACCGAAAATTATGAACCTTTTCTCTAACTATGAGGCTCGTGCAGTTTTTAAATGGCTGATTCGTCTATTGCGAGCAGGCAATGCACCGTTCTTCTATTGGTCTAGGGTTAATGGCACGGGCAGGTCCCGCAACTTACATTTCGATGATCAGATAGCCTTCTTTCGCTGCACACGTATATTTCTCGCAATACTCTTCCACTGCGTAGCTCTCCCCGTTTCTCAGTGGACGACCTTCCTTAGGGATGCATTTTCCTAATAATCAGTTTGAGAAAAATTCAGGTTTCAAAAAATGTTGTGCTTTATCATAACATGTGACACAGCAATTATTCCCTGAACAAATTTCTAAGATCGCCCAAGTATGGCGAGAACTAACTCTGCTGGCTCTAAGCATCCTAGAAATCCTTAAATCATGAAGATACGAGGCTTATCTTCCCGTCTAAAAAGCGATCAAAGAATGCAGCACTCGGAGGTCCCCTTCAGCGACGGGAGGAGCATCTTCCGAGACCAGGACCACTGTCAGCCTATAGATATTTCAAAAAAAGAGCGAGTGGCCGGTGCCATTTTGAGTGCTTGCGCATATGGCGTGTGCTTTGCTCGCTTTCCGAAGCGACCAACACGCACGTGCTGGTCTGTGAAGATTGCGCGCTGGACTGTGATTTTGTAAACATTGGAAAGGTCTATGGCGAGCGAAGGATCCTCGCGCCTCCGACCGGTGGAACCGCGGAGTGATATCTCGAATGCGCGCTGCTCGTTGCCCATACACCCCGGACTGCAGGGTACTAGAATACGAGGTAGTGTTTGGACCGGCGCGATTCGAAAATGCGAACTTGTGAGGCTGCGCGTGTAGAGATCAATCGCGGCGCTGCAGTCGACAGGGCAGCAGAAAGTCGCTGAGGTCCGCACGTGCCGCCGCACGTGCGCGTGCACGCGGTGCACACACACAACCAACACCATACTACAGATGAGGACTGAAATGAACAAATACGTCTTTTTATAAAGGGCTTATTTTGGACATGCATCTTTTTTATAACTGTTTGCCTCGACGCAATTTGGGCGGAGGTAGCCCGCCCGACTTTGCACCTCTTTCCGCCGACATCTGGGATTAGCAAACACAGGGAATAACCAGGAATCGTGCTACTCGTCGTGTGATCCACAATGATTGTAACTAACCAGACCGGATTATCGAAGGACGAGACTCCATCGAAAATAAACCTCGACTAATCGGCACTAGACACCGTTTTGGTTTTAGCAATTCCGCATAAAAAACAGTCTGCGTTAGACCCCCCCCCCCCCCCCCCAAACGCACACACACAAATGTCATCATCACTCGTGTACCGACGCAGCGCACGAGCGCGACGCCATCAACCGGCGACGCAAAGCTGCACGCGTCTGCCGATTTTGCGGCGCTCGTCGAGGTTCAGCATGTTTGCTGAACGGTGACGTCATTCACAGGCTTCGTCTTTTAGGTGCGGGACAACACCCATCTTACCTAATGCCCCTGATGCCCGAGTCCCACTAGAGCGACATACAGAAACAAAAGACAAAGACAAGCCTCAAACCAGAGTCCTTCGCGATTTGAGACGCTTTGTAGAGTAACGGAGGCTATGCTCAAACACGAGCATCATGCACGCGGGGGTATCTTTGGCAGGCTTGCAATTGCTCGTGCTTACTTCGCGAGCACCGAACGACTAAACGCCTGTCAAAGGTACCATCACGAGCATGCTGCATGGGTTTGAGGCTTGTCGCTGTCTTTTGTCTCTGTCTGTCGCTCTAGTGGGACACGGGCATGAACAAAAACTATAGCGACATCTTCTCCCTCCTCCTCTGACGCGCACATATTTTATCTTTATGTTTTGTTTTTTACAGCCGCGCCTCGACGGTAGCGCCGCCTGGTTTGGCCCAAGATAGCAGACGTCATTCTTCAAAGGATGTCGCTACTTTTTCGTATAAAGGGGCTTTAATCTTACCAGCGTCTCCGCGCTATTAGCGGCGAGATGTTTTGGTGGCGCCCTCCTATGGTTCCCCCTTGTGACGTCATTACCTTGCAAACAACAAGTTCGATGGCGTTTGTAAATAGCATGGTGGAAGCTTGAAATCATTGAGCTCTTAAAGCAACACTGCCAACAACGTCAAAATTAAAGTTCTTTCATTCCTCTTATTTCCGTCCATGATAAATCCCCTTTCCGACGTCATAGTCAGCGTTCGGCCAATCGTGGAAGGCCGACCACAGAGACGCTTTCGGTCGCACACGGGGCTAATACTTCGTTTCAGCTTCGGTCCGAGCGCGGCCGATGTTATGAGCCGAAGGGCCAATCAAACAGCGAATGAGGCACAACGTCCATGGTGTGCTCTCTGCGGTTGATAGGACCAGCCTGTATTCGCCGTCTCTCTGTGCGTGCTCCTCCGCCGGCCAGTCCAAACAAGCGCAGAGAGCAAGCCATAACGTTGCGCTCTTTACGCTGTTTGATTGGCCCCTTGGCTCATAACATCGGCCGCGCTCGGACCGAAGCTGAAACGAAGTATACAATCCTGAATACACACTTTTCTGAATTGAACTTGGAACACCAATCAATGCCGAGCGCTAGTTCGTCTGCTTCTTGAGCAAGGGTTGTAATGACATCGGAACGCCGAGCTGTGATTGGTTCTGATTAAAGGATAGAAATGCCAGCGCGTCTACTTACTCCCAAAACACTCAAAGAGCCAATCTCTGTTGTCTAGGAGACCAGTCCAGCGAATGATGAGGCGGAACATCCGTTTAGACTTAAAAATGAAGTCTGCTCTGTGGCATCACGCAATGCGAAGCGTCATCCTTGCATTGCCTAAT
Source organism: Ixodes scapularis (assembly GCF_016920785.2). Lineage (NCBI taxonomy): Eukaryota > Metazoa > Arthropoda > Arachnida > Ixodida > Ixodidae > Ixodes > Ixodes scapularis. The sequence continues at coordinate 128,413,029 of NW_024609880.1, read as the reverse complement.
GCCACACCGCAGACTTCATTTTGAGGTCTAAACAAATGTTCCGCCTCATCATTCGCTGGACTTATTTCGTAGATCGCAGTGATTGGCTCGTTGAGTGTTTTTGGCGGGTATGTAGACGCGCAGACATTTCTTAGAGCTTAGTGGGTAGACCTGAATGCTAGCTGCCTTGAGGTCTACCCACTATCCTTCCAGTCAGAACCAATCAGAGCTCAGCGTTCTGACGTCACTGCAACCCTTGCGCAAAAGCAGATGAACGTGGACTCGGCGTGGTCTTCCTCCAATCCCTTTAGCCAATGAGAAAGGCGAGCGGCATCGCACCCCAAGCATCCAGATTCTCGGGCGATTGAAGGAAGATTACTGGTTGGTGTTCCGAGTGCACTCTAGTACAGACTACACTCAAAGGCTCCTGAGAGAGCAAGGTCTCACCCCGACGCACTGTGACGCGCTGCAGTCTTACGTCGGCTGACGTTTCATCGATAAAAAGCAACACCGCGGCCAAGGAAAAGAGCAAAGCCAACAGATGTCCCAGGTTTCCAGACATGGTGGTCGAAGAGTAGAGAGTCAGCCTTCCGGACGCTCCAAACGAAAACTATGTGCTCTGTTCAGAGCGCGCCGATTATATTTTGCAGAAATGGACCTCCTGCCGCGGTTGACAGATTTACGTCACGGCAGGTCGCACGAGTTCAGTTCGAGAAGTTTGTTCGTTCGGAGAAATGTGATTGCGACGACGCTGAAATGCCGGTGGAACTTCAGTCAGTGCGTTTGGCACGTCCGCACACGCGAATAGCTTTTGCCGAGCCGGGGCCTGTAGCGCGAGGTAACTTCGTAGAAAGTACGCGGAATTCAAATTAAGTGTAGGCTTGGGCCGTCGTACGCTTGATTCGACCAGTCATCAAAGACAATATGTTAAACAAAAAAAGTAAGCCATGACGTGTTTAACGACTGAACCACAAATAAATCTTCCACTTTTAATTGCGTGAGACCGTCAGAACGACGATACTCGAAACTAAATGTTTTATGACGTCATGCCCTTGTGATAAAACAACCGGGAGCTCTTTGAGGTGAGCGAACACCTGCGATGATTGCGTCTGTGCGTGATTGGCAGCTTAGAAAACTAAATTCATCAGAATCATACCTGGCCATGGCGATGCTCTGCATATTTCGGCATTCGTTTGCTCATGGTTGCCAACATGGCAAACAAGTAGCGCCGCGGTACCAACAAAGTACCGGGGTTCCTAGTGACAGTCGACCTCTATAAAGCTTTCGACACATTGAACCATTCGGCAGTGATCAAAGCACTCGAGGAATGCGGGGCGGGAACCCGCATCGTGAACGCCGTCAAAGGTTTCCTTAAAACGGTACCTTCGAAATTAGCTCCGGTGCCAAAGAACCTCGCACGTATCCCCCTGTTTGATTAGTTCCCCAAAGCGTCATCCTCTCGCCGACATTGTCCAACCTCGTCATAAGCAAGATTGTGAAGGAACTCCGCACCTTCCCGTTTCTATCTGGACGAGCATCGTACCGGAGTGCAGTCGCGCATCACTACTGCGTGATGGACGTTAAAGACGTTTGACTGCCAACGGTATACCGCACTGGCTTTCTTCTCTAACGAAGGCACCAGACGCGTTCAGGGCTGAATAACTTCCCTCTGTTTAAACATGCACACAACAGAATTACAATTCATGGCTCCAGTGGTCGGTACTTTTGAAACGTTGCAAAAAAGAATAGCTAACATGCCCATTAGCGACTAGCCAGAAGTTCTGCAACTTTGTCGTGAAGCTGCCACACACCTGCGATCAACTTAGGCCAATCCTTCGTGATGCCTCACTGTGGATTATCACTGCCCAACAATATGTCGCACTACTATCAATTAGACGGGCCACGGAGGCATTCATTGTACGGGCTAAATGCCGCTTTGTGGCGCCTGCTCTTTACGAGCACAAATGAATACAAACGTATACCTAGATACGAAAATTTGGTTTTATACTTTGCTTCAGTGAAAGCGATCGTGTTCCTTGATGATACGGGGAAAAGATCGATGTTTGCGAACGGTAAGAACAAGTGACACGCCTAATTGGCGATGTGCACGATCGAAAGCGTCGCTGTGGTCGGGCTTTCAGGATTGGCCGAATGCTGACTATGACGTCAGTAAAGGTTTTCTCATCGACAGAAATAAGAGGAATATTTTAATTTTGACGGTGTTGGCAGCGTTGCTTTGAGAGCGCAATGATTTTAAGCTTCCACCATGTTCATTGCAAACAGCATCGAATTTGCTGTCCGCAAGGTAATGACATCACGAAAGGAAACAATAGGAGGGCGCCACCAAAACATCTCGCCGCTAATAGGGTTTTAAATGCCCATGCACACAGTTGCGTTTTAGTGCGTTAGACTGCACTGCGCCGAGAAACGGGAGCGAGTCACCGCGCCACTTCCATGGACAGAGAACTCCTTGGTACTGTTGCCTCTTGCTTCTTGTTTGCGTCTTGTTGCTTTTCACTCACCGCGCAGAAGTGTGGATCTCGCCGACGGTCGCGTTTGACTGGGCTAGTGGGCGAAGTTCCTTTAGCTGCTGCTTTACTGTCTCTGAATGGCGCGCTGTGGAGATGGCGGTTTCTGATGTCAGCTCTGCGCTGAGTTGAAGTTTTTTTTTTATTCAACTTGACATTGTTGAGTGCCCGAACGAGTTGATCTCTTATTAGCTGTTTCTTCAAGTTCCTGTAGTTGCACGTTTCTGTCATCTTGTACAAGACCTCGACAAAATCATCGGCAGTCTCGTTCGCCTTTTGTTTACGGTTGTGTAAGTTGGCCCTTTCGTAGATAACGTTCGAACATAGCATGATAGCACGACCTTGAAGTCTACGCTCGCACCGCCTTCTCTATGTCGTCGTTCCAAGCGCTTGCGTGCCTAGTTTCCTTTCCGTCCACTCTCCCGGGGTGGCGGTTTCGTCGCAATGTTTACTTTCCGCCGGGTGGCGGTCCCGTCGCGCGTGTCTAGTTTCCTCCGGCTCCTCGGGGCGGCGATATTAGTCCACGCGAAATAATGACCACCGATTAAGACGATAATAAATTTGTGTGCGTACATTTTGTCACGATGATTACCGATTAAGACAATAACTGTGTTCGTAGCTTTTATAAAAAATCTGTGACACGTCTGTGTCGTGTGCTAAACTGCTTCTCTTGCCATCCACCTTCACAAAGTAAAATGACTTTCTTTTGCGTTTATTTTTTTTTTTTTGTGCCACTGTTGCCAAATGTTGGGATGGGAGACCGAAGGCTCGTCAAGCTGCATCATGAAGCTTTTTTCCTCGGTCTCCCTCCGTCATACACTTTTTGACGGAAAATAACACATTATTATAATTATTAATATAATTATTATTATTATTATCTACCCATCTCTAAATTGCCAAAATCGGCACAAAAAAGTGGACATTATTAAGGGCCTTGTGTACGTACCTAACACTTTTAATTACGGATGTATAGTGCAATCTAACGCATGATATCTGTGTAATAGGCATAATACAACGCTCTTTCTATCAATGGTCGATGACCAACGTATTTTTTATATAATCGTAGAGGTTTTCATTTGTTTTATAGAAGCATGTCACCGCTAGAGCCACTAAATTAGCTACATACGCGTAGCTTATTTAGTTGTACTAGTCACCATCATGTAGCTTCTGTAAGAAGCTTTTTTTTTTTTTAATGCATCGGATTTTTTTATTTGCATTCTTAATAAGGCAAAGCGTTAAAAAAAGTTTTATATGTTTTCACTTTACTCGCATATATCTAGATAATATTATTAATAATAAAAATAATTTCAGTTTCTAGCGGAACACTTCATTTAAATGTCAGCGTCGGTTGTTTTTTTTTTTTTTTTTGTTTTTTTCGCCGGTTGGTGAATTGTGAAGGTTACTGCCCCAAGTTGGTTTACTAATGAGTGGGAGCTTTACGGGCTCTCTTCTCGAGATCGTTGCCGGGCAGATAAATAAAAACTGTCTTGTTTTTACTTTATTTTTCGCGTAGAAGCGCGTGAAAAAGCGTCTCCCGGCACGAGCTCTTAGCATTGACCATTGCCACTGTGTATTGACAAAGTCTGGCAGATCGTCACGAGAAACGGCCGTCGATGTGGAAAAGGTGGAGCGGCAGACAACGGATGAGAAGAGAGCCACGTGACTGCCGCCCCGCTGCGGCGAGACAACGAAACACACTTCTCTTGAGCGAACAAGCGTGTTTCGGGTCCCCTGCGCAGCAAAAGTTTCGCGCAGACGGCCAGGTTCCCCGAGAAAATTGTTGTGTGCATGTTTATACTGCCGGAAGTTAGTCTGCCTAAGTGGGTGTCTGGTGTCTCAGCTGTAGACAACGTTACAAAAACATTCAATTGGGAAACTGTCATAGAGACTAATCTGAAAACGTGGCCCCGATCTGTCCTCGGGAACCGAGCTAATGACGAACACAACGCCGCCATTTCTCCCGCAGCGGACGCTCGAGGAACTGTACGTTACTTCTATTTCGGCTTTAATCGGCCATTGTGGAGCCGAAACAGATACAGCGGAAGAGGTTACACGGGTGCCACCCCCGTCTCCCCTGCGGACGCGCCGCGACTTACTACCGAAATTAAAATGCACCACGCGCTACCTGAAAGCACCGCTGAGGCATGGTTGTATAAAAACAATATTAATTGTTACGCAAACCCTTGCAAACTAAAGACTTTAAAAACATCACGTGCCCTTCATATTGTACTAAACTCCAATAAATTTCATACCAAAAAAAAAGTATTTTCCGTTTGTTTTTACGCAAAAACATGCTTTCTAAAATCTCAAGGTGACCACAGTACAGACAAATGATAAAGAGTGGCGCTGTTGTCGTATTTAGCTCGGTCTCGGTGGACGCCAGCGGCCCAAGTTTCGACGGCGAGTTTCCCAACTGAGTGTTTTAGTAACGTTGGCTGTAGATGAGCAATTTTGCAGTGCGGTACAAGAGCTAACCTGGGGTCTTTAAAGGGTAGCTGAAAAAAAAAAAGTGTTTTTTTTTAAAGCCTAATTGGGACAAGCATGTCACAAAACAAATCTCCCGCTAAAAGCTTTTTTTTTTTAAACAATATTTACGTTAGAGGACGTAATTTAGCTGGAGTCCCAACCTCTCCACATTTGGAACTCTCGCTCTTTCGACCTGAGCGGAGTAGAAGTACGCCCCGCCCCTCACCCTTGGATTTTCTGTTGGATTGACTTTGCTGCGGAGTTGAACGACGTACGCAGCGTCTCGGCTTCCGGTGCGCCTTATCGAAGATACCACGCGGACACATTGAGGACGGTTGCCAGGAACGAAGACGGCGCACCGTCTGAGCCTCCCGAGCCTTGGGCGCGGCTGGACGACACCCGCTGGTATTGGAACTCCCGCTGTCCTTCGTTAGGCGGGTCAAAGGACTGCGTCACTGCTACCTTCTCGCGCGACACGCCGCATGCTTCGACGAGTTGGCCACTGAATGGCTCCCGTGTTACCCAACTGCCTAGATTTTTCAAGACTGAAGGAAAAAAGTTAGTGTTGTCGCTATTGGCTCTTAGGATACGGAGATTACATGCAACTAGGAGCCGCTGCGGCCGCTACCAGCTAATGCCGACGAGTTCGCCTGCTCCCTGGAGGTTCCGGAGGTCGCCTCCAAGGTTGGTGGCTGGTGCATCACGGATCACGCCGACTTTTTCGTTGGCATCCTAAACCCAGTCGTGCTCCAGATCGTCCACCGGGTGAGGGCGATGGAGCTAAACGACATGGAGCCGGTGTGAAACTTGTTTTATTGACAAAAATGAAATCGGCGGCTTCACTCAATGACAGTGTAGCGGACGAGCAAGCTGTGGTGGTAGAAAAAGAAGAAGCGACACGCGGGCAAGGCGGCTCGAGACAGAACACACCGACGGGACAGGTCTGCGATGTATATTGGATGTAGATATTTCCTATTGTAAATAGTCTCCGCTGTAAATAAATTGAAGAGCCCTTTGGTTACTTCAAGTGGTGACCCGGATCACGCCCGACTGACCAGCTTATGGCAACCTCTGAAGACCATCCACCGTCTGACCTTGCTGCCCTTCATCAACTACGCCTTCCGAAATTCTGGTCCTCTGATCCTCAAGTATGGTTCGCGCAAGTAGAGAGCCAGTTTATCACCAGCAAGGTTATTTCTCAAGCGCAAAAGTTCCATGACGTCGTGGCCGCATTACCGCCCGAAACCGCCATGGAAATACGAGACATCATCCTCGACCCGCCTACTGTCTCTCCCTACGACGTTCTGAAAGCAGAACTTGTGAAAAGGACTTCAGAGTCAGAACAACGTCGACTCCAGCAACTTATATCGTCGGAAGAGTTGGGAGACAGAAAACCTTCCCAACTACTTAGGCGCCTTCAACAACTTCTGGGCGCGAAGGCGCCAACCTTCGACACAGCTGTCTTGCGAGAGTTGTTTCTTCAACGGCTCCCCGTCAATGTACGGATGATCCTCGCTTGTGCATCTGGGCTGGTTTTACCCGAACTTGCCCAACTGGCAGATGCTGTCATGGACGTCTCGACTCCAACGTCCACACAGGTCGCCGTTCTTCAAGATCAGCGGCCACACCTCTCGGAAGCGGCGCCTTGCGATACACCTTGCACGCTCGAAGACATACGAGCGGAGTTCCATCGGGAGATGCAAAACCTCTCAGTGCGGATATCAGCCATCGCAACCCGCTCTACTTCACCACACAAGCAGCGCCTTTCAACTCGTCCTCGCCACGGGTCACCGGCCGCAACCCGGGCGAAACCACCGGAGACTAGGCTTTGCTGGTACCACTGAACCTTCGGAGAAGACGCCCGCAACTGCGTCTTCCCCTGCTCAGCCTCGAGAAATGCGTCAACCCACCACTAGAGGCGGCGAGTGGTGCCGGTAACCACCCTAGCCGCTTGTTCTTCATAACTGATCGTGACTCTGGTTTCCGTTTCCTTGTCGACACCGGTGCAGAGGTAAGCGTCTTACCCAGCTCTGGTGTCGCAAAAAGATCCAAGCAAACGCCTTCCATACTACAAGCCGCAAATAAGACGCCCATCGCCACTTACGGCGAACAGACCATGACTCTTAACATAGGGCTACGAAGAGTTCTCCGATGGATCTTTTTAGTTGCGGACGTCTCGTATCCAATTCTCGGCGCCGATTTTCTTCGCCATTACAACCTGATGGTTGATATGCAGCGCAAACGACTAATAGATGCTACAACAAATCTGGTAGTGCAGGGAATCGCGTGCACCACTCCCATCATTGAATGTGTGGGATGCTTGACCCCTCAGTCTCCCTACCAAAAGCTACTTCAAGAATTTTCAAGCTTATCCCGCCCAAACAATTTCCAACGTCCTGTTAAACACGATATCACCCACCACATTGTGACGACTGGACCACCCACCCATGCACGTGCACGACGACTGGCACCAGATCGTCTGAAAGTAGCCCGCCAGGAGTTCGAGCACATGCTCGAGATGGGAATCATCCGCCCGTCCTCAAGTCCCTGGGCGTCACCACTCCATATGGTGCCGAAAAAAGAGCCTGGAGACTGGAGACCCTGCGGCGACTACCGGGCACTCAACAACGCTACAGTCCCCGACCGTTACCCGTTACCGTACATAGCGGACTTTACAAGCTCCCTGCATGGCACAACAATATTCTCAAAGATAGACTTGGTGAAAGCCTATCACCAAATACCTGTCGAACCGTCCGACATCCCAAAGACTGCAATTATTACGCCGTTTGGTTTGTATGAATATCTGTGCATGCCGTTCGGCCTCCGGAACGCAGCGCAGACATTCCAACGATTTGTCAACCATGTCACCCAAGGACTTGCTTTCTGTTACGCCTACGTTTACGACCTGCTCGCGTTTCTAGCTCCAGTGAAGAGCAACACTTCGAACATCTTAGGCTTCTCTTTGAACGCTTAGAGGAATACGGCTTGATCGTCAACAACGCTAAATGCGAGTTTGGCGTAACGGAATTAACTTTCCTCGGTCACCAAGTGGATCAACGCGGAGTTCGTCCGCTCCCTGAAAAAGTAGAAGTTGTTCGAAACTTTCCACGCCCCTCAACAGTTCGGCAACTTCGGGAGTTCTTGGGATTGATTAACTTCTATCGCCGCTTCATTCCGAATTGCGCCTCAACCTTGCTGCCTCTTACGGACTTTCTGAAAGGTGCCAAGCGTGACTCCACACCACTTACGTGGTCCGAAACAGCCTTCCATGCATTTTCTTGCATTAAACATCATATGGCCAACGCGGCTCTTCTCACCCGTCCACAGAACAATGCACCCATCAACATCATGGTAGACGCATCAAACGCCGCGATAGGCGCAGTTCTGCAACAAAATTTTCATAATGCATGGAAACCAATCTCTTTCTTTTCAAGGAAACTCACGCCAACAGAGTGTCGGTATAGCACGTTTGGCCGCGAGCTTCTCGCAATCCACCAAGCTATCAAACACTTCCGGCATTTCTTGGACGGTCGAGATTTCTACGTGCTTACCGACCACAAGCCACTCACCTTTGCGCTCAAGTCTGCCAGTGACAAATTCACTCCCCGCGAGATACGCCAGATGGCGTATATCTCCGAGTTCACGACGGACATTCGCCATGTAAAAGGTACCCACAATGCTCCTGCTGACGCGCTGTCACGCATCACGACATCTTCTTGCTCCTCAATCATACCAACAGCTATCGATTTTCAAGCTATGGCGATCGCTCAGAAAGACGACAGGGAACTTCGAGAGCTCCAAGCCTCACATCCACGCCTAGAATTTAAATCTATTTCCCTTCCACTGTGTGACACGCCTATTATTTGCGACTGCTCAACACCTGTACCGCGGCCCTTCGTACCCAAGGCGTTTCGACGTCAAGCTTTCGAGTCCCTCCATTCACTGGCACACCCGGGAATTCGAGGGACACAACGCCTCCTAACGCAGCGGTTTGTGTGGCCTGGGATCAATAAGGACGTCCGAAACTGGGCACGAACTTGCCTTAGCTGTCAAAGGGCCAAAATCCATCGGCACACATCGGCGCCCGCCGTGACCTTTCCATTGCCGACTGCTCGTTTCGATTACGTTCATTTGGACATCGTAGGCCCACTTCCACCATCTGACGGTCACAAATACATATTAACATGTATTGACAGGTTTACCCGCTGGCCGGAAGCAATACCCATGCCAGACATCATTGCTCGAACGATAGCGAAGACTTTTGTGGCTGGTTGGATAGCCCGCTTTGGGGTACCGTCATCGGTGACTACCGATAGAGGCAGACAGTTTGAATCCGCATTGTTTCGTGAACTTTCGCAACTTCTCGGAACCACACGAATTCGAACGACTGCATACCACCCCATCAGCAACGGCATCGTCGAACGCTTTCACCGAACCCTTAAAGCTTCACTGAAAGCTCAGGAGGATCGCGTCCACTGGAGCACACTACTTCCCATGGTACTTCTCGGGCTCCGTGCGACACATAAAACGGACATCAACTGCACCCCGGCTGAACTTGTCTATGGAGGACAGCTTCGCCTTCCAGGAGAATTTTTCAACTGCACCCACAAATATCCGGAAGGTGATCCTACCGACTATGTGACCAAACTTCGAGCCGCCATGCGTGCTCTTCAACCGGTAGCCCCGCGGGTGCAACGACCTAAACAATCGTACGTTCCTGACGACCTCACCACTTCCACCCACGTATTTGTTCGTCCCGACGCAGTTCGAAAGCAATTAGAGTCTCCGTACGATGGTCCTTTCCGCGTCATTGACCGTCACAAGTATTTCCACCTCGACATCAATGGACGCAACGAAACCGTGTCAGTAGATAGGCTGAAACCTGCATTCATAGACACAAGCCAGTGTATGCACCTGACTACACCGAACTGTTCTCCACGCTCAAACAAACGACACTACTACCCTCATGGGAACACTGGCCGCCCCGCACATTACATTCCATGCGAACACTCTAAGCTCCCAAGTCCTTTGCACCCGACATACCACGAAACCCCTCGAAAACGGCGACCGTCTGTTACATGGCACCCGATACTACTCGCGAGCAGGTCCTAATCTGCACCTTCTTGCTAGGGGGGGGGGGAGCTTCTGTAGCGGACGAGCAAGCTGTGGTGGTAGAAAAAGAAGAAGCGACACGCGGGCAAGGCGGCTCGAGACAGAACACACCGACGGGACAGGTCTGCGATGTATATTGGATGTAGATATTTCCTATTGTAAATAGTCTCCGCTGTAAATAAATTGAAGAGACCTTTGGTTACTTCAACAGCAATCAGCTGATTCTTGTTTCTTGCTTGTCCTTTGGAAACTAAGACTGCTTGGACGATTATATTGACTAGGTCAGTCAGAACATAGCTCACGAAAAGAGTGTGGCGAGTTTAATTGAGACACCTGGTTTAAATATTTAGTTATCAACTAAAATAGAATCGCGTGCTTCACTCAATAGGAATTTCGCTTTTTCTTGGGGGTTAGCTGTTTTGTAATACCGTGGCTGTGCGAGGTGCTCATTTTGGGCACACAGGTACTAGGCCACCACTGTAACTTGACAAGAAACTTGTTACACCAACCAAAGTTGGCATAGGAAAAAAAGGTGGAAATTTCGTTTCACACCGTAACTCAATGGAAAAAAAAAATGTTGGACGTCGCAGGCTCTAGAGAGAATATCACTCGTCGTGGGGGATTGGCACCTTACAGATAGGAAGGGACCGGTACACTACAGATTAAATTCAAACAACTTTACGTATGATAGTTGGGAAGCCAAGAAAACAAATTTGTCGGCTGTCACAGAAATCGAACGTCCAAAGGCTTCTAAGGACAGCTGTTACGTAATAACCTGGCTGTGCCAGGTTTTTTTACGTAACAGCTGTGTCTCAGTCGCGGACGGTCGGTGCACTCGCTGCGGATCTCGAAGGCCTCCGGAGCGAAATGACGAGAACATACCTGGACACGTTTGTCGCTACGCGAACGCCCGATTGCCTCCAACCAAATAGCATTCAGCTTGCCATCTTTCGGGGCGACATGGCTGCATGCCGGAAGACTCGCTGTCGCGATCACACATCTGGCAGCATTTTACAGAGCAACGGCGCCGCCTGACAGAAACTGACATCTCAAAAAAAAAAAAAAAAAAGAAAACTGCATTTGCACGCGCACGCAAAAAGAAAAAAAAAAAAGCCAGCAAGGCAAAGAGGAAAACGAAAGTAACAAACCGCGCTATGAAAGCCAAACCTCAGCGTCTCTTCCTATTACTAATACACGCAACAGCTGATAAACACATACTACTTCACTTTAGGAAGCCTCACTCAAGCATCTGAGTCAACACGAAACACTCATCACTTTGCGAAACGACCAGTCGGGGTAGGCGAGACAAGTGGGAGCAGAGACTTCGGCGGCCATTGAAAGAATGGCGAAGCCTTTGTTTGTTATGGTATGAATCCAAACAAAAGTGCCCGTCTTGTAAACATTTTGTAAAGAATAATAACTCTCATCACATGGTTTGTTCTTTAAAGGTAAAAATATGCCGCTGAAAAGGCAATTACGTCATATCACGAAGGATTAACAACCAAGATCCAAACTTTCAATCAATCTGTTAGCCAATGAGAAGAGTTGCTACCTTGGCATTGCTAATCCGGATCTGACTATTGAAGAAACTACGGTGCCCGCGTATATATGGCATCTATGGCTGAAGCTGCCATTCACAGTGGCTCTTTAGGAAAAAAAAAACCCTCGCGTAGTCTTTCCATTTGACACGTAAACCAAGCGAAGCTCTACTAAAGAGTTTATTCATAGTCATTTGTAGACATAGTGTCATTCCCACTCTCAGCGGACTTTGGAAAACGGCAGACCGCATCCGCCAAGCAGCATTTGGGGAAGTCGCCGATATTAAGGCGATGGTATTTGCAGCGTGGGGTTGGTTTTGGGAGCGGAGGGCACCTGCGAGAAAACGTTTGAACATTATGTCGGTAAGAGTGCGATAATGAATTTAAAACAAAACAAGAAAAAAAAATATTATTGTTTGTGCGGTGAAATGTTGGCTACATCGCAGTGGGCACTACGAGGCGAGAAATGTCATCTGTGTACGTAAACAGTCTGGCATGAGCGCCAGTGATGTCCACATCCGCCCTCTGTCGGCTCTGCAAGAGAAGCCAGCTTGGTGCTTTGTGTCCGCTTAGTTTGCGTTTGAAGTAGGGGTGTCGCGAACCGGCCGAGGTTCGAGTTCGATTTGGTTCGACTTTTTCGAACTTTTCGTGGAAATTTCGACGAACCTTGTATTGAGGTTCGACTCGTGTGCGCATGCGCGACAGGCTGGCCAGTTGGCTTTGGATTGGATGGTAATGGCTAATGGGTGAATTAAGGGCACCGCTGGTTGGTTATTTCAGTTAATACAGTACAAACAAAATTAAGTTATTAACGTCTTTAGTGATTAGAAGTGGTTTCTTTCAATTCCAACTGTTCATAAAATAAAATAACCATTTGCATAAAAATAAATTTTCCAAACCTAGACATGCGTCTATCAAGGTCTGGCCACACTGTCCGCAAGGTCGAACCGGTCGAATCTGGTGAAAAGTTTCGAAGGTTCGTCGAACCGGTTCGACCCAGTCGAACCCCGAAAGTTCGACCTAAAAATCCGGTTCGACAAAAGTTCGCGACACCCCTAGTTTGAAGCCGGGCACAGAAGTAGGATTTCTCTCGCTTGCAGCGCCCGCTACAACTTTTTTTTTACAACGCAGTTAGACGTTACCGTGGTGGAGTGTCAAATCTAGAAATTTACTAGGCCCCTAGAAAGAAATATAAAAATAACCTAGTTTAAATTCTTAAGTTATTTATTCAACTAATTAACCCATTTTGACTGCTTTCGTGCGATTTCCATGGCTGCCAATGGACATTTCTGGAAAGTAGCACGCGCCCTCAAGCGGCGCGCGGGGGGCATTATGGGAACAGTCAGGGTCGCTGCTCCGTCGTCTGCTGCTACTTGGCTGCGACCGTCGCGCCGCCTGCGAGAGCCACGTTGTCTACGTTCGCGTTGGGTTCCTGCGTACGGCAGAAAGCGATCTGCAGCGCTCTGTGCAGCGCTTCTCGTCCTTCGGAAACACGTGCCATGACAGGTGACAATCTTTCAGGATGTTGTGGTCGCACCCCGGCACGCAGCACGTCTGTCCACGGCCCTTTTTTTGGATGGGGCACCTTTCTTTTTTTTCTTTTTTAATGGGCCATTGCGAGTGCGCCGCGCACCAAAACAGCGAAGTATCACTCACGCCATTCCAGTGTTTTTCTTTTGTTTTTGTTTTTTGCTACGGCAATTAGTTGAGCTAGTTGGTACATTTATTTTCCTTCGCCAATAAAGAACAACAACAACAACTACTACTACTACTACTACTACTACTACTACTACTACTACTACTACTACTACTACACAGCTGCTCCCAACAACGTTCGAAGACCGTTAGCTCGCCTGGATGCATGAATGGATTAAGAATGGTGCTGCAGTTCGGACGACCGTGCGCCAATTAGCATCCAAAAACTCGACTAGGCTAGTCAGGGCTCGATTAAAGGACGCGACACCCTCACAGTTATATCATGCCCAAGAACGCTAATGGAAGGCGCTGGCGTTTGCAAAAAGGTCCATTGGCCTCAGGAATAAAAATCTCATAACACAAGTTCCCCTTTTTAATTCTGAATTAAGCAAAAAAAAAAAAAAAAAATAGAAAAAAGCGCATTTGTTGTATGTGTAATGAATTCATTCAATTTATGCTACATTTTCGACCATCGGTCGTTTCTGGACAAAGAAATCGAAACACGGTAATACTGATACTCTGCGACATTCAAATATTGTACGTGTATATGATTTTTTTTATATTAGACTATATACAAATATCTACAGAACAGCTAACTTCCGTACCATAACGATGGACTAAAAGCCGAAGCCACGGTCCGCCAGGTCCAATCACGTTCCACGCTGAACTATGACATGCTTAACACTGATTAGGTGTGGACGAATAATGCTTCAGTCAAAAAGCGCTGCATCATGTTTATAGCTTCGACAGTGCAAAGAGCTTCTATGCCGTGGCTTTCTTTGCAATGTAAAATTGATGAGTCACTTAATGCCATTCATTTCGAACCACTGTCCCCCCCCCCCCCCCCCCCCCTCCCCATCAGTGATCCGAGACGCGGACACCGATAGGCGCATCGAAGCGCAATACCAGGCTATTTCTAAGTGACTCGTGATTGGATCTGGCGGTCCGTAGCTTTTGCCTTTAGTCCGTCGTAGGATGAGACGAAGTGTATCACGAAGTTCCAACGCAATAGACCCTTTTCAAAAGTCAGAGTCACCTGTGACAGTCTCGAAAGCTCCAATATCGCCGCTCTAATGGCGGTGATAGGACATCATGCTCGGCAAAATCAAGGACCTTGGATTTCGTGAATCGAGTGTGACGTAAAAGGACCAACATCTTTTCCCCTTTCTGCTTTATGCTTTCGAAGACGTTAATTCGCTTTCTCTGATGTGGAGAAGCTGCGTAGCCCCGCAATTAGAACGTCGGGTTTGGCTCTGCACAGGGCAGGTAGACTTGGAAGGTGTCTAAGCTCGTGTGATGACGTCACGAGGAGGTAGAGGAGGATGTTTACAAGCCTCGATAATTTCATACCGATGCCTCCGATGGAGCCAGTCCAGCAACGTCAAAGGTGCCTCATCACGGCGCTCGTCGGTTTTGTGAATGAATGAATAAACTTTATTGCAGGTATGGGTTCTAGTACACCCAGTTGGAGCCCCTAGTCCGGGGCCCCATACGTGGCGGCCACCGACTCGGCACGCTCCACCAGCCATTGCTGGCCGGTGGCCGTGTCATCGGTCAGCCGCTCCTCCCAGGAGGTGGGGGAGGGGTTGGGAAGAGGCAAGACAGAGGGAATGGCTTGGCATTGCCAGACCATATGGAGAAGGGTTGGACGATCGCCGCAGTGCGGGCACTCAGGCGGACCACGGGAGGGGTACACGTAGGAGTAGAAAAGGGGCGTCGGGAAGGTGTTGGTTTGGAGTTGACGCCATAGGACGCCCTGTCTGCGAGTAAGGGAAGGCTGAGGAGGAGGATAATGTTGTCGAGCAAGGCGTAGCTCAGCTAGGTGAGTCGAGTATGAAAAAGGGGCTGGTGGGATGGTAGCAAAGTCTTCCCCAGGTGCCCGGTGTGAGAGTTCTCGGGCGAGCGCATGTGCGCGCTCATTACCAGGGATGTCTGCGTGCCCAGGCACCCAGACTAACCGGAAAGTGTGGGAGGTGGAGGATAGGAAAGAGTCGAGTAGGGACGCAGTGAAGGGATGTAGGGTGTTGTAAAGGAAGTGGCGACAGGCTGTCTGGGAGTCAGTCAGAATGTGAGTGGTCGTGGAAGAGGAGAGAGTGGAGGTGGAAAGGATTGCCCTGGCAACCGCACGCTCCTCCAGGAGGGACACGTCAGTGAGACCACGTTCCGTGGCAGCGTGGACTAGCCTGAGATCACTGTTCACGACGACTGTGATCCCCCCACGTGCATCCTGCGGACTGGCGTCCGTAAAAAGGGCACGAACGGCATCGCAGCCTTCAGTATACGCGCGTCGGAGGTAGCGCGAGCGATGGTCACGCCGGGCCGAGTGACGGGTAGGATGCATATGGCGGGGAATAGGAGCCACAATGAGTTTGGCGCGAGCAGCGGGGGAGAGACCCGCAGCGCTAAGGGAAGCAGGACAGGGTGGGAAACCAAGGGTGGCAAGGAGACTCTGCCCTTGAGCCGTCGAGCGCCAGCGCGTCAACTGGGCAGCCTCATGCGCTTCTATAAGTTCCTCCAGGGTGTTGGTCACCCCAAGCCGCTCTAAGCAAACGGTGGCTGTGCGAACGGGGAGACCGAGCGCCAGTTTCTGCGCCTTCCGTAGTAGAGTAGACATACGTTTGTGCTCGGTCTGGGTGAGGTTGTGGTAAGGTAGGTGATAAAGTAGGCGTGTATGAATCAAGGCCTGGACAAGGCGCAAGGTATCTGCCTCTTTAAGGCCATTTCGGCGGTTAGAGACGCGGCGTATCGGTTTTGTGCGTTGGCTATCAGCGGCTGAGCCAAGCAGAAAAAGAGCGCATGATCGCATTCACTGCGCGCCAGGCGGTCACAGCAAACGCACAAAGAGAACGAGAGCAGTGACTAGGCACTTTTTGCCGCGTGCCTGATTGGCTTCATCGGATCGTATCAGGGACAGCGCTCGGTATGAAACGGACTGGCGTTGACACTTCCAAACGTCGCGGAGGGCAGATCGGACAGAAACGTCAGCGTTCGGGTCCACGTCCAACGCTGCCGAGTCCGCAGGTGAGATGAATAGATGAATGGATAGTGGCTGGACCGTTATGTGGGGCGGTAGCTTGCGCCACCTAGCCTGGCAACCATGGCAGAGTATTGAACTTTTCTGGGTTTCATTTTCAATTTGTAGGCTAGGTTTCGCAAACTACCGCCCGCCAGGGAACAGCCGATAGCATCCATCCATCCATCCATTCATCTGCCATGGTTGCCTAAGCTCTGGAGCTTTCGACGTATTTAAACTGAGCGGTCTTTTGAAGAAGATGGTTAAAATTAACAAACCTTTTTTTTTATATGTGAGGTTCGTGCAGTTTTTAAATGGCTGATCCGTCTGGTATGAGCGGGCGATGCACCGTTCTTCCATTGGTCTAGGGTTAGAGGCACGGGGTGCCGTAACTTACGTTTCGATGATGACAGAGGCTGCTCTCGCTGCGCACGTATATTTCTCGCACTCCGGTCGCTTTGTGAAGCTCCCCCCGTCTTTCATTTGACGACGTCCGGGGAGGATGCATCTTCCTGATAATCAGTTTGAGAAAAATTCAGGTTTGAAAAGATGTGGGACGTAATCAGAACATGTCACGCAGCAATCCCTGAGGAGATTTCTGAGACCGCCCAAGTATGGCGAGAACTAACTGTGCTGGCTCTATTCATCCTAGAAATCCTTAAATCATGACGATACGCGGCCGATTTTCCATTAAAAAAGCGATCAAAGATCGCAACGCACCGAAATGATCTTCGGCGATGGGAGGAGCAGGTTCCGACACCAGGACCACTTTCAGCCAATAGCGAGCGAAGGATCCTGGTGCCTCCGACCGGTGGACCGCGGAGTGATATCTCGAATGCGCGCGGACTATGCAGCCATACAGCCCGGACTACAGGGTACTAGAATACGGGGTAGTGTTTGGACCGCGCGTCTCGACAATAGGAACTTGTGAGGCTGCGCGTGCAGACATCAATCACGGCGCTGCAGTCGACAGGGCAGCAGAAAGTCGCTGAAGTCCGCAGGTGCGGGTGCCCGCGCACATCTAACACCATACTGACCCTACTGCCGCTGTGCCGGTGTCGACACCTATCGCGATCTACATCACACACCTCACGCGAGCCGCTCCGGTCCTACCCCGACTTCCAGTACACTGTACCCGGTCTACGATTGAACCTAGCGAGCGAGCGCTCGAGAACTCACGACCGGACACATCACTCCCGCACAAGACAAAAACAGAAATAACAAAAAAACATAGTGCGTCGTTTTTGAGACAATTATTACAGTATTATGTTCCCTCTCCGCGAAAAATTATTATTTTTCGACAACTCTTATTTGCTTTTATCATCTACAAAAGCATACACATTTCGTAACAGCAGCGTTTGCAATCTAAACAAAATTTCGCGTTTTCATTGATCACATGTCGTGCGCTGGCTGCCGGAACAATGCTTCTTCCGTCGCCGGTGATTACTTCGCGTTTTCGGTCTTTGATTGCTTTCTTAATAAGGAATTCGGCCGCGAATCGTTATGATTTATGGACTTCTAGGATGTTTAGAGCCCGCACAGTGAGTTATCGCCATATTTAGGTGATCTCAGAAACCTTCTCAGGTCACCTTTAAAGAGACAGTGAACATTAACTTTTTCCTTTGTTTTTAAAGAAACACTGAAATAAAAAAAAAAAAAAAAAAAAACACTTTTTAAAGGGCTTACTTGGGGCATGTATCTTTTTTAAAACTGTTTTCCTCGACGCAATTTGAGCGGAGGTAGCCCGCCCTAAGCCCCGTCCATAAGAGTAGTAAAGTATACTCTCAATTTCTCGGCTCACATTCCCTGGAGAGATTATTGACGCGTGAATTGTTCCTTGTAAAATTGTTTCTCCGTGCCGTACTAGTATTTTATTCTACAATATTTCGATGTATGAGAAACAAATAATCTAGATAGAGTCATTATTGCTTTCAAAAGTGATCCAACCTCGCCATTTTCCCCATTGGTGTGAAACAACGGTGTGAAACAAGGGTTATAGTGGGCAGGAGGCGGCGTCCGATTCTCCATACATGGAGCCGAGTGTAACGGAAGTAGGCCTGGCCACAAAATGTCCTCTCAGTCTCTCTTTATTCTTCTACTAAGTTTCCCATCTTTTACCACAGTCTCGGGTAATTTTCATCATGGTTAGGGAACCCAGTGGACGCCGCCATAAAAATAGGGAGCAAACATCCGCAATAGTGCAATATTGGGGAATTGTAGTAGACCGTTTCCGCAGCCCGCTAAGCACCCGGATAGCGCTCCGTAATCCGCCACAAGACCTTGAACTATGCAGAGAAGGCTGGCGGCGCGCATGCGCAGCTGCGGCGTTTTCTTCCGGGATACCGTAGCGGAGGAGAAAAACGATCTACTACAACTCCCTATTGACGGCGCGAGACGCCATCTAGTCGGCAGTCACCTCCTTTCCTTTTGTTTCCTCTCCCGGCATTTCGGGCGCGTGGAGGAGAGGTGACTCGGCTTCGCCGATACACCGAGGTGGTCATTCCGGAATGACCAGTGACGTCATGGACTTTACGCGCAGAATTTCAAATAAATCTCTCGCCGTGAATACTACCCTAGATTTTTTTTTCGCATAAAATTGATTTTTTGACACGCGTGTCCCAACCAGACTGTTTCAAAAAAACTTTTTTTTTTCTTTTCAAGGGTCCTTTAAGCCGTTTGTTCACAAATGTGTTTAGCGGTATTTCTTTTTGGCCAAGGCGCTTAAATGTAACTTCTTAAAGGCCGGTTCACACATGCAGCGAAGCGCTGATGTAGCGCTGCTCACGTGCCGTCAGCTACTTGCCGTCTGCCATGAGCAACAGTTTTGACGGTGCGATACAAAGCTGGTGAACGCTGCCGTAAGCACGCGCTTAGCGCGAGGTCAGCGCTATGCTTGGAGCGCTCCGCTGCATGTGTGAACAGGTCTTAATTTGACCGTAAAAGCACGCCTAGAAAATTGACACGTTTTCAAATCTCTGTAATCCGGAATTGGAGCGCAGCTCTTGAGGAGGTGCAGGGGAGGGTACCGAGGAAAGCGTATGCCCCTCCTCTTTCTCCGCCCCCTCCCCTCCGCCTCCTCCTCAAACAGTCTCCCCACAAAATTTAGGTGGAAAATTGACGCCTCGTCATCTTAACACAAATTCAGTTTCCCCGCTCTATTTAGCGGGGAAAATGACGTCACATGACTTCGTTTCACGTCACCCATACCAAATTCAGTTTCTCCGTTAGATTTCGCTTAAAAATTAACATCACACGACTTTCACACCGATTCAATTTCCCGCTAAATCTAGCGGAGCGGTTGCGCCAACGGCGACGCTGCGAAACGCGGAAACGGGCGCCCAAGAGCTGCTCTCTAAAATAAGTGAGCTCGTTTGTTTCCCGAAAACGACGCGTATTCATTTTATTCTCGATAATTGTCGTACACAGTGCCTCAACATGGAGTTTGTAAAATAAATGTAGAGGAAAAGGTCCGCGCTATCATCCCACGCTTCTCGGCCGGTAAGCTCTTATGGCCGGCGACGCTGTAATTATATAAACACCCAGAAGCAGCTAATATCGCTTGCACGGTCCCTACCTAGTTTGTTTATAGTTTTCTTTTGCACAAAAACACCCGCGTCGTGCAATGTATAAAAACAAGAAAATAAAGCTGGCAAGCGCTCGAACAACTTCTACTCGTCGCGGTAAAGCGAACATGCCTGACCCATCGTGTGCATTTTTGTCTCCGTTTTCTCGAAACCACCGATGTCGCCGTCAGCGCTTAGGATTAGGGATGTCGCGAACCACCCCAAGTTCGATTTCGAAAGGTTTCGATATTTGCGAAGCGAACTGAGGTTCGATTTCGAAAAATTTCGATATTTTCGTACAGACCAAGGTTCGAATTAAAAAAATTCGCAGCTTTCGATCACAGTGGAGTTTCGAATTCGAAAAGTTCGAAGCCTTCACGGTTTCTAAAATTTCGATTTCGAACATTTCGAATAATTTTTTACTTCAGGTTCGATAAATTCGAAGATTTCGAAATTCTTTGGAAATAAAATTCGAAAACTTCGAACGCTTCGAATTTTTATAGACATGAAGTTCGAACAATTCGAAGATTTCGAATTTCTTTCTGCATGTAGTTCGAAAAGTTCGAAGGTTTCGATTCTCTTTTAACGCTAAATTAAAAAAAAAAAAAGAACTTTGAAGATTTTGAGTTTCTTTCTAGTCCAAGTTTTCAAAGTTCGAAGTTCGGTTTTCAAGTTCCTCCACAGTTTGTTTCAAATAACGTTTTCACGACTCACTGGTTTTCACAAAATTAAGTTTAGAAAAGTTAGGGTGTGATATCTAGATTCTGCGAAATGACGACGAGTGCTGGAATATTTCCCAGTGCAGAGTGACGTGTGACCATGGATCAGTAATTGTGACCGCCAGCCCGGGGGGGGGGGGGGGGGGGGGGGGGGAGGGTCTTTAACCTGCATCACGCAGTAGTGATCACACGAACACACTGTTTTACGAGACTCGTCCAGTTCGAAACGGCCAGGGACGAGCAGGAGGTTGAGGCTCAGAAAAACCTTGAAGCGACCTGGCAAACTACCTCGCCACCCCTTGCACGCTGGTAGTAATCCGATCGAACGCCGCCCGAGTGACGCTGGCATATGGTAAGTTAAGTTTGTAATTGTCCATTAGGTTTATTTTCTGGGACGGAGGAATCGCCTCGAAAAAAGCCGACACAACTCGAGGTCGAGGAGCGTTCTACCATACAAGTGGCGTCGGAAGAGGAAAAACGGGGGGTAAGAGGGTAGCAAGGGGGGGGGGGGGGGGGGGGGGGGCTTCAGTTCCCTTCCCCCCTTCCAGATATTTCGAACTGTTAAAGAAAACAATACGGGGAAAAAGGGCGTGGTCGATCTTATTTTAGTCTGAAATTATTTATGCATATGTATAGCTACTGTCGCTCTTCACTGCATAAAAGATTGCGTAGATGGTCATTGTTAGAAACTCGTTGTCAGAAGGCACTACTCGTCACATGCTTAGTGGTTCGGAAGTTCAAATAATATGCCTTTTCGACTTAAATACCTGTGCCAATAGTTAAAAAAAGAATAAATGCGGGGATAAAAAGCTGGAGAAAACAAACTATCAAGAATTTGCCGGAAGAGTTGTATTCTTGCATATTCAGAGGTTCAGAACTTCGAAACAAGTTTCTTTTAACAAAATGTGTACAGGCTAAAAGAAACACGTCCCAGGAACGTGAAGCGAAAAAAAAAAAGTTTTCTTTTAATGCCGTGCTCAAAACACTATTAGAAATCTTCTGCCATGAGTTAATTTATTCCTTAACGTGAAAAAACAATTAATACATTATTTTGTATTCTGCAGATGGCAATGATATGTACTGCCTGTTGTGTTAATTTAAATGCGGTACCTCAAACAACTTAGACGAAAATGAATATCAAGTTTAGGGCATAATTACATGTAGATACATGTTTGGACATTTCTTCGAAACTCACGTTGAATAACAATAATCACATCTTAAGACGGCACTTACCTAGGCTATACATAGATAATTCTTAAAAAAGTATAACATCTTTACCACAAATAGATTCGGCTACAGCGCGCTTCAAATCTGGCACAAACGATAATCGTCAAAAACCCGTCGTCCTTCCTCGCCCATTTGGGAATTTATTTCTTTAAAACTAAGCATGCCAAAACATTGAAATAAACGGCATTGTCTTGCGTAAGGAACGCAGCACCGCGTGTAAAAGTTCGAGAAAAAAAAATTACGAATGTACCTCACTACTTGAATTCAAATGAAACCGTCCGCTGGTCTTTCGAAGTTCGACGAACGTCGAACTTTAACCCTAAAAGTTCGAAGTCGTCGAACTTCTGACTTTTCAGGATTCGAAAGTTCGAAACCTTTCGAATTCTCTTGATAAATAAGGTCGAAAGTTCGAAATTCATCGAATTTTTTGGTCAGTCAAGTTCGGAAGTTCGACAAGCATCGAACTTTGCAGCGCAATAAGTTCGAAAATTCGAAAAAGATCGAATTTTTTAGCGTAATAAGTTCGAAGGTTCGAAATGCGTCGAACTTCTTAGCTTCACAAGTTCGAAAATTCGACTTCCGTCGAATTTTATGATGTAGACAATTCGAAAAATCGAAATCTTTCGAACCTTTCGAACCGCTTGATTCGATCACCGAAACTTCGATTCGAAAAAAGTTCGCGGCATCCCTACTTAGGATTTGCCTACTTACGCCTCAACGGCACATTCAAGAAAACATTTTCAAGCTTCTTCGAACATTCTGCACTCCTCCCAATTAAATAATTAAAAAAAGAAGAAAGAGTTTTGTTTTGTTTTTATTTTCGGAATCCCATAACTCAGACGCTTTGTTATTAGTGGTCTATTCACGCTAAAGATACTTACCTTCGGCGAAAACCGAGATAAATATCTCGGTTTTAAGACGAGATATTTAAAACGTAATTTTGTTCGAGCTCTCTCTTTTCCTAAAACTAATAATGTTCGAGTGTTTAGTTTGTTCCAAATTTGAATATGCATCGTCAGTATGGGATCCTGGTCATCAAAGTTTTGCAACACATTAGAAGCTGCCCAAAACCAAGGAGCTCGTTTTATCTTGTTCCTCCACCCCCGTGGGAGGACGAGGCAGTGGTGGACCATCACCCCATGAAGCAGAACGTAGACAAAGACCAGAAGGGCAGAAGGAACAACGCAGCCAAAAAAAAACGCGGAATCCGTACAGGACGCCCGTCCCGGCTCTGAAACAGTGCACGTCTACACCGAAGCAGCTGCCAAAGAAGACGAAGGAGGCACAGCCATTGGATGGCTTTGTTGATTCAATTGCCATATTATGTTTTGAACTGTTCAATCCCCTGTATAATGTACCTTGTACCTTGGGGGTAAATAAATAACTGAATAAATAAATATAATAGAGTTGCAGGGAGAAAAGACCGTGAGAAGGAGGAAGTGGTTCATGAAACAAAAACAAAATTATTTATATATATATATATATATATATATATATAGAAAAGAGGGGAAATGATTGAGGTCCGTCTGTAGAATAACCACCATACTCAGGACACGGTGGATATTTTGCGAGCCGGCCACATACCCTTCGCGTCTTTCCGCCGACATGGGGGATTAGCTAACACGTGACCACGTGTCCTCAAAACTTTAAGACGTTTATTCCGCTTCGTGGAGAATACGCTCAGTCGTGTGAAAACACAAGAAGACTGGTTAATTCTATCTAAAATAAAAAAAAATATAAAAAAAAAAATGAAAGCCGTTTACAACTCCCTGTAACGCCGAATTAGAGCGCAGCTCTTGAGGAGGAGGAGGGAAGGGTACTGGGGGGTGGGTCAAGTGACCTCGGGGGCGGGGGGTCACGTGACCTTGGGGGTCACGTGACCTTGTGGGAGTCACGTGACCTTGGGGCGTCACGTGACGTCGCGGGGGTCACGTGACCTGGGGCCACGTGACGATACCGATGACGTCATCAGTAGCGTCACTGATGACGCCATCAGTGATGATGATGACGATGCGGATGCCGGTGACGTCATGAGTGACGTCACTAATGACGTCATCAGTGATGATGACGATGACGATGCGGATGCCGGTGACATCATCAGTGACGTCACTGATGACGTCATCAGTGGCTATGACGTCAACGGGGGGTCACGTGACCTCGGGGGTATCCCCAGGTCACGTGACCCCAGGGGGGGTCACTTGACCTGGGTAACCATCGTGACCCTCGTGAGGGTAACCCTAGTAACCCTTGTGAGGGCAACTCTCGTGACCCTCGTGAGGGTAACTCTCGTGACCCTCGTGAGGGTAACTCTCGTGACCCTCGTAAGGGTAACTCTCATAACCCTCGTGACCCTCGTGAGGGTAACCCTCGTGAAGGTTACCCTCACGAGGGGTTACTAACCCTCGTAACCCTCGTGAGGGTTACGAGGGTAAGTAACCCTCGTGAGGGTAACTCTCATAACCCTCGTGACCCTCGTGAGGGTAGCCCTCGTGAAGGTTACCCTCACGAGGGTTACTAACCCTCGTAACCCTCAAAAGGGTTACCTTCACGAGGGTTACCCTCACGAGGGTTAGTAACCCTCGTAACCCTCGTGAGGGTTACAAGGGTAAGTAACCCTCGTGAGGGTAACCCTCGTGAAGGTAACCCTTTTGAGGGTAACAAACCCTCGTAACCCTCGTGAGGGTTACGAGGGTAAGTAACCCTCGTGGCCCTCGTGATCCTCGTGAGGGTAACCCTCATGAGATTAACCCTCGTAACCCTCGTAACCCTCACGAGGGTTACGAGGGTTGCGGTTACGCCGACGCCGACGCCGACGCCGACGCCGACGCCGACGGCGACGCCGACGCCGACGGCGACGCCGCTCAAGCCGGGAACGGGCCCCTAAGAGCTGCGCTCTAAAACGGAAAGCACTTATATTGAACGCTACTTTTGTGCATTTGTCATTTGGTGTCTTTAAGAGAAGTCTCAAAGTCCCCTGTCTGTAGCAATGACAGCTAAATTCATTACATGAAAAGTTAACCAAATTACGCGCGTAATGAATCGAAGAGGGAAGCAACTTGATAAATATGCACAAACGACAGGGAATAACCAGGAATCGTGCTACTCGTTGTGTGATCTACAACTATAGTGATTAACCAGACCGAATGACGAGACTCCATCGAAAATAAACTTCGACTGATCGGCGCTAGACACGTTTGTGTTCTAAACAATTTTACATAAAAAAACAGACTGAGGTCCATCCCCCCCCCCCTTCCCCTCAGATGTCATCACAAGTGAATCGACGCAGCGCTGCCTACCTCGCGTCAGCCTTGCGCCACTCGCACGTCTTGCAGCGAGCGCGACGCCATCACGCGGCGACGCAAAGCTGCACGCGTCTGCCGATTTTGCGGTGCTCGTCGAGCTTCAGCATGTTTGCCGCTTAGAGCGTGTCGGGGATGCACTAACGGTGACGTCACTTTTAGGTGCGGGACAACGCCCATTTTACCAGTAATCCTGAATACACACTTTTGTGAGCTGCACTCGGAACGCCAATCAATGCGGACCGCTAGTTCGTCTGCTTCTTTTGTAGGGGTTGCTGTGGCGTCAGAACGCCGAGTTCTGATTGGTTCTAAATAAAGGATAGTGGGTAGACCTGAATGCCAGCAGCCCACTATCCTTCTGCCCACTATCCTTCCAATCAAAGCCCCCTATCCTTCCAATCAGAGCCAATCAAAGCTCAGCATTTTGACGTCACTGCAACCCTTGTGCAATAGCAGACGAACTTGGACTCGGCATAGTTTTTCTTCAATCCCTTTAGCCAATGATAAAAACAAGCGGCATCGCGGCCTAACATTCCACATCTTCAGGCAATTTAAGCAAAGATTAGTGGTTGGTCTTCCGAGTGCACTCTTATATAGTCTACACTCAAAGGCTCCTGGCAGAGCAAGGTCTCACCCCGACGCACTGTGACGCGCTGCAGTCTTGCGCCCGCTGACGTTTCATCGATAAAAAGCAACACGGCGGCCAAGGAAAAGAGCAAAGCAAACAGGAGTCCCAAGTTTCCAGACATGGTGGTCGAAGAGTAGAGAGTCAGCTTTCCGACGCTCCAAACGAAAACGACGTGCTCTGATCAGAGCCCGCCGATTATATTTTGCAGAAATGGACCTCCTGCCGCGGTTGAGAGATTTACGTCACGGCAGGTCGCACGATTTCAGTTCGAGAAGTTTGTTCGTTCAGAGAAATGTTATTGCGACGACGCTCAAATGCCGTCGAACTTCAGTCAGTGCGTCTAGCACGTCCACACGCGCGAATATTCATTTGCGCAGCCCCTTCAGCGAGAGGTAACTTTGTTTAAAGTACGCGAAATTAGAATTAAGTGTAGGCTTGTAGGCTTGGCACGTCGCACGCTTGATTCAACCAGTCATCAAAGACGACATGTTAAAAAAAAAAAAAAGAAGTAAGCCATGATGAGTTTAAGGACTGAACCACAGATAAATCTTGCGCTTTTAATTGCGTGAGGCGGTCACAACGACGGCGCTCGAAAGTAATTGTTTTACTGACGTCAAACCCTCGTGATAAAACAACCGGGAGCTATTTGGGGGAAGCGAACACCTGCTATGATTGCGTCTGCGCTGATTGGCTGCTTATACCCCTGTCAGACGGGCTAATTTAGTGCACTTCAACCAAGTGCATTTCAGCTCACCGAATGGTGAGGTGCCTTTCGAGTTCCCGTGCCACACGGGATAAATTAGTGTCACTCGGAAATGATGACAATAACAATGGATAAAGTACTAATATACACGTAAAATGTTAAAGTAAAGGCATAAATGTCTCCGCAATATTTAATATTTTTTTAATAAAGACACGTTACGATACCACGTTACGTTAATTGAAAATATTTACGCCATTTGGATGGTTCAAATCGGTCCTCACAAGCCAAGATAAAGGAAAAGAAGACAAAGAACAAGAAGTAAACTCACTTGAAGCCGAGTGTGTTTTTCAGGAAGAAGCCGTGTGGCAGGCTACACAAATGGCACTAAGGCCGAACTACACTCTGTTGAAGAGCACTAAATTAACTCGTTTGACCAGGGTATTAGAAAATAAGATTCATCAGAATCATACCTAGCCATGACGATGCCCTGCATGTTTCGGCATTTTGTTCGCTTTTGGCGGGCAACATGTTGGGCAAGAATCGCCGCTCTACCAACGAAGTACCCGGGCTCCTGGTGGCGGTCGACCTCCAGAAAGCTTTCAATACAATGAAACCTTCGGCAGTGATCGAAGCACAACCTCGCACATTCCCCAGTGTCTCTGGAGCTCCCCAAGGTTTCATCCTCTTGCCGACGTTGTTCAACCTCATCATGCGCAAGATTGTGAAGGAGCTACGCACCATTAAGGGCTATTCACCCGCTCGTCCCTCAATGGTGAAGTGAGCGTTGATTATGCTATGATATCAGTGTCATGGTCGAGAGTGCAATGCCAAAAGAGTGCCATGGTATACATAGCCATGCAGTTGTCCGTTAAGCCATACGGCAGAGTTAGAGCCGAGGGAACGCTCACTGAGGTCATCAATCATGGTGGGTATCTTGTAAGCCTTAGTGGCTTTGCCGCATACGCCGAAAGCTTGTTTGACCAGGGTATTAGAGAATAAGATTCATCAGAATCATACCTATAGTCGGATGCAACCTAAGAACAATCTTTTAGCTCCACCCACAAGCGCGTTGCGCCCATCTGAAGTGCCTCCGCCGTCGAGAAAGTAGTTCGCTAGCAACGTTGCTTTTTCTTCCTCCAGGAAACGTGTCTTAAACTACTACAATATTTATTTAATTCATTCAGGACATTTAAATAAGTTAGAATACGTTTTTGTCAACGAAATAGCTGTTTAGTAAAGAAAGAAAGTCATGTCCAATGTACCGTCTTCCCAATTCATTTTCTGTCCAAGATACTGTCTAACATACCGTCTAACATACCTCTCAGCAGTGCTAAGCCTCGCGCCCGCTTCGAAATTTTCGTTGGCGATAGCGTCGCTGGATTCTCACGTTGTCGCGCAAAAACTGCTGCAAACGCAAGCCGATACCATTAGGATTTCGTGGCGTAACCTCGGGCACGTAAAACACGGTGCAAAAAAGCAGAATAATTGTCACGAGAAACTAGCGTCGCGTTGCTAAGGCCAGCAGCCATGTTGGGCTTTTCTTTTTTTTTTTTTTCAAAAGGATCGCGATTGGTCCACGGAATCGTGACGTCATGAAAACGATTGGCTGGCGTTTCTCGGCGTAGGATAACATTTTCCTCTGAGAGGCATTTCAGGTTTTTTCTTAGCTTGCAACCGACTGTAGCCATGACGATGCCCTGCATATTTCGGCATTTTGTTCGCTTTTGGCGAGCAACATGTTGGGCAAGGATCGCCGCGGTACCAACGAAGTACCCGGGCTCCTGGTGGCGGTCGACCTCCAGAAAGCTTTCAATACAATGAAACATTCGGCAGTGATCGAAGCACAACCTCGCACATTCCCCAGTGTCTCTGGAGCTCCCCAAGGTTTCATTCTCTTGCCGACGTTGTTCAACCTCATCATGCGCAAGATTGTGAAGGAGCTACGCACCATTAAGGGCTATTCACGCGCTCGTCCCTCAATGGTAAAGTGAGCGTTGATTATGCTATGATATCAGTGTCATGGTCGAGAGTGCAATGCCAAAAGAGTGCCATGGTATACATAACCAGTCGTCCGTTAAGCCATACGGCAGAGTTAGAGCCGAGGGAACGCTCACTGAGGTCATCAATCATGGTGTGTATCTTGTAAGCCTTAGTGGCTTCGCCGCATACGCCGAAAGCTTGTTTGACCAGGGTATTAGAAAATAAGATTCATCAGAATCATACCTAGCCATTACGATGCCCTGCATATTTCGGCATTTTGTTCGCTTTTGGCGGGCAACATGTTGGGCAAGAATCGCCGCGGTACCAACGAAGTACCCGGGCTCCTGGTGGCGGTCGACCTCCAGAAAGCTTTCGATACATTGGAATATTCGGCAGTGATCGAAGCACAACCTCGCACATTCCCCAGTGTCTCTGGAGCTCCCCAAGGCGACGTTGTTCAACTTCGTCATGCGCAAGATTGCGAAGGAGCTACGTACCATTAAGGGCTATTCACCCGCTCGTCCCTCAATGGGCAAATTTCGCCATACAAACCTGAGTTTCAGAAATAGACCAGAGTATTTATTCTTTTTGAGGGTCATTATGAAGATGTACTGACGGTCGTACGACCCCTGGTTTTTCTCTTGAGCGCTTGAAGTTATTAAAGCAATATTAAAATTAATATTATTTGGACAAAAAAGTGACAAAAGTAATAGTAGTGCGTACTAGAGCTGTCTTCTATCTTAACCTTAAGACCATGACGGAAAGACCAAATGACTTTGATGTTTTTAGATTGCCGAACTATAGAACCTATTAATTAAACAGAACCAGCAGCCAAGGTGGCGGGGTTGCCTTGCTACTTTACAATAGTACTGAGTGCACATTGCTTGATTGTTACAGTGCAATTACTCCTGATTATGAAGTACTTTCGCTGTGTTCGGGCCAGACAATGTTTTCTGATTGCTATCAACCACCAAACGGAGATGTTTTTAAATTTTTTGAATTCTACGATCAATTTCTTGCATTTGTGGCCGAAAATGGAAACTTTTAATTGCAGGAGGGGATTTTAATATACAGGGTGAAACAAAGGAGACGCCAGGCTCTTTAAATCGACCGGAAAATTCGGTTTCTTAACCTATCGCGCTACGACTTTGTGTAGCGTTGCCCAGAGATGGTGCTTTTTTTTTTTTTTTTTTGTCAGATTTGCAATGAGCGAATTTACCTGAGGAAAAAGTAAAAAAAGAAAAAGGCTTAGCTCCTATGGAAACGCAGCGAAGCCACCGGTCTGCAAACAACACGGCGCCGTTTCGCACGGGAGACAAGAGATGGCGCAAGCGATCGCGACGCCAGCTGCCGTCAACGAACGAGCAGACGACGCCGAGATCCGGCGTAATTAGCAGACAAGGAACTGCAGTTCCTTCTTGTTACCGCGCCTGTTTTTTTTTTTTTTTTGTTTTTTTTTGTTTCTGCGACTGTCGCCGCCTGCGGAACGCGCGCCGCTTTTGAGTCGAAAAGATTGTCTGCTAAAGACGCTGGCTCTCGGCGCCGTATGCTCGTTCGTTGGCGCAGTGCGTTGGCGGCGTTTGTTGCGCCATCTCTTGTCTCCCGTGCGAAACGGCGCTGTGTTGTTTGCAGACCGGTGGCTTCGCTGCGTTTCCATAGGAGCTAAGCCTTTTTCTTTCTTTACTTTTTCCTCAGGTAAGTTCGCTCTTTGCCAATTTTACAAAAAAAAAAAAAAAAAATGCACCATCTGTGGGCAACGCTGCACAAAGTCGTAGCGCGATAGGTTAAAGGCTCTGTTATACTCCGACGTAACGCGCGCGCAAGCGAACGCTGGCCGAAGTCGGCTACGTCACGTCGGTCACGCCGCGCGCATAAAAAATTCGGCTTCTTTATACTCCGGCGTCCCTGGCGGCGCTCGCGGCGCGCGTCGGTGGGCCGCCGGTGCGGCGCATGCGCAGAATCTGACTACGGGGGCACGTTTCCTGCAAGGGTGCGCCACTTCCGGTTCCTTTTCGTTTCGAATAGCATTCGAAAATTCTCGCGCTTCTTGAGCGTCCAGTTCGAGCGATGGCGTGGACGTACCTTGCACGACGAAAACTCGCGCTTGCACTGTTGGTGCCCCGCCTGCGCCGCAAGCGTAGGCGGTCAGTTTGCATACGGTATATCTTTGACAAGCGGCCGGTCTACGGCACTCAAGCTTCCTCGAGTCGTAGACACGCGGGTGAGGACGAATTCCCTCGATCAGCTTCTCGACCGACTGAGTCCGATTCTTCAAACATGACGCCACACGGAGTGGTGCTCCTGTCGTCTGCTATTGCTCGGATTCGCCGCGCTTCCCGCGCGACGCCTGTCGGGAGCCAGCGCGTGATGCATCCTGGTCCGGCGTCGCCGGCGCGGCCGGCGCGGAATACAGCATGCTCCATTTTGGCGTCGAAGCGGTCAGGCTGCGTCGAACGCCGCCGGTCGCGTCGGTTACGCCACGACGCCGGAGTATAGAGCGTCGGGTTTTCGCCGACGTGACGCCGCTGTGACGCGCTCGCACGCCCGCACGCGTTACGTCGGAGTATAACAGAGCCTTTAGAAACCGAATCTTCCGGTCGACTTAAAGAGCCTGGCGTCTCCTTGTTTCACCCTGTAGATATGGGTAATAATAGCCCGTCAGCCACAGATTTCGACACACTTATATTATCAAATGGTTTCGTTAATGTGATTAAAGTACCAACAAGGGTCACAGCGGATTGTCTATCCGTTCTTGATCTGTTCATTACAAACTGTGTGCAATCAAATTATGAAGCGGGAGCTATATCGTGTTGCAGTAGTGACCATCTTCCTGTGTTTCTTTACGTTGAAAAAAATGGGCCAGCAGTAAACAAATAATCCGAAATACTTTACCAACCAATTACAGAGACAGCACTTAATGCGTTCCGGGATGCAATCTTGCATACAAATTGGAGCTATATAAGCAATTTAAAAGAGCCAAACGAGATTTATAATACCTTTTTGAGCAGTTTTAAACATTTATATTGTACTCACTTCCCTGTAAAAGTGCGTAGGCTAACTGGAAAAATTCGTAAGCCGTGGATCACGCCAGAATCACGGAAGGAAATGAAAATAAGACATAACTTGTATAAGAACTTTTTGAATACTTGTACAGCCGATGATCTGACCATTTTCAAGCAGTACCGAAACAAAATAACAAAGAAACTACGATGTGCGCGAACGGAATATCACTCCTCATTTATAAACGATAAGAACTGTAGGCGTGACGTGATGTGGTCTAGATTAAATACAGTCCTGCCATCGCGGTTCCTCCCATACCCCTCTTTCAAAACTGCAAGTCAGTGGAAAAGAATTATCCGGAAGAGAATTAGCTGACGCATTTAATGACTTCTTTCCAAGTATGACTGTCGGCGATGACTCGCCTGGCACATGTTGTGATTATATAAATGTACAAAATGCTAGATCTTTGTTTTGCATCCTGTTACCGAGGAAGTGGTGATAATAGTAATCAAAAATATAAAGAACAGCAATAGCTGCGATATCGACGGCTTACAAATAAAGCCCGTGAAGCACGTAGTTCACATCCTTGCACCGATTCTTGCCAAGATATTTATTCAAGGTATAGTGGCTGCTGCTTTTCCAGAAAGGATGCAAGTTGCAAAAGTAACAGTTCTTTATAAAGAGGGGGAGAGAAATAATACGCCAGTCTCTATTCTGCCTGTTTTTTCAAAAGTATTTGAAAAAAAATTTTACATTCAAGACTTTTAAACTTTATCGATAAATGTAACTTGCTAACCCCGTACCAATTTGGCTTCCGTAAAAACAAATCTACTGAAGTAGCACCTACTTGAACAAAAAGAATACATACTTACACAGTTTGAAAGCAAAGCTATTGTTTGTCAAGGAAGTCAAGCCAAGTAAAAGACACTGGACTGTCGAGAAAGCCAAGCCGAGCTAAAGCCACAGGCGCAGAGATCCAGCCATGGCGTAGCCAGCGTAGCATCATGTAATCCGCTCTCTAATCGAATCAATAAACATCGTTCTCTGACATGGTGACAGAAGCGGGATCTACCAAGAAGAAGAAAGAAGAACCTCAGCAGAAACGATACAGCCACTGATTCGAGCGACGGAGCGAAGAAGACACCGTTAAAACAAGACAAACAAGCCGACGCACGTGAGCGCCGACTCCGAAACTGTGGAAGGTAGTCTAAATACGCCGAGGCCTCTTGATCTGTCGTCGCAGTCGCCAGACGTTTGGGACGACTGGCTTCAGAGCTACGAATGGTACGCAACAGCGATCCAGTTACAGAAGAAACCTCCCGAAGTTCAAGTAGCGAACTTCATGACTGTCATCGGCCCAGACGCACAGGACGTGTTCTGAACGCTCCCACTGAGCGAAGACAAGAAAAACCTGGACATCGTAAAGCAACGGTTCAAAGAGCACTTCCACCCGAAGGTCAACCATGCCTACGAACGGTACAGGTTCAATCAAATGAAGCAGAAAGAGGGCCAGACTTTCAACGAGTTTCTGACGGCCGCAAGACTACAAGCAAAGAAATGCAAGTTCGGTGAGCTGACTGACGAACTACTACGCGATCGCATTATCGTTGGCATCACCAACGACGATGTCAGAGGAAGACTGCTAAGCGACCCGACTGTCGACCTGCAGAAAGCCGTGAATCTCTGCAAGGCGAGCGAACAGGCGTCACAGCAGCTCAAAGAAATCGCAAACAAAGAAACGAGGACTGTCGACGCCGTCACGAAGAAGACAAAGCAGCTACCGAGAAAGAAGACTGTCGCGGAGACAAAAGAGCAGGCGCCGGCGAATTCGGGAATGGCAAGAAAAGCATGCAGCTTCTGTGGAGGATTTCACAAACCAAAAGAATGTCCAGCGTATGGCAAGACGTGTAACAAGTGCCAAAAGAAAGGACACTTTGCTGCAGTGTGCCGATCAAGCAGAAGTATGGTGCAACACAAGGTCTATGCCATCGACAACCACGAAGACCCTGAAGAAGAAATGTATGTGTCGGAGCTGAGAACCAAGACAAGCAAGACGGTGTGGCAAGAAGAAATCCAGTTCGAGTGTGGAACTAAAGTTGTCATGAAACTGGACACAGGAGCGCAATGCAACGTCCTTCCAAACAAGAATGTCCAAGCCATGAGACTACAAGTGTTTCCTTCGCCAGTCAAAAGAATCGCAACATACAGCAATCACAAGATGCAAGTGATTGGTGAGGTGAGCGAAACATGCACTGTCCGTGATGAGCCGGCGAAATTGAAATTCCTCGTCGTGAACTCCGACGTGACACCAGTTCTGGGTCAGAACGCATGCGAGCTCCTCAACCTCGTGAAGAGAGTGCACACAGTCCAAACAGCGCAAGAAGATGACGAAATATTTCAAGGCATCGGTTGCATCAAGAACTTTGTCTATGATGCCGATGTCAAAGAGGAAGCAAGCAAGAAGCTGGAAAACAAGCCACCAAGAAGAGTCCCATATGCACTTATGGATGAAGTCAAGCAAGAGCTCACGAGCATGGAACAGAAAGGAATTGTCGAAAAAATCACAGAACCAACTCCATTCTGCAGTGAAATGGTTGTTGTGAAGCAGCGAGGAAAGATCAGGGTCTGCATCGATCCAGTGGAACTGAACAAAGTTCTCATAAGACGAAACTATCCTCTCAAGACTTTGGAAGAAATTGTTGCGCAAGTCAGAGAATCCAAGCAGTTCACTCTGCTAGACCTCAAGAAAGGATTTTGGCAAATGCAAGTGTCAGAGCGCACCAAAAAGTATCTAGCCTTCAGCACTCCGTGGGGCAGGTACTGCTTTAAGAGAGTTCCATTTGGCATAGCCACAGCACCGGAAGTTTTTCAACAAGTCATCAGCAGAATCCTGGAAGGGATTCCGAACGCCGTCAACTCCATGGACGACATCCTGGCGTATGCCGAAACAAGCGAACAGCTGCAAGAAACTACAAAGAAGGTCATGGATGCTCTGAAAGAAGATGGCACTAAACTCAACAAAGACAAGTGTGTCTTTGACAAGCCTGCAGTCAAGTTTCTTGGCCACGAAATCACTGCAGAAGGACTCAAGATCGACCAAGAAAAGGTAGCCGCCATCGACCAGTTAAATGAACCAAAGAACAAGACCGAGCTACAGAGACTGCTAGGGATGATCCAGTGTCTCCAGAAGTTCGTGCCCAACCTTGCGGACAAGATTGCACCACTGAGAAAGCTCATCACCAAGGACACTGAGTACCTGTGGACAGAGGAACAGAGCAAGGCACTGACCGAAATCAAGCAAGCGCTGAAGAGTGCACCAACACTCGCACGTTAATGGTGCTATGACCCTTTCAGTGGACGCAAGCTCAAAAGCCCTAGGAGCTGTTCTCCTGCAAGAAGGAAAGCCTGTTGCCTACGCCTCAGCAGCAATGACGGAAGCACAACAGAACTACCCTCAGATTGAGAAGGAGGCACTAGGCGATCCGCTATGGCTGCCGGAAATTTCACCCGTATATCTATGGAAGACCTCTAACCGTCGAGACTGACCACAAGCCGATCGAGAGCATCGCAAAGAAGCCGCTGAGCAAAGCCCCTCCTCGACTACAAAGACTTCTCTTTGACGTACAGCAGTACGCACCAACAATCGTCTACAAGAAAGGAACAGAACTCGTGATCGCAAATCTACTGAGCAGAGACTGCATCAAGAACGAGTCGGCAGGTGCATATACAGATGACATACAAGTGATGGCAGCTGTACCCATGTCACCTGAAACAATGGAAGAACTAAAGAGGGACATTGCCCAAGACAAAGAAATCCAAGAAGTGATCCAAGCCACGAAAGAACGATGGCCAAGCACCACAAGAGGGCTCAGTGACCCAATGAAGCTGTATTGGTCATTTAGGGATGAACTCGCTGTGTATGAAGACATGTTGTTCAGAAGCGATCGGATAGTCATTCCGAAGGCTTGGAGAAACAGAATGCTCCTCCAGATCCACGCGGGACATCTAGGCATAAACAGTTGTCTAAAGAGAGCCCGCGAGACTGTATACTGGCCAGGGCTAACGACAGACATCAAATGCTACGTGGAAAGATGTGCCACATGCCAAGCAACTGACAAGAAACCAGCGAGAGAGCCACTTCATCTCAAAGAAATACCAGACCTCCCGTGGGAAAGACTAGCATCAGATCTCTTCAACTTCGAAGGAAAATCCTACGTTGTCATTGTCGACAGCTACTCTGGATACCTAGACTTCAAGAAGCTCTCAGGAGAATCGTCAAAAGAAGTTGTAAACGTCATGAAAGAGTGGCTAGCAACTCATGGCGTCCCCAAAGTGATTGAAACAGACAACGATCCCTGCTACGCAGCACAAGAATTCAAGAACTTTAGCAGAGACTGGGGCTTCCAACACTTGACTTCAAGTCCGAGGTATGCGCAGTCAAACGGTCTTGCTGAACGAGCCGTTCAGACTGCAAAAGGGATTCTCCGAAAATGCTCTCTGGATGGAAGCGACATACAAATGGCCTTCCTCAGTTTCAGAAACACGCCAAGGAGTGAAGAACTGGGTTCACCTGCACAAAGACTGTACAGCAGGAGGACAAGAACTCCAGTTCCCACACACAACAAGCTACTAAAGCCCGAAATAATCCAAAGCGTGCCGGACAAGCTGCGTCACGAGCGCAACCAGCAGAAGGCTTACGCTGACCAGCACTCCAAACGAGCCCCTGCCATGGCCCCAGGCGATAAAGTCAAAGTTTGGGAAGAAAACAGGAGATGGGTTCCTGGAACAGTCGTACGTCTTTCGGAAGAACCTCGGTCTGTGATAGTACAGACGCCAAAGGGACAGTACCGTCGCAATACGTCCTTTGTTCGTCCGACTAAGGCTGAGCTACACCACGCTGCAAAAACTCATACTACCAGCATCGAGCCATATGCGCCACAGCCTGTGACCGACAGCCGAGTGTGCCCCAGCCCCCAGCGAGAGAACCCGGCAGACTCAACCACCGTTACCAAATCAGGTCGCATAATCAAACCAGTCGTCAGGCTTGATCTCTAAAGAAAAAAAGGGGGATGTCAAGGAAGCCAAGCCAAGCAAAAGACACTGGACTATCGAGAAAGCCAAGCCGAGCTAAAGCCACAGACGCAGAGATCCAGCCATGGCGTAGCCAGCGTAGCATCATGTAATCCGCTCTCTAATCTAATCAATAAACATCGTTTTCTGACATTGTTGTTGGTATATTTGTGGATTATTCGAAAGCTTTCGATTTGGTAAATCATAATACATTGTTAAAAAAAGCTTGCATGCTATGGTATTCGTGGACAGGTGTTGTTGCTTTTGAAGTCGTACTTATCTCATCGAAAGCAGGTCGTTTAAATAAATAATATGTGCCCCAAAGTTCAACACGCGTCCTTTGTGGCGTGCCTCAGGGTAGCATACTGTGGCCGCTACCCTTTAATATCTATCTTAATGACATTGTGAACATCAACCCTATTGCCAAATTCATTATATGCGCGGATGACACAAGTATTTTCTTTTCTGGTAATGACATCTACAAACTTGTAGACGAGTGTAATTTTACAATGAAAGCAATAGAAACGTGGTCCGTTTCTAATTCCATGCAGATAAATGAAGTAAAAACTAACGAAGTCATATTCAGACAAAAAAAAGAAAAAAGAACAAGCCAGTTCCAGTACATAAAGATATCACCCTAAATTCACGTCCTATAGAAATAGTTGAACATTTTAAGTGCCTTGGTGTTGTATTTTCCTCCACTATGTCATGGGATAACCACATAAACCATATAGTAACTAAGATAACTCAGATCACAGGCATTATAGGTCGTATTAAATACCTTCTTTCCACAAAAATTTAGTTACTCCTTTATAATTCGCTCTTTTACTCTCATCTAAACTATTGTCAATTGGTATGGGGAACAACAACATTTTCAGACCTTCAACTTGTTCATATATTACAAAAAATAAAAATGTCTTCGGCATATTTACAATGAGCCTTATGGAGCGCCAAGTACAAACTTGTTCTACCGCTCCCATATGATTAGTGTATTCAACTTGCATAGATATCGATTAAGATTGAGGTATAAATTAGAAACACGAAACAATATTACTAACTTACGTGATCTGGCTCATCTTCAAATAAAGAACATAACTAGTTACTCAACAAGTGAGTGGGCACAGCAGCCACGCTGGAAGCAAGTCGACTGAAATGCCGCTCTTGTTTTTCATTGAGCAGGTATTGCTGACGCACGCATTTGGCTTGAGCTCGTCAGCAATCTCCGGCCAACAGCAAACACCGGGACTTCAACAATCTTCGTCACGAGCCACGGCAGGCAAGGATTCCCGTCATGGCCTACCGTTGAACGTAACCAATGGAAAGATCGGGAACTTGGAACCATGGGATTTCCCAGCCGCGGCATAAACCTGGATCCAGCAACGCCGTCCTTCAGTGGGCACAGCAGCCACGCTGGGAGGAAGTCGACTGAAATGCCGCTCTTGTTTTTCATCGAGCAGGTTAGTAGCCGAGAATATGGTAGCTGCTATAGAAGCGACAACAGGTTTCTATTCTTGCTGCTGTGCCCCAAAGTGTCTTGTTCTGTTTTGTACTATTTTCAAAAATTGATGTTGCTAATACTTTCTGAGGATGTCGAGACGAACCCCGGCCCCGATCTCGAAAATATGATGACAGAACTGCTTGAAAGTCAAAAGCAAATGGGCGATGACGTGAGAGACATTAAGGCTAACCAAACAAAACTTCAGGCAAGTTTTGATGGGATGAACAAAAGAATCGATGATATAGAAACCAAATTGGGTAAGGTACAAAAAAACGAAGAAGACATTGGGAACTTGGTTACTACGGTAAAGCAACTAGAAGAAACTGTGAAACTTCAGCAAAAAGCACTGGTGAATATGGTGGATAGGTCTAGGAAAAATAACTTGATTGTGTTTGGGATTTCTGAGCCAGAAAGCGAGACGGTTTAAAAATAGAGACAGTGGAGCGAATTCATAGGCTAGGGAAAAAACGTGAAAAACACAACCGACCTATAATAATGAACTTTCGGGACTACAACGAAAAAATACGGGTATTTCAGAACTGCAACAAATTAAAAGGTACCAAAATTTCTGTTCAAAATGATTACTCGCAGGCGACGTTAAGTAGACGTAAAATGCTTTGGGAAAGCACGAGCACAGAAAGAAACAACGGTTCCCGAGTTAAACTTTTCGACGACAAAATCCAAATCGATAACGACTTTTTCGTATGGGATGACAACACCGCCAGCCGAACAAAGCTGAGAGATAAGGTACAAAGTTCGAATCAGTGACAATCGCGGGAGACAAAAACAAAACCGCTCAGACTTATCAATATGAACGCTAGAAGTCTCGTCAATAAAGTTAGCGAGTTAGAACACATACTAATGCTATATAATCCGCATATTGTCGTTGTCACAGAAACGTGGCTCAACGCAGACATAAAAGACGAGGAAATACTACCACCTGCTTACAAGATGGTCCGAAAAGACCGCCCAACGCGGGGGGGAGGGGGGGGGGGGGGGGGCGCGGTGTTGCTGTAATTTTTAAAAAATCAATCGTGTGCCTTGTGATGGATGATCTTCCAGATACCGAAAGTGTATGGTGCAAAATTACTTTCTGTGACAAAAAGTATGTAATACGAGCGGTCTACAGACCTCCTGATTCCCCACTGTCCACGATGGAAATAATTTACGATTTCACAATTGCTAACTTCATTAACGAAGATAACTTTATTCTTGCGGGTGATTTCAATCTGCCCAAAATAGATTGGAGCAACCTTGAGGTAGGCAACGTAGACGTCAAATCATCTGAATTGCTTCTTGGTATGATATTTAACCTGAACCTAACGCAAGTCGTGAATGAGGCTACCCGAGCGGAAAAAACTGCAAGCTCCGTACTGGACTTAATATTTGTCGGTACAAATTTGAGTGACAGTGTTGTGTCTTCGCACGAGGGTATTTCAGACCATAAATTAGTCCCGATGACTTGCAATGTTGTATCATCAAGGGCGGCCTCTAAACATCCGGTAGATTATGTGCGTGACTTTAACAACGCCGACGACGTCGATATCTTGGATTATCTAGAACCATCGTTATCTAGATTCGATGACGCAAAGGACGGAGATGACCTGTGGTGCCGTTTTAAAGACATTATCAACCACTGCTTAGAACGTTTTGTTCCTAAAAGGAAAAACGTATTTATAGGCAACGTCCGCGGATTACAAGGGACATTATTCAATTACAGCGTAGAATAAAAAGAAGGCGAAAGCAAAAATGTATAAACCAAGGTGACGCTTCCCGTCTTTCAAATGAATTGAAATGCAAATTAAATCAGTCTAAAAAGCATTATTTTACTTCCGTTTTACCACAGTTTCTGAGGACGGCACCACAGAAATTCTGGAGATATCTTGCACCTTCAAAGGGGAAAATAGAGTATATTACGGAAAATGGTAAAAACATTTTAGACCCGAACACTATAGCCAGATTGTTCAACGAATATTTTGGCTCTGTATTTGTTGAAGCGAATATCACCGCGGATTTGAGCAC
This sequence comes from Ixodes scapularis, assembly GCF_016920785.2. NCBI lineage: Eukaryota > Metazoa > Arthropoda > Arachnida > Ixodida > Ixodidae > Ixodes > Ixodes scapularis. The sequence goes on along the minus strand of NW_024609880.1, from coordinate 128,372,989 downwards.
TGGAGGTGCCGACTCGCTTCGATCAATGCCGGACATCACTATCACCGAACGAGGAGTATTTTCACTATTACTAAATATTGATTCCAAAAAGTCACCTGGACCAGACAATATCCCTAATGAATTTTTAAAACGATATGCAGAGTGGATTTCTAAATACTTGACAGTTATATTTCGGGTTTTTTTAGAACAGCATAGCCTTCCCAGGGATTGGTTGTGTGCCAGGGTTGTTCCAGTTCACAAATCGGGAGATAAGCATATAGTAACAAACTACAGACCTATTTCATTAACATGCACTTCCTGTAAGCTTTTTGAGCAGCAATTTCCAGAAGCCTTTACGACTATTTTGAAAGTTCAAAAGATTTTTTATAAAAACCAACGTGGATTTCGACGAAAGTTGTCCACAGTAACGCAGTTGCTTGAAACGTTTCATGATTTTTCGTGCTCGTCAAACGAAAGAGGGCAAATAGACGCGATTTGTCTAGACTTATCAAAAGCATTCGATCGGGTATCTCATGAAGGGCTTATAAGAAAACTAACTAGTTACAAAGTTAATGATCGCGTCACTCAGTGGATTAGCGCATACCTTAGAAATAGGAGGCAGTTCGTAGTTATTGATGGGGTTGCGTCATCTGTCTGTAGGGTGCCGTCGGGGGTCCCCCAAGGGTCAGTTGTGGGACCAGTGTTATTTTTATGCTACGTCAACGATTTGGCGGAAACAGTAAGCTCCAATATTACACTTAGGTTATTCGCAGACGACTGCCTGCTCTACACTAAATTTCGTAGCCCTGTAGACCAAGAAAACTTAAACTTGTCGCTCTCCTCAGTAGATAACTGGTGTCAAAAGTGGGGAATGAAGCTGAACCCGGGAAAGACTGTATTTCTCAGAATAGCAAGCAAAAAAAAAATCATTCTTACTTACAATTATAAAATAGGAGATGTGTCTTTAACAGTAGCTGGTCATTTAAAGTACTTAGGGGTAATGATAGCCTCAGATTTAAGATGGAAATTGCACGTAGATAGTTTGTATCGTAAGGCTATAAAAAGTTGTGGTTCTTGAAGCGCAATCTAAGGCATGCTCCGCTTAATGTAAAATTATCCGCATACACAACCCTGGTAAGACCAACTCTGGAATACGCCTGTGCTGTGTGGGATCCGTGTAGGAAGAACCAAATTGATAAGTTAGAAAAAATACAAAGATTGGCTGCCCGCTTTATCTGTTCGAGGTATGGTCGAACTGACTCGGTGACTTCAATGCTCAAAGAACTAAGCCTCCCTTTATTGTCAAGTCGCAGAGATATCGCCAGACTTAAACTTCTTTTTAAGCTCTCTCGAAGCGAGCTGAACATCGACACCTCCCGCTACTTGCTACCACGCTCGACTCGGCCATTGCGGGGTGTGCATAACAAGGCCTTTGAAATACAACGGGTAAACAATGACATTTTTAAGTATTCGTTTTCTGTTAGAACTGTTAAACAATGGAACGATCTACCAGAGGATACTGTAAATATAGAAAATATTGTTGCCTTTGAGGAAACGCTGGAGAAGCGAAGCTGTTTGGTGCTCTGAGTGTGTCTTTTGGTTATATTTCAAACATATTCAGAAAGTGTGTCAAAACTTGTGTGCTTGTATCCGCGTGGTTGTATTGTATACTTTCTTATACATTGTGAAATGTATTGATATGTCATTTTCTTCCACTCCTGTAACCGCCCTGAAAAAAGGGTGAACAGTATTAATTAAAAAAATAAAATAAAGACAGAGAAAATTGGGTAGTGCGTACACCTCGTTCGAACTATGGAAAAGATTGTCCAAGTTTCATACAGCCGTCTTTATTAAACAGATATCATCATCTTCTGTATTTTGATTTATTTACCTGTAAATACAGTGAACTCCGTAGAATGTATGAAACCGAGAGAGTATGATTTCGACAATTTTTTTTGTTTTGTTTAAATGTGTGCACCCTTAACATTTATGATCACAATGTTTTTTTGTTAGTTTTTTGTGAGTGTGTTGTTGCAATGTATTGTTACGATTACTTTTCTTCCCGCCTTTTTTGTTTTTGTTTTTCTCTTCTGTGAATACTTTAGCACGATGCTGCTTAGCTGCAAATATTAAGGGTCTGTGGACTCGTCAAGCTGCAATGCTGTAGCTTTTTTCCACAGCTCCTTCATCTTCTTTGTACAAGGTGAAAAATAAACTGACTTGATTTGATTTAATTTGACTTTCAATTTGCGCATTTGTTGTAAATAAATTTAACAGGGTGGTTTTCGCTGCATTTTATTTCAATGGGTTCAACGAGATGGCGACATTAGCACCAGATGACCCCAAGCCAGATTGTTTCTTGTTGCCATTTTCACGCGCTTGCAAACATAATTTACTCTCCTGAAAAAAAAAAAGGAAAAACTTCTGGTCAGCTTTCTTTCGCTACAGAACACCCCATGGAACCCAGGAAAACAAGATAACATTCGTCATATTTTAACAGTGTAACATATCAATGACATATAAAACAAATTCATTTACAAATCGAATCCATAGTGCCAAAAAAAAATACATATGTTGTTTCCATTAACACTTTATTGCTTTCCCATTAAAATGTACCGTATTTTCGCAAGTATTTTTGATGCTCCCGTACGTTGTTTTATTGATTTGAGAAAACAAAAAAAATACTTTAAACCATTTTTTTTAAGTTTTCGAAAAAAAAAATTTTCTTGCAAAAAAAACTTCATTTTTCTCAAAACGTGTTTTAACAACGCAGATTCTCATGAATCGGGTGTGTTTTCCCGTAATTCGAATTGAAACTTTTTTTTATTATTACTAAGATGTTCACACGAGATATTCTAAAGTCTTCCAGTGACATAATGCTTTAAAAAAAATAAAAAGGTTTCCTTTACCTTTCACACAAAACTAGAACCGCATGCGCATATTCCAAAGTCCTAATACACTATCATAACAAAAGAATCGTAAAACATCATTCATGGAAAGGGCATTTGGCAAATCCTTGTAAACTTCATTGACTTAAAACGAAAGAAACACACAAGAAGGCGAAACAGACGTCACGCAACACCATGTCGGCACGCACCACCGACGTCACAGCGTCAGGCGCCACCGTGATTCCCCACTAAAATTGGCAGATAAATTGTTCCGCTAAATTTAGCGGGGAATCAGTGCCACGTAGCGCTAACGTCACGCGGCACCATGTGGCACCATGTGGCACCATGTGGCACCATGGCGTCACTGTAGAGTGTCACCATGACTCCCCGATCAGGGGAGAAATTTTCGCTCTAAATTTAGCCCGGAATCACCGTCACGTAACACTCGCACCCCGGCCGTGACACGACGTCACGCGACACAGATTTTCCGTCAAATTCAGCGGAGAACGTTTCCCGCTAGATTTAGCGGGTTACGATCTACGCACAAGCACAACCCCTGGATCGGCTACGCACCCGCGCCAATAGATCGTTCAGAAGTGTCTGAACGATCTACGAAAACTCCCTAATTGAGAGTTGGTGGATCTGCTAAAACTCTATTAGAGAGTTTTAGCAGATCGTTTTTTCGCCCCATTAACGACACCCGATAACGATGCATGCCCAAGGCCGCCGGAGGGGAGAGGTATCGTTAACGGGGCGAAAAAACGGTCTGCTAAACTCTGATACCTCCGTTACCCCTGATATATACATAAAAGAATACGATGCATACGGAAAGGCAGTGATGGAGTATATAGGGTGTCGTTGTCGGAGTCATCGGAACTATCTTTTCAAACTCTCTACACTCGGGGACAACTTTTCTTAGCATTCCCGAGGAGAAAAGGAGAGCGCCCGCACAGCTTTAATCGGCGCTCAAAATGGGAGAGGGCACGGGTGCCCGTATTTTTGGCTTCGTTGCCAAGAAAAGTTGTCCCCGAGACGGCCATCACCGTAAGAAGTACGACCCAGCAGATGCTGCAGCTAGGTGCTGCAACTGGGCAGGCCATTTCCACGTAAAGTTACACGCAGGTGTTGTCGTCGACGTCTTCACATTCCTACTTTCTTCACGACCATCAGTGCACGTCTTGGCAGCGTCGCAGCTGTCCACGGTGGAAGAGCCAGGAGTCTGAACGGCACCGCATCGCCACGGGGGAGATGTGGCGAAGGTTCACTCGCATTTCTGGCAAAGGCCGCGATATGGCGCAGCATGTAAAGGGCCGATGAGGGCCAATCAAGGAGACGCGTCCTCATTCGGGCACACGTTTGCAATGCCGCGCGAAGATTCTAAACCAACAGCACTCCTGCAGGGAGATGCGCGGTGCTTGGGCAAACTTGTCACCCTGACTGGCCTTGGTCAGACGAGTCGAAAGAAACCTGGCCGATGACGGCCGTACCAATACTACATGAAGGCCAAAGCACCCCACCTTCCCTTCCCAAACATCAACACTAGTGGGTATTCAAAAACATGATAGCGCTTTAGACGAGAACAAAAAAGGAGACTGGACAACACGGAGCATCGTGTTGCCCTCGTCTCAAGCGCTGTTACGATGAAATCAGGCGCAGGCCTAGTTTTCTAAGTGGCATCGGCCGCACTCGTTGCTCCGGGGGAGCCCATTTCAAAGACCTTTCGAACAACAACCTTGTTCAGGCACATCTCTCTCCTTCCCCCGTGCTTCAGTCCACACACCCCTCACGCAGGCACTGGCCGTCATCTCGTCGGTGCACGGCGCGCGTGGCAGCCGTCTCCGGCAAACTGCCCTATGCAGGCCGCGTAGGCAAGCACGTGCGGAATGTACGTCTGGTCGTGCACGCCGGAGAAGAGGTGTGCCCAGGGGCCCGTCGCGTACACGGCCACGTCCTCGCCGGCGTGCGTCTCCAACCAAGCCGGAAAAGCCGCGTGCTGGACGTAGGACATCGATGCTAAAAAAGAAAAAAAGAAACAACACCATTAATAGACTATAGACAAAGCTGTACTTCGTCTCACCCTACGATGGACTAAAGGCAAACGCTACAGACCGCCAAATCTAATCACGAGCCACTTAGAGATTGTGCGGTATTTCGCTTCGATGCACGTATCGGCGCCCGCGTCTCGGATCAGGGGACGGGTGGACAGTGGTGCGAATCAAAAAGCGCTGAGTGACTCAACAATTTTACATCGCAAAGAAAGCCGCGACATATAAGCTCTTTGCAGCGTCGACGATATAGAAATGATGTGCCGCTTTTGGATCCGATCATTATTTGTCCACCTCTAATCAATGTTAAGCGTGTCAGAGTATAGCGTCGAACGTGATTGGACCTGGCAGCCCCTGGCTTTGGCCTTTAGTTCATCGTAGGATGAGACAAGGTATAGAGAGAAGTTTCGTTTATTTACAGCGCCAACCTATGAACTCTGGCAATTCGTTTGGCACTGTAAATAAAGAAATAAATGCTCGAAAAAGATGTTACGGCTGGTTGCACACAGCACTGTTTCCTGGAGCCTATTATGCGATAAATAATTGACAAACTTCGCCCGACGGCACGCTCGCTTTGCGCTCGACGTAGCAGCCGGTGTGCTGATGCCTAGAGTGCCTGCATACACACGCGCGCTTTTGCTTGAGTGGTGACATCTCAGCCATTTTTCCGCCCAACAGTTTTCTTATGCATTTTGAACTGCGCGCCATCCGGTGTCACTCAGCTCGAGCGCGTAGCTTTGGCTAATGCATGGACGCCATTTTACCGCCCAAGTCACGCACCTAGTGCGCGAGAGCGTCACGCGCTGGCACATTCAGGACAACAATGGATGTCTTCACCCTGAGACAGACAGACATGTAGGCACCCTAGCTGATGCCACACGCAGGGGTATTCACGCGACGGAGAAATCCCGGGGATTTCTCCCCGGCACGCGCATCCCACAACGAAAAAGTCAGGCTTTGCCATGTGCAAAAGCCTCGCGTTTTCATCTCGCGATGCGCGCGTGCCCTCGTGTGAATACCCCTGTAAAGTCGTTGATTTTTCGCGGCATATTCATCACGGGAGTCCAGCCTTCAGGTTGCAATATATTGCGAAAGCATCGGCTCGCGTCGACAGTAAGCGAGATATATAGGCTTCGAATGGACCGTGGCAATGTGTACAAGCAGTAGACAGGCATGCAACATTCGAAGCTCTGATGTTTTGGCGACTGAAACGTGATGTAACGTAACAAGACGCAAAGAAACGCTCCGGTGTGAATAGGCCTTTAACCTGCATAAGTGCTGATTCGCTAGTATGCGAAGAAAGAAATGGGGGAGTAAGGTTAAGAACTAAAAAATAAAACAAAGATAAACTAAGCAACAACAAATACTAGTCTTATTTACTTCAACGTTTAGATTATGTACAGTGAATGGACGCGTGTATTATTAAGATAATGAATCCGAGCTTTCGTGGCCCTATGTCCATCTTCAGAAGTTCACGAAGGGTCAAGAATTTGGTGCGCAGTACAATTTATTGATTTGTTCCGAGTTCCAGCATATCCTCACCGCTTTCCTTTGAGAGTCGTATGTTGTGTAACCGCATAACACATGGCTACTGTCTCGAATTAAAAAGCAAGAAGGGCACACGGGTGATGGGTGATTCTTCCCGGGCAATCAAATGCAAGAATTTCAATTAGTGTACATTACGTTGAAACGCGGCTCATACTAGGCCGTTGTAAGTGATCGCCTTGTGTGCGCTGCCATCCTTGCCTACTAGGTTGTGGAACGAGTTACGGGTATGCGCAATAGCCACGGAATCTTGGACTCCGCGCACGCAGCGTCTGATTTTCCGCATTTTGAAGCCTCTTGCGACGGCGTAGGATCGGATGCGCTGCAGCGGAGCCGGTCCGGAGCAGTCGCAAGAGGCTTAAAACCCGGTCTTGTCTCAGCTCTAAACATGAACCTAAACACCCAGGCCGACGCCATTTCCTTAGACTTCTATAAAGCGTTCGACCCCGTGCTGCATTCCCGTCTAATATCTAAGGCCTCATTCGCACAGCCGACTTCTCGTCCCGTCCCGGCGCAAGCAACGTCGGCGCCGTGCCTTAATCGGGACGCTGTGGGGGCGGTGGAGTGTTCGAACCACTGACCTCTATGACAATTGCTGGATCGCGATTCCCGCTCCCGCGAGTGAAGCCACCGGACGGCCATCTTGCTCATAGAGAAATTGTGGTTTTGCTAGCGTTGCAGAGGCTGGCGGCAGCGTGCTGAAGACATGGTTTCTACTCGTTCGTTGTCATTCGCCGAAGAACTTTTCCAAGACTCTGTGTAAGCGTTGAGACTTGCCGTTGAGAACACGTGGAAATTTTTACGAAAGCGCAGTGCTACAGGAAAATGACACAACTCGTCGAAAGCAAGTTTCGCCGGTCTCGCGATGGGATCAAAGCTTCTTTGGCACGCCGAAGTGCTGCGTCTCTGTGCCTTCAAATATACATTAATGATCTTCCGCACTCACTAACGTCCTGTGTACGTCTTTTTGCTGACGACTGTGTACTGCTCGGAAAGATCAACAACCCTGACGACCGCTCACATCTCCAAAGTGATATTGATCGGGTAGTTAACTGGTGCACAAAGGGCAAATTACCCTTAACCCAGCAAAATGTAAACTCGTTTTCTTCACCCGTAAACGCACAAATTCAGACTTCGCAAGCCTTTCGCAGCAACTTCAAGACCTCTATCCACCACTAGAGGAAACGAATGACCTCATTTTCCCCAGGGGCTCAGGAGCCCGCCGAAGACACCTTCAGATATTTTTTCTGCTATTTTTTTAAAAGGATTATGGATTATTAGGAAGGCCTTAAGTGTGACAAACACCAAAACAGCAAACTATAGTACCGTATATGGTTTTATGTGTGTGTGTGTTATGTGCATGTGTGACCATTAACCGTCAGCTTTTCTCCTCTTTTCTTCCTCTCTGCTTTCCTCTCCCTTATTTTCTTTCCCTGCTGTCATGACATTCCCCTCTATTTTCGGACGGGCCATCGTCGGCGACTCCCGCAAGACAAACTCCGCGGAGTTTTTCATGCGGGAGACGCCGACGATGGCCCGAAAAGATGAAGAGGACGCGTCCTCTTCACCTTTTCGGAATACCTACCTACCTATCTACCTTTCGTTGTCGTTTCTTTACCCTAAAATATTATTTTCTTAAACTTTTTTAAACGTTTATAATGAATGAAAATTGTGCATATATTCATTTGCATCACTTTAAAAAAAAAGGTAATGTGACATCAGTTTTGGTTTCGCTTCCGGTTTAACTGTGTCTTATGACGCGCCTCTGAACTTGGTTTGTTACGCATATGTACCCTGTAACACCGGACAACTTAGTTATGCTCAATGACAGTTGGGAAATGCTAATGAAGTTTGTCTTGGTGAGTGTAGAGCGCTAGTGTAACTAGGGTATTAGACGGCGTTTGATCGACTGGTAAGGCCAACTCACTGGTTTCGTCTTCTGTGAAGTTCGTCCGCTCCTTCCTGCTATTCGGACCATTGCCGTACGCGAGGGATGTGAACGGCAGCTGGTCCACGTCCGAGTAGCCTGCTATGCCTACAAAGAAAGTGCGCGAAAGCGAGGAGACCATTGTAAACACCTTAATACGATGTATAAAATCGAAATTACTTAAGGATGAAGGCTCGTTCACACAATTATGTCGATTGCGTTGCGCTGTGTTGCGTCGTGCAGGTCAGCACCTCCCCATTGGCTCCTTCTAAGAGTCGCCATAGCAACAGCAAGACGCAAGCAGTCTTAACGAACTCAAACGCAACAGTGTGAATGAATAGTAATTTGCTCAGTTGCGTAAGGGTTATCGGCTACGCTGGTGCAAGAATGTAAAATTTAAGTAGGTACATCAAAAAACAAAAAAAAAATAATAATAATAACCGCCTCAGACACAGGGAGAGGTAACAAGACGACACACCGAGCGCTACTTACAGCTGGATTGTTTATTAAAAAACGCATATATGTACTGGCATATCATCGGGCTCTCTGCACAGGAAGGCGGATTCTTTATCAGATAGGTGCAGTGACGCTGCGCTCATGCAGCATGTTTCCCCCCTTGGACGTATTGACCCTTTTTTGTTTGGCAACAAACCCAGTGGCACCACGTATTGGGTAACCCCGACACACATCCGGTTTACGTATATTTCCTCATTTTTTACTCGTCATTCTTTTATTGTAAGAGGGAATTAAGTCTGATAGGGCTACAAACGATCCATTTAAGAAGATAGCATGTATGTTTGACTTCGCAAAAGCTACGAAACCCGCCGTCTAGTTCAGAACTGGAAGTGGTCGGGGGATATTTGCACACTGGCGGCACCACGTTTCAACTCACGCTGGAAGAACTTCCAAAGTGTACGCCAGTTTTATTTTTCAGTTTTACAGCAAGAGCTGTTAGTGGCCCGTTTCCCCGTTTTTCGACGGCGTGAGCGTAAACGGCGAGTTTCCCCGGCAAATTTAGCGGAATAATGAACGTGACGTGACCTGTGCACCAATTCAGATTCCCCCTCTAAATTTGGAGGGAAATGTTACGTCACATGACCTAGGCATTAAATCAGTTTACCCGCCAAATTTGGCGGGAACACACATCGAGACCTCGCAATCATTTATTCATGAACAATATATCGACGCCAAATCAAGGCAATGTCCTTTGAATATCAGATCTCCGTATATGACGCACGATCAGCGCAGTGTCAATCGATCGCCATCGTCATATCGTCGAATAAGCAGCACAACTTTCGCTGTCAAAAAGCATCACTATCAGTGATTGCCGCGCATATTTTTCCTAGTATTCTTTTTTTTTTTTTTTTTCAGATGGGGAGCACTTGGGAATGTGTCCATGCGTATGGCGAGAGTGCCCGACAGGGAGTTCCTGACAATGACCCGAACTCCCTTTTGGTTCCTGACATTGACAGGGTACGCGAGCATGCCATGTCTGTTAGGAACTCCCCCTCGAGTAATCTCGCCATACACCGCGACAAATGCCCAAATGCTCCCAAACAGCAGCAAAAACAACAACAAGAAGAAAATATAGATATATATCAGAAAACTGAAAAACAAAGGTCAAATAAGTTTAATAACGCAAGGGCGCGGAAACACACAGACTGCGCACTCGAAAAGAAGGGAGGGGGGGTGTAGTTTTACACCCTTTTGTCCCATATAAAGCACCCCAAAACTTCAGTTCCACGTAGAGCGCGCTGACGTCGAACTGACTGCCCCAACTTTTGCGAGAGGGTTGATGACGGTGCGATATAACATAGGAAACAGCTAAAGTACGTATCAAAGAAAAAAAAAACAAAAAAAAAACACAAGTTTTCCACTTGAGCCTAAAAAACCCAGATAACCTTTTTTTTTTTTTTTTTACAGTCAGTCGCACGCACATTGGCGATTTTAATAGGTTGTACAACTCGGCCAACAAGCCGCTCGTGAAGGTTGGCACCATCGGTTGAACGTAGTGCGTTGTACGTCGAACTGAAGTTTTGGGGTGCATTATATGGGACAAGCGGTTCTTAGAGCGCGCAAACGCCACCGTCACCGCACCCATCTAATAAAGAATATTGCATTCCTGTGCCAAGAGCCCCATGATACATAGTGCATATAAAGTGTGTGCTTTCAATAAACAATCCAGTTGGAAGTAGCGCTCGGGGTTGTCTTGTTCCCAGTCCCTGTCTTTGAGGCGCTTATTCTTCTGCCGTTTATGAAGTAGTCAATGGGCGCTGCAAAATCAAATTATTTGGGCATGTCCGGCGTCCTCTCAAAAGCAGACGTTTATAAGAGACTTCGACACAAATGCAAGCTTCTAAATGGCGTCGTGGTCTGAACTGAATTTAACATTCTAAACAATGGCGTCGGCTGGACAAAACTTCCTAGTAGAATAGTATAAAAACACAATCTCTGTTTATTATACGAGTTTCGCAAGGCAGATGTCGACCCTATGAGCCTGCCAGTTTAATGATTAACTAAAAATGCATGACCCTGTGGAAATATGACATGAGGCTTAAAAGGAAGTATGTATTTCCACGAATAAAAAAAACGAGTAAGCCGGTGTTAATCCAGAGTAGAGTCACAGAGATCGCTGCGACACGTCACGGCGAATTCCTTGGGCAGCGTCGTCGCGTTCACGCAGGAACAAAATGAACATCTAGCCGTTGGCTACATCTGGCAACGACGGCATTTTGTTATCGGCTATTTCTTCCGGAGAGCGCGTCGGGTACTACAAAAACACTATACTGTCGAGACCGGTTATAACGAAGTCAGCGGGAATCAAAAATCACTTCGCTATATCCGCTATTTTGTTATAACTGACTTCGGATATAACGAAGTGCAAAAGGAAAATGGGAAATCCTGATTGCCTCGCTGTAGCCGCTATTTCGTTATAACCGAATTCATTATAACCGCCCAGGTAGCACCAAACATTGTAGTAACGTTATTTTATTGTTGTGTATGTTTAAATAACGTTATGTGTTATACCTAAACATTAATGTAACGTTCAATTTAAACATATTATGTTTTAGTTGTATTTGAAACATTAGTATAACGTTCCAGCATAACATATAATGTTATATGTTGTGTTATTAACATTAATATAACATCACATATGTAACTGTGAAATAACGTTAAAAATAGAATGTTCAAATAATGATTTTGGAACATTTATTACTAACGTTATTTCTGTGTTAATATTGAAACGTTAATGTAACGTCACATATGTAACTGTGAAATAACGTTAAAAATAGAACGTTCAAATAATGATTTTGGAAGATTTATTACTAACGTTATTTCTGTGTTAATATTGAAACGTTAATGTAACATCACACATGTAACTGTGAAATAACGTTAAAAATCGAACGTTCAAATAATGATTTTGGAACATTTATTACTAACGTTATTTCTGTGTTAATATTGAAACATTAATGTAACATCACATATGTAATTGTCCACTAACATTAAAAATAGAACTTTAGAATAATGATTATGGAACGTTTATTACTAACATTATTTCAGTGTTAATAATAAAACATTAATGCAACTTTATTTGTAGAACAATAAAATAATCTTAAAAATAAAACATTCAAATAATGATTTTAGAACATATATTTCAAACTTTACGTCCGTGTTAATGATGAAACATTTATGCAACTTTATTTGTAAAGCAATAAAATAAAATATATGTTCGCCGGTTCCCTTTTTTTCGCCCGATTTTTTAAAGGTCTTTCTGAAAAGTACTCTACCTGCCCGGTGATAGTTGCAAGGAGGTGAAGGGAGAAGAGGATTAAGTACGGGAGAAAAAGGAAAAAAAAAAAGCAGAAAATTTTTCTCAATCAATGCAAGGCTAGGTGGCGCAAGCTACCGCCCGTTACAAAGGGAACAGCCAATATTTGTCCATCCGCGTTCCCGCCACTGCGCTTGTTGGCGCCAACTGCGCCACTGCATCTGTTGTCACTGCCACCGCTGGTTTCGCCGGTTCGATTCTCTTCGAGCGAACTTCTGGGACAGTTTGAATAGCTTGAACTAGTTTGAACTTTGAGTTACTTTGATTTCCAATTAAGCTACGTCCAGCAACGTCCACAACAGTGACTGCTGACTGATAAAGCGGACAACCGAACAGCTTCTGGACGGCGGGACTCGAGAACCGTAAGTAACCACCTTTTTGATAACCACTGTGCACGTGCTTATTTTCTTGAAAACGATCTGACGTAAACTGGTATCCTGTCGTTCTCTTTGTTTCAAAAGTAACAGGAGGGGGAAAAATGAAATGACATAAAAAACCGTTACATCGTCTGTGCAACCGCCAAAAAAGAATTGCCGAGAGCGTGCGCGACCATCTTTCAGACGTTTTTCCGAACTCGGTTTTTGTGGCGGCGGATGAGGATTTGATGGTCGACAGAGCAGACGACAGCGACAACGGAGCGAAAGGTTTTAAGCAGTGCTACTGAACGGTTTCAGTGAACTTTGCGTGGACACAGATTCAGAGTCGGGTGGTACTGAAATCCGGTCGTCCAGTTAAGTGAAGGTCTTTTGAGCTTGGCAAGCGAGCTATAGTAGCGACATTGGCTAGGTCATCAGTGCGACGGTGTGCCCAGCAGTTTCTTTGCGATTTTGGAAATTCTTAGTGAAATTTCGGCAAACGCTAGTGAGAGGTCTGGTCCCACATGGAGACACGACTGTTTGTTTTGACTGTTGCAAAAGCTGAAAATGTCAGTCCCCACAGGTATGCAGAATGGCAAGGAGGGCAGGAGAACTTTTGGAGAACCTTGTTTGAAAACAGATGCAACTCGCGCTACTTTTTCAACCAAAATGTTTGCTATTAGTCGACAACTGCACACAATATCTCTCCGTCATCCCTGCAAATCTTTGACAAAGGGCTGAATATTGAATTAAGCGAAGTTAGTTCAGGAAAGCATGCTATGCTTCCTTTATAGCACCTTTTTAACAAGTTTAGGTGTTTTGAATTTAGTATTGTGTTGTTTTGTTTGCAGGCAAAGAAGTCCTAAGCATCGTGTCCAAAGCAGGAAGTGCTGGTGCGAATCTCAGCTCTAGAAAGACGACATTCGGTGTTTACTTTTATTTTATCCTTTAAAAACAATTTATTCATGAGTATTTTCCACCTACTTAGTATGGCAATAATGTTTTTCTTTTTTTTTTTTTGTTATGTCTTGCTTTCCTCTAGTCATCGGTTGTGGACATTTCTTTTAAAGCCTTTTCCTAATCATGTGTTCCAGACAGGTTTTTAAGCTTTTTATAGCTCTATTTTTACTTTTGCAACTTGAACATTTATAGCTGCTCGGCATGAGAATGCGGAGAGCTCAAACTCCTCTGAAACGCCCTCGCGGTTTGGAGTAGGGTGTGAAAGTTTGAGAACATTTAATAAAATGATAATAATGATAATAAAGAGAAACAATTTTGGTATGAAGCGAGTCCACTGTAAAACCGTAAAATGACATTTTAGTTCTTGTGGCATTCATTTCAATGAGAAAGTTTGTGAGCAGTTGAAAGATAATCATGCTTTCTTTTATGATGGCAAGCTTTTTCCACCAAAGTTAGTGCTAGCATTTTTGGTGCTATTTTTTATGTACCGCAATTAAGATGGACGTCAGCTCATAGAGAAATTTAGTTTTTTCTTTATTATCTTTTGATCCATGTAATGTTGTGTTCTCAAACTTTTTCACCCTACTCCAATCGCCAGGGCTGCATTCCACCAGAGTTTGAGGTCGTTGTGATGTCTAGTTTATTTTTGCGGTAGAGAAACACTGTTGAGTTTTCTCGCTCCTTTCTTTAATTATGTGAGCTTCATGAACCCAATTTATAGGCCTCCAAGCTTCTTCGAAAGTGCATTTTTTTCATAATTGTTCACTGTAATTTTTTTTTAGAGGAAAAATAATTTTAACTGCATAGTCTTGCAATATTGTCGCTACTCGTGTACACTTCCATGTTTCAAATTTGGAGAGCCAATAAATGTACCCATAAACATGTACCAAACTGTTTTCTTTTCTCAGCAGGGGTAGACTGCAATTAATCACCTGGGAATCGTGGTGTAAGGCGCAAAAACAACGGACATAAGAGAGAAAACAGACATACAGGTGCCACTCACAACTATATATATTTGAAAAGTTCAGAAAGAAAGGAATACATACATCATCATCTTCATCACGTCCACGCATGCGCTTAGCCATGTGATATACGCTTCATCTAACACATGGCTAAGTGCATGTGTGGACGTGATGAAGATGACAATGTATGTATTCCTTTCTTTCTGCGCTTTTCAAATACAGTTGCGAGTGGCACCTGTATGTCTGTTTTCTCTCTTGTGTCCATTGTTTTTTGCGCCTTACACTATGATTTCCAACGTTCACGAACTAGCCCAACTACAAGTTCTTCTACAATTACCCACCTGTATGGATGCTTGTTTGTGCAGTGCTAAATCTGGTGATGGTTGTATCCCACTTTCTATCAAGGGAACACTTTTTTCTTCAATTAGTGGTGTGTCGAGTGGCATTATGGCTAAGCTGAATAAATGAATTTCTGATTATTCCTCTCCGGAAACGTGTAAGGCGCACACAGCTGTTTATATTCCGAACAAGTGTCTTTCTATATTTATGCTTACAGCTGTTGTCACAAAGAAGCTTTGTGATGGTTTAGTGTTCAATATTTTAAATTATTATGCCTCTCACAAACACACTCGGTTCAATTACTGGGACAATCAGTATATGGCCGAACAGATTTGACAAGTTTGGGAGAATGATAAACATAGATCAACTTTTGTTTGCTTGTTTATCATTCTCTGCTTAGATCTCGCTTGAAACTTTGGGTGAAGAGTGCAAAGATATTACCATAATCATAAATTAAAAGGCCACTTGGAGTATAATCCTTTTCTGACATATATGTACAGATGTGGAAAGATTCAACGAAGCCACAGGAGCCTGCGGCCTCGAGATACTCGCGCACTTGATGACGGCAGCGAAAAGAACTAGTATCGATGGCTGCCGCAGCTAGCTGTGCAATTAGCTGCTGTCAGCATCTGTTTAGATGACCTGGTCTGCCGCCCTGCTAACATGCTAACGACCATACGCCTAGAGTGGCACTCTATACAATGCGTCTCGATAAGGCTGGTTATCTGTATCGAATAAGCTGATCGTGTGTACTTGGAATTGCGGAACGCAACAGAATGTCTTTCCTTTTTGTTTTCGCTACAGTTCCAGTGAAGCACAATAAGCTTTGATTCACATCACAACAACCATATTGAACCAAAAGCATGCATCGTTGAAAATAAAGTTCTCGAAAAGCGCATTATCTGTTCAGCTAACAAAACATTTCAATGTCAGTGTACAGTGCGCCACTTTAGGCAAATGACTGTCAGTACGGCAGCAGGGCAGGTCATATAACTGTGTGTTGATAGTCGCTAATCTCACAACCTGCCAGTGCTTGGAGGGTGTAGTTCTCCACGCCACTGGCAGGACGTGCGCACGTAGTTCGAGGCCGCATGCTACTGTGGCTGTGTTTTTTCTTTTTTTTTCACCATTGTATTAGCAAAAAGCGCAGCTAGCTTGGTTAGTGTTCACGAAAAAAAAATGCAATTGCTTTTATGGAAAAATGTTTGGAGGGACTGTTAAGAGCCACGAAGACAAACCATACATGTCTGTTTTATTTAGTCTTTTCACTGGTGTGGAATATTGAAACGTGTTAATCTGTTGTTTTGAAAAGGTCTAATAATGATCGTGCCTCACATTTTTATGCTCATTGCAAAGCCCCCATCTTCTGAGTAAACAATACTCAATAATAGCTAGGGTGTCATTGCTGTGTAGAATTGTTTTGGCTCACCCTATATTGTTTCAAGGAGTGTTAATGCTTGTGAAACAGAAGAGAACATTACTGCACTGGTGAAATTCCTGCAAAGTTTGGAGGAACACTTCTGAACCATTAATAGCGCACATCTGAACTAAGGCTACTTCAAACACTTTAATTGACCGTGTTGCAGAGCTTGCACCTGGGTAAGACGACTGAGTTACCGTACGTGACAGGTGTTGCCATGGTAATTCACCGTCTCTCGGCAACAGCCCTGGCAATGCAGTCAAACACAACTATCTGAACCAGTCTTTTACAGTATATATTTGTCTTCATGGTTCACAACACTCTTCCGAACATTTTGCATACATTTTGCTGTAGTCGGTGACAGGTCAAGAACCAAGTGGAAGCTCCTCCCACCTCTTTCCTCTTTAGTAGAGCGAACGCTGGAGCGGAGGCGACCTCCTCTCCAGCGTTTGCTCTGCTCAAGTGGAAAGAGGTGGGAGGAGCTTCCACTTCGTTCTTGACCTGTCACCGACTATAGTGTGGTAATAACATGTTTTACGAATGTTAATATAACGTTTACCAGAACATTATTTTAATGTTTTGTAAACGTTATATTTCTGTTGTAATAACGCTGCGTAAAACATTTATTTATGTTGTACAAATGTTATTACAATGTTTACAGTAATGTTATGTTAATGTTTTCCAGACATTATATTTACGTTGCAAAATTGTTTTCCAAGTGTTCAAATAACGTTTATCAAAACGTTATAAGAATGTTCTGCCAAACGTTCAAATAGCTTTATACAGGCGGACATTAAGAACATTCCTCGAACGTTTGGGACGAACATAAAAATAATGTTATTCTAATGTTTTCGTGTTACCTGGGCGGTCTCGACAGCATATAAAACGGGTTAACGCTGTGGCGTAGCTCTGGGGGTAACGTATCCGCTTCGCACGTAGCGCGGACTCGGGTTCCATGATAAAGCAAACTACACCGACTTGACACAAACAATAGGGACTTTTAGCCAACCGTTATCCTTGAGGCGCAAACTTCAAATAATGCAGATTTGGAATCTATTCATATCACTTTTTTAGGCAGTTTATTTACAATACGAATATTTATTTGCCACGACCATGCTCCACGTTGGAAATATAAGACACACTTCGAGGTTCTCCTCGATAGTCGGTACAGATCACTCTTCCGGAATCAAAAACGGGACGCAAGGTGTCAAGGTGGCACCTGTTGACACTCACCCAGAATGTTGTTGCCCCGCTTGGGATATCCTCCCATGGTGAAGGTGTGCGAGTGATCGGCGGTGACCACGATCAGCGAGTCCTCGGAGCCCAGTCGCCGCACAGTGTCCTCCACTGCGCGGTCAAACTCGAGCGCTTCCTCCATCGCCAACCCAGCACGAGTCACATGGTGGCCATGGTCGATGCGACCTCCTGTAAAAAAAGTAAATAAATTATTACACGACAAATTACCCGCGTCCGTGACACGAGCTAGAGACACTAAAGCCGCAAATGACGGCTTAAAAAGGCGTGGCTGGCTTCGTTCGGGCTTCTTGATCCGTCTTCGCTGCTCTTATTAATAAGATGCGCGGGCTTGACCAACCCGGCGTTTCTGAAAGGGACACTAAACCACTTTCTGCGATAGTCTATTTATGGTCCTTACAAAAACTAAGGCTCTAAAAAAAAAAAACATTACGGGCTTAAGGGGGCCAAACCACTCTCTCCAATTATGTATATGGTCGTAACCATACCTCGGCATTCTCACTCATGAGTGCGATCACTCACGATCACTCACGCTCACCGTCAGATTTGAGGAGATCGTGAGTGAGGCCGCGAGTCTCGAAAAATTGTGAGTGTGAGTGTGAGTGTGATCGTGAGTTATGTGAACTTATGAGTGTGAGTGGGAGTGTGATCGTGAGTTATGTGAACTCATGAGTGTGAGTGTGAGTGTCAGTCCTGAGAACTTATGAGCGTGAGTCTGATCGTGGGTGTGATCGTGAGTTCTGAGAACTCATGAGTGGGAGCGTGAGTGTGAGTCCTGCGAAAACATGAGCGTGAGTTTGATTGTGAGTGTGATCGTGAGTTCTGAAAACCATTGAGTGTGAGTTTGAGTCCTCAGAACTCATGAGTTTGACTGTGAGTTCTGAAAACTGATGAGCGTGAGTTCTGAGGACTCATGAGTGCGAGTGTGAGCTTGAGCTCTAAGTGAAGTACTCATGAGCGTGAGTTTTGAGGTCTCTTGAGTGTGATTGTGAGTTTCGAGGCTCATGAGCATGAGCCTGAAACAAGACGTGACTCTTAAGGTAGATATGAGTCCGGTAATTGCATTAATGTGCCTGATGACATGAGTCTGAAGATTATGGCCATGATGGGTCACGATGAGCGCTGGTATTAGCTGGGTTGGTCACGTGAGCTCCCGGACCACCTTAGTGGGCGAAGAGACTCCCGCTTCGCAACTACTGCGAGGGGCTTAGGGTTGGTTTGGGTGTCGCTCGCCTGCTCCTCCGCCATGTAAGCGCGTTGGGTCTTGTGGAGGGTGGAGGAAGAAGAGGGGGGGGGGGGGGGTGCCTGTTCTTGGCGGGCTCCTCCTTGCCAGCGCCCTCTGCAATGTCGCAACCAACTGTGGATGGCAGAGGGAGTATAGGGGAGGGGGGGGGGGGGGTCGCTTTCGTCTCTCCTCGGCGTTCGCGCTTCGCTTCCCGGCAGACGGCGAGACGCCGATGGACTGATGGCACCTCGAGGCGGTGCGGTAACGTGGGAATCGGGGAAGCGCTCCAAACGGTTAGCGCTCCTCCCTCTGTGGCATAGAAAGGCTAGTGTGGATTTCGGCTCCTGTTGCCGAGTTGGTGCCGGTGCGCATAGAATTTTATGATTGCGTCGACTATACCGTTCGCACGGCTGCGACTCAGCACCCAGTCGAACAAACAATTTTATCTTTCCGCGCACCTCACCGTACTTTTCGCGTATGAGTTATCCCTCAAAAAGTGCAACGAAGGCGGTGTCATGATAGATCAAAGCTTCGAGTGAGATGTTTTACATTGTGCGATATCGTGCTTTTATGTGTCGTTCGGGGCAAGATAGCACAAGCGCATGATATCCAGCCGGCAATGGCAAGGCGGAGCCACGAGAGTGCTGCATTCAGCTCCACAAGCGGAGGTGCCTCTGTTAATGGGGCGGCCAGTCTGCCCGTCAGGCCGTGACGAGCGGCGGCAACCCCAATTTCAGCAGTTCCTGTGTGCACGTGCGCGCCATGTCCCTGTTTATTTTATGTTTAGAGCACATTCTAGACTTATCATTTGAACACCAGTTTGAGTTCCTTCACCACTTGTGGGGTCACTCTATAATAATCGCCGCCCGATCGGTCTGTCTTCGCTCGTCTCCCAGGAAGTGACACACCACAATGAGAAGGCAACGAATGGGTTTACTGCACTTCCCGGTTGCCCGTCTTCGAGAGCCGGCAGTCCGGACCCGCCGACCCTAGTTGTTGCCCGTCGTTCATAGCTCGCAGTCGGAGTCCGTATCCAGGCCTGCGGATCGTCCTTCCCACGCCAGCGCTGCGTAGGCTAGCTGTTCCGGGCTATCACAGCCAGTCTCGCTGCGGAACCACTCCTGGATTGTCATGGCCTAGGCCGGTATGGCCAGGGTTCAACTTTTCCGCCGGTCCTGATCCGAACCTCGCTGGTGGAACGCTCCGGGGACCGCCATGAGCCAGACCTGCCAGAACGGCTCTATCGTTCCTGCCCGGCCTCAGCCTCGTGCAGCACGGTCTTTCTCTTTCCTCGCCAGCTGGACCCCGCTCGCGCCTCGCTCGGACGTCCTCTTCTTCTCCCGACGCCCCCACGACACTAGAATAAAATGTGGGTAATTAGAACCGAACTCTGCGTGCTAGAGAACAGTACACAAGCCTAGTGTAAAAAGGCGACAGGCGACAAAGTGCACGTTTGAGAAGGATATTTACACTTCGCATGAGCTTTTTCAAAAGAAAAACTTCTGCGTCCTGTTTTCTGCACGCCGTCACATTTGTTACCAGACTGAGGATTAAATTTGGTAGCCGAAACAAACAAAAAAAAATTTTTCTACGAAAACCCATTTTTTGAAAACTCGCAGGTTTGGAAGGTTTTGGTTGCGACCGCGCGTGCCGAACGGCGCGCGCATTCGCAACCAAATGCACGAGTTCCGGAACGGGCCGACGAGCATCTCGCTTGAAGACCTGATCGCCTGATTCTCGACGTCACAGTGAAGCAACAATCGACCCGATTTTTCCTACCGTATTTCTCTATGTGGCTGTCTCAGAGACTCGTAAAACAACTTCTATAAATATGTTATTTTGCCGAGTAGTCCGCAAAACGAGTTTGTCAGACCACTTTCCAAACCTGCTCATGTATTTTCGTTCACTTCAACAATTAATTTAACATTCACTTACTTGATGCGTCGCACTGCAGCAATCCAGTTTGTCGCCGTGTCGCTTCCCAAAATCTTGAAGGGAAGCGGTAAAGTTTGACGCTTGAGTCACCTTCGCGACTTTGGCAGTCTTTCACGCTGCAATAACGACGTCTATATTTAGGGGAAACCATAGGAGTAGGCGAAATGTCACAGGAACCCGGTGAGGTCATAGAGACGTGAAGTTGAGGCTTACTTTATAAAAAACGGTTCCAAAAAGGCTCACGCCGATGCGAAATGCCACGTTCACACGTGGTTTCTAAATGCACCCGCCTGCAGTCCCCGCGCGACCCGGGTCGCCCTGGTCTACCCACGTGTCCCACTCTAATGAATTTACTGGCTCCACAGGAGTCGTACAATTCGCCGTGTGCCGTGTGCCCGCTTACACTGAGAAGTAGAGGACGGCGGCGCCTGCCCCACGGCCACGGCCCGGGTTGCCGGCGCTCCGGCGCGACTGCGAGGCGCCAATTGCCCGGGCTCCTCGGGCTTCCTGCGTGACGCTGTGCTCCCCTTGCCCGTTGTTTACTCATGTTGCGTTTTTTTACGTTATTATGGTTGAATGCATGGGTACTCAGAGGGTTGTAAAAATTTCTTGTAAAAAAAAAAAAAAAGAATACATTTGAGAATCAGCTTTTTACAGTTAAAGTCTAAAGCACTTCTTATCGCTTGAAGGCCTATGACACATATCGCGATGATTCAAGCCCGCAATAAAACTTAACAATAGTGTAGCACAGGGCAAGATTGATCAGCGGGCCGTTTAAGTACGCTACTGCGTTGAATGAATACTTGTTAACCGAGCGACAGAGAACCTGTCTCGAAACGATGGTTACAGAAACGACGCGGGTTTGATAATTGTGCGACATAAATTATAATCTTTCTTGTGAATGTGCAACTAAATGACTAGAGAAACCGTTTGTCATAATTTCTGCCAGGTATGAAAAAAAATGCCATTCAATTTTAACTTTCCGAATGTACTGCTAATTTCCGGGAACTAAATGCGCGAAATAATGCTAAATACTGTATTTAAAAACGCCACCCAGTTAAGTTTTGATATGGGTGGACATTGTGCCCGCGTAAGATGTTGTGGTCGCAAAACTGTGACACTTCATGTGGTGCAAGCACGCACGCTTAAAAGGGCCATGAAGATACCTTCGATATTTTATTTTACAATTGGAATAGGCTTCAGTTATTGTTCACAAAGTCATAACTAGGGATGTCGCGAACCACCCTAGGTTCGAAATCGAAAGGTTTCAATAGTTTCGAACCGAATCGAGGTTCAAATTCGATATATTTCGATATTTTCGACCGCACCGAGGTTCCCATTCGAAGAGTTCGCAACTTTCAAACACCGTAGAGTTTCGAAATCGAAAAGGTCGAAGCTTTCACGGCTTCTAAAAATTCGGATTCAATTATTTCGAATATTTTTTTTTTACTTGAGGTTCCAGAAATTCGAAGATTTCAAACTTTCCTAACTTGAAATTCGAGAGATTCGAAAATTTAAAACTTCTTGGGATCTAAAGTTCGAAAACTTCGAATTCTTTTTAATCTGAAGTTCGAAAATGCGAAGATTTCGAGTTTCTTTGGATATGAATTCGGAAAATTTGAACGTTTCGAATTTTTATTGACATAAAGTTCGATAAATCGAAGATTTCGAATTTATTTCTGCATAAATTTCGAAACGTTCGAAGGTTTCAATTTTCTTTTTTACTTCGTTTCAGCTTCGGTCCGAGCGCGGCCGATGTTATGAGCCAAAGGGCCAATCAAACATCGCAAAAAGCGCAGCATCATGGCGTGCTCTCTGCACTTGATGAGACTAGCCGGCGGAGGAGCACGCACAGAGAGACGGCGAATACCGGCTGGTCCTATCAACTGCAGAGAGCACGCATGACGTTGTGCCTGTTTCGCTGTTTGATTGGCCTTTCGGCTCATAACATCGGCCGCGCTCGGACCGAAGCTGAAACGAAGTATAGGGCTAAACTCGAAAAAAACTAGAAGGTTTTGAATTTCTTTAAAGTCCAAGTGCGCAAAGTTCGAATTCCGGTTTTCATGTTTTTTCACGGTTTCAGTTTCAAATGACGTTTTCACGCCTCATTGGTTTTCACGAAATCAGGTTTAGAAAAGTTTGGGTGTGATATTTAGACTGCACGACGTTGGTTAGGCAATTAAATGAGACGACGATGTACTGGAATATCTGCCAGTGTAGAGTGACGTGGGACCATAGATCAGTGATTGTGACCGCCAGCCCGGGGGGGGGGGGGGGGGGGGGGGGTCTTTAACGTGCATCACGCAGTAGTGATCCCATTAACGCAATGTTTAACGATACAGTCGATACTCATCCAGTACGAAAATGCCAGGGGAAGGTAGGTGGTCGAGGCTCGGAAAAACCTTGAAGCGATCTGGCAAACTGCCTCCCTACCCCCTTGTACGCTGGTAGTAATCAATCGAACGCTGCCCGAGTGACGCTGGCATATAGTAATTTTAGTCTGCACATGATGCAAAATCCTGAGACTGGGAATGAAATTTGAAAGAAAAAGTGCAAGAATACAGAAAAAAAGGGGCCAGGACAGCGTCTCAAGTTCAACTCTGAGAATGAAATTTGAAAGAAAAAGTGTAAGAAGACAGAAAAAAGGGGACAGGACAACGGCTCAAACTCAGCTCTGGGAATGAAATTTGAAAGAAAAAGTGTAAGAAGTCAGAAAAAAAGGGGACAGGACAACGTCTCAAACTAAGCTCTGGGAATGAAATTTGAAAGAAAAAGGGGCAGGAAAACGTCTCATACTCAGCTAGCTCAGGACAACGTCGAGTTTGAGACGTTGTCCTGTCCCCTTTTTTCAGGCTTCTTACACTTTTTCTTTTAAATTTCATTTCCAGTCTCAGGATTTTGCATCATGATCAGCATACACCGGCTCGCCTGCACCCTGACAATCTTTGAGTTTGTAATTTCTTTGGAGGTTGGAGGTTAAAAATAGTTGGCCGCAAATATGCGGAACGGTGCCAATCAATCAACGTAAGTGAGGGAAAAGTTGGAGATGAAATGTAGAGCGTTGGCAGATCATAGCTCATGGGAACTTGTGATTAAGTCAAATGTTGCGAAACAGCGACGCGCGCAATATAGCTGGTAGTTGTGCGTGTCTAGTTGTGATTCATATGACTCACACAGGTCTGTCGCGTCGCCGCGAAGCGTCGGCGCGATTAAGTTGCGTTTTACAGCTACCACAATATTGATTGTGGTAGCATTGAAAGTGTGTGAGATAGGTCGATTGGGGGTCAAAGCGAACGGCGAGCTCTGGTTTTCATTCTTTGTCGGGAGGTGTTTACAGATATTGCGTTTTCCTGGTTGATAACAAGAAACTATTGATATGTCGGGCCTGAACTGTTCACTATAGTACACACGGATGAACACTGTTGAATAGGGAGTATTCACTGGCGGCCATAGCAGTGTGCGCGACTGCTGAGCGCGTGCAGATGGCGAGCTTCTACGGTTCTTTTGGAACGTGCATTCCCCACAATCAAGATTGCCGGTCTTAGCAACCTATTAATATGGGCTCGTTCTGAGCATGCGCTCTAGACAGCACCCACAAATATGGCATTCGTTGAATACTCCTTATACTATAAGATTACGCTCCCAGCGAGAGCTCGAGCACGTAGAATCGGTCAGCTGCCCAATGGCAAAGAAGACGACGTAGACGATAGATCTCCACCAGCTCTTACTCTACAAGCTACGACAATGTAAATACCTCGTTCATGGACTCTTAAAGACTTCCAAAACCGACAGGTTAACCTCTACGTCAGTACCTTTTTTGGAACACTTGCAGGACGAGAAAGCAAAACATCAGTTTTGGTATTTCGCGTGCATTACTGGGCACAAAATAGACCTCACATGAGTCTACAAAAAAAAAAAAAAAAAGAGCGGTATACGAGGCCACCACCGCGTCTAGGAACACTCCTTACAAAAAGGTTTTGGACGGTTATGCATCTCGCGAGCTTCGAGTGTGCACGCAGCCAAAAGCACGACAGAAAGCAACAATTACGTCTGGCCGTCTGGTTGCCGAGCGCCGAGCCTCAGCTTCATAGGGCACACTCCTTACGTAAAACAATATCCGCTAGACAGGCCGAGCACGCGCCCGTACGGCGAAACGCATCAAAAAGGCCGCCACGCCGTACGCACCACTCCAGCAACGTAAGCGCACAGCGCACTGCGTACGAAGTGTGAGGAGCATTTGCGCTTGCCCAACCTGCGCCCTGTCCACACCGCAGTGGGCTGCAAAGAACGCGAGACGACAAGAAGCCAACGCCGCGTCGATGAAAGAGAGAAAAAAAAAAGTCGTCTAGATGTCCGAGTAAAAAGGGGAAAAAAAAAAACAAAAAAAAAACACGTGTCGACGAAATGTAGCAAACTCTGTCGAGCATCGAATGTCAAAGAAACGATCTGCCGATGAAACATCGCACTGTCGATGAAACGATATGTCTATGAAACCTTGTTCGATGAACTGCGTTCCAAGAATGACGCGACAAAGAGATACACGGAGACGACCCCAAACCCCCAATCTACTCCAAACCAAATTAAGCAAAGCCATGCCAAACCAATCCAAATGAAACCAATCCAGGGACGGCTGCACGTATCAAGATAATAAATGCTGAAAGTATTTTATAAACGCCGAGATGACTGAAAAACAATGCCAGCTGATGATTCCTTAAATCGCAGCCCACTCCAGCAAGCACGGTCGATCAACAAAAGCAGTAACAACTCGAGTGAGAAGGAAAACTCGGCCTCCAACGGTCTCTGCTGATAGAAAAGCACACGACTGACGGACACCACTGCCAACCGGGATTATGGTAATATTTTAAACCTGAGGTACGTCACCCTACCTAATATTACCGCCCCCCCCCCCCCCTCAAAAAAAAAAAAAATAATAATTTGGTCGATGCATATGTTTATTGTATATATCAGGGGTGGCCAGGCCGACCAGGCCTAAGAGCCGCAAATGAAACCACGAAACTTCTAAGAGCCACTGGGGGGGGGGGCGCAAGTTTAAATTCTGTTTAGAGTCTGACTGTACGTATGAGTGCACAAGGCTGTACGACAGTACGTATGGAGGAACAAGGCCGCCAAACCGCCAGCAGCCGTACTTCATTCTGCCTGAAATCCCTTCTTTTTTCCTGGGAAAATGCGGGAAGGGGGGGGTCCCCTTACGAGGGATCTGCGAGCCGCAGTTGGACCAGCAAAGAGCCGCATGCGGCTCGCGAGCCGCGGTTTGGCCACCCCTGGTATATATATATATGCTGCATAAACTTCCGTAGAAATGCGTGTGGGTGGAACAAAAAAAAAATGAAGCGGGGGTGATATATGTATTAATCGTTCATTGGTGTACAAATGAGCGAGATATGCACAGCGAGGCGATGTTCTAACCACTGCGACGTTGTCTGTGTAAGCTGTCGGAAAGCGCGTTTATGTTTTACCGCTGCCCTTGTCAGCAGGCGAAAGTTCAACACACCCAATTACGTTAGCTTGCGTTTAGTTTCTTTCGTAATTAATCCAGGTGAACGAAATTTGGTAGAAATGTGCGGAACATAAACAAAAGCGTAGTACATTTCTTTCAAATTGGATAAGCGGTTCAGTAGTTTACTGTTTTGGGGTAGTTTCCCCGCCTCACGACCACGGTAAAGACAAACCAACGGCTTGCGAGGAACAAAATCAAAACAAAGAAAGCAACCTGTTAGCGTGATGACCTGCGAGTGTGAGGACCTGTGAGTAAGATGAGCGTGAAGACATGTGTGAGTGTGAGGACCGTGAGGACTTGTGAGTGTGAGGACGATGAGGAGCTGTTAGTGTCAGGACCTGTGAATGCGAGGACCGTGATGACCTGTGAGTGTGAGGACCGTGAGGACCTGTGTGAGTGTGAGGACCGTGAGGACCTGTGAGTGTGAGGACCCTGAAGAGCTGCGAGTGTGAGGACCTGTGAGTGCCAGGACCGTGATGACCTGTGAGTGTGACGACCGTGAGGACCTGTGAGTGTAATGACCTGTGAGTCTGATGACCTGTGAGTCTGATGACTCGCGATGACCTGTGAGCGTGATGACCGTGAGGATCTGTGAGCGGGACGACCGTGATGATCACGGCGAGTGAGTTTAGGTTTTGTGCTGAACCGTGAGGATGAGTCCTGGTGATGACCTTTTTTTTAATAAATCTTGATCGTGAGTGGGCGTGAGTTCTGATTGAGTAAAAAATGGTGATCATGAGTTTGAGTGAGGACAGCTTAAAATGCCGACCTATGGTCGTAACTCGATCCATGAGCTCCAAGCATCCTATAAAAAAAAAAAAAAATAAACGTTTGTGCCGTGGCCGATTTCTTCATTAAAAATTCGTATCAAAAGATCGGCACCGCGTGGCGCCACCGGACGAAGAAGGGCAGATCCTGCCTTCCGCGTCTGATGGCGCCATCTGAGTCAATCTTTTGATACCAATTTTTATAAAAAAAAAAAAAAAAAATCGCCCACGGATAAATAAATTTTTAGGAGGTTTTGATTTTATAGATTGAGTTATGTTCACAGACTTTCGTAAAAAGTGGTTTAGTAACCCCTTTAAAAGGGCTGTGCAACGATTTTTAACGTTGAAAAAAATTTCATCTTCTACTTTTGACATTATCTTGTCACAAAAGACAGAAACACGAATCCTTCCTTCAAAATGTTGCGATTCCGCCGCGTAATCTCGAGGCACAAATTACAATATTTCCCGATATGCAGCCACGAGCGGCGGCCATGAGAACCACGTGGCGTGACTTCAAAAAAGAAGTTGTGAAGGGGAAAAAAAAAAAAACAAGTTGTGCAACGACTTTTTTTATTAAAATTTAATGTTTCTATAAATTTTGTCGTTCCAACATAAGTATAAATGCGTCAAAAACCTGGTATCATCGACAAAACTTTAATTAAATAGAGTTTCAGTGGCACCACCTATCCTAGTTCCACAAAACCGTGAGCTGTATCTGCTACCGCGAACAGCCGTCAGAAGCCAAAGGGGGAGGGGGATGGCCGGACCCGGACGAGACTTTCCTCCTCTCGCCATGTTGATTGCGCTGCGCAAGCACGTGGTCACGTGGTTGCGGGCGGGTGAGTTACCCGCTGCTCCTGGTGGCTCTAGAGAGAGAGCTTCACCAGAACCCCGCGCGACCCCCATCGACGTCACAGCGCACGTGACTCGGAAGATGATGAAGGAGTTGAGAGGTGCCGAAAACCTCAATCTTTGTCCATTTCTTTTTATTTTTTTCATAAAAACTAGAAAATGCAGGCAAAAGCGGTTTTTGTTCTTTACTTCAGAAGGGTCGATACGCTTACACATACCTTCGACGAGAAGAACGAACCCGGACGGAGATCTCAGCAGAATGTCCAGCGCCACCTTCGTCATCTCGGGGAGGGTGGGCTTGGTTGTGTCCGGGTCACTCCTCTCCGGCACGTACGGCAGGTGGTCCTTGTCGAACAGACCTGGCACAAGAGATGAGCGAGGAATCCAAAACCAAGTCCCATATGGCGTGGCCGCTTCTATTTGCGAACAATGCTCCAAAACAATGGCTAAAAATGGTTTCGTAAAGCGGAAAGTCGATCGTTGAATATTGAATTAATTATGTCATCAATTTAATCAAGCATCCACTCAATCATTCGTTAGTTTAGTCCTTTATTAATTCAATTGAACAACGATTAGTTTAATAGTTCAATCATTAATTCGATGATTCTAACATTCATTCAATAATTAATTTATTTCGTATTTTATTCATTCAATCAATCATTTACTCATAGAATAAATAAATCATTCATTCATTCGATAATTCATTAAATCAATTATTCATTCGCGGAGGGGAGGGTAGCTTTTTGTGACAATAATAGTAAGTGACCGGAAGTCTCTATCAACCCCCATTTCTCCACTATCTGTGTATGACGAGGGCATCCTCTACCAACAGGCTTAACTTCGCGAAGTGTGAGGACGCACGGGGTATTTCTATTTTCTAGGGTAATGAGGATGTAAAGCAATACACACGGGGAAAAATCAATACAAGAAGGGTCGGGTAATTCGTCTATATTTACGCGAATGCAGCGCGAAAGCTACACCACCATTTGAGATACTGCTACTAAACACAAACAATAAACTCATTTTTCTTTTCATTTCCAAGCATGGCGCCGCGACCTTACCGAGCAGGTACCCAGTCCTCTCGGGTTTGACACCGAGTAGCTGCTGTCGTGTCCAAATGAAGCTGGCGTTGGCCGAGTCCTTCTTGGAGTCCTTCCAGCTCTGGATGAGGTTGAGGCCGTCGGCTCGATCCCCGGGTTGACCTTCTTCGTCTTTCATGGATTTGTCCAGGAACATGCCCCGACCGCCGCCCAGGATAACCTGTCGGCGCAAGCGTGCATTGCTCAGTTATTCCCACTTCTATCATTAGTTACAGCTTGAGTTCTATTCTAGGACGTGAAGTCTCTACAGCACCTCGTTTCGTCTTAGGTTTGCTGGTCTTTAAAAACGGCAGTGAGGCACTTCTTTCCTTTTTCTTAATAGTTTTCTATTGGCGAATGGAACCAACTGTCTTCAGAGGTTGTAGAAATGATGGACAACGTGGCTTTTCTCACCGCAATGCGAAAAGTTCTCTTTGTTTTTGAGTATCCTTTTTTCGTGCTTTTCTTGAGTGCTTGCTTTACGCTTTCTGAGATGCTCTTTTTTTCTCTTCTGCTGTAGTCAATATTTTTGATGCCTAATCAAGCAGCTGCGTTTGACTAAGTTTTGTTAACTGTGTTTTAAATTTTACTCGAGTATAGGTCCGAGTCACTTCCACGGGTTACATTACGCGATAAACAGATAAATACACTTTTTGTGACTATGTAGTCTCAAACGTCAAGGTACAAAATATTCGCTTAAAGTGAAATGGAGTCCATTTGGGACACGGCCCAAGTGTTACAACTTAAAGTCATTGCTACTTGCGTGCTTCCTGTGCTGCGTGTCCAAGCTTCACACGAGGCACGGATGCTTCTCCGTGCAACACCATCTTTAAAGGGACACTGACAGGGTATTTATGCTCGCCGAGGTTTTTAGTTGTACGTGACATATGAGAGCCCAACTACCCAGAACAGAATTTGCGGCTCGAAATTCGGCTTCTTTCCACCCGAAAACCGCCGAGCAAGAACTGGCCGGTTCGAGTCTCGCTCACTCTCTTTTCCGCGGTCACGGGCCGTTTTCTAAGGTATCGATGCGGCCACCAAATTTAATCAAAGTCGTGCGTCACTGAAGGCACACACTCATTATTAAAAATAGAAAAAATATGCAACCCATTTTTTGTGGCTTCAAAAAAGCTGTAAATACGTTGATTGAAAAAAAAAAGGTAGCACAGACAACCGGAAGCTTTCTGTGCGTTCACTGCACAATTCTCAACATGGCGTCGTTTCGCGTATCGTGGGACTAGCACTAGCGGATGGCAGCGGACGACGGGCGTTGGACCTCAACTTCAGAACTGTCGTTCACGGTACTGGCGAATTTTGTCTTTCTTCGAAAGGGAAATTTCGGACCAATCAAAAGAACTGATACTCATCCCGTACGACACGCCCGACCAGCAAGCCGATTGCACGAAGACGTCGCCGAGCCGTCGTCCCTTCTCCTGGCTGAAAACATCGCTCGCTCAAACGTCAATCACGAAGTGCGTACTTCGAGTTGAATACGCACGCGTACGGCTACTTTACGAGGTGCGAATGTGCCCTATGCGCGGTGCTGCTCGACTTCAAGCCGAGAGTGCATGTATTGAAGGGAAATCGGCAGCAAACTTCCAACATACAGTCGACCTGCTGCATTACTATGCATGAAGGAGTTCTTTCAGTAGCTCAGTGGAAAGACGTCCGCTTTACACGCAGAGGGCACGGGTTCGATTCCTGGTGTGGGTGTACCTTTTATTTTATATTTTTTGTCAAGCATTTGCGATGTTAACATTTCTTTTTTTACAATTATCACAGAAAAAACAAAAATTTGTTGTGGACGATACGTCGCTAAACTAAATGGTATGGATTCCATTTTTGACACCTGCGAACTCAGTGTATATCATTTTCCACAAAACGCAAGGAGCATATGAGTCGGGTAGCGCCCGCTTTCCGAGCTTCGCGTAATGGTTGTACAGGAATTGCAGCCAGCCATTGATCCCGACCCGTTGATGTTTCGGAAACTTGTGCACTCTGGCCACTTTCAGATGCAGGACATGTGAGGCAACTCTTCACGCAACATCTTGGGAGTATTCTTTTCGGAGCTGATCACGGGAATTCAGTTGAGTAATGCGGATTCTTGGGCGAGTTGGTACTGAAACTTGGTGAACAAAATAGCGCTTCACGACAGGGACGAAGAGTAGGAAGGAGACAACACAATGCGCTATTATGTTACGGGAATTCACCACGGCACTCCGGCACTCACTACTAATGGCCAACACTTAAATGTACAAAACAACTCATCTTGAAGTACAAAACAGCGAGCGGAACAAACATAACTGCAATGGAATACCACGGCGAACGGACGCATTTCGTCTGCTACGTGCGGAAAGAGAAAAAAAAAACGCACGGTCGGGTGTAGTCACGTGGCTTCCGCCACTCACGCTATCCTCTCCACTTCTCCGTTTCGATTTCGGTTTGGCGCAGTTGCGTTTTTTTGCTTTATTAAAAAAATACGTGACTCTGTAGCAAAATATTAATTGGGTAGTCTTCCGACACCATAATGAATCGCCTGACAAAAAAAAAAAGGGAAAAAAAATTGGGGGGTGTCAGTGTCACACACAAAACATCCAGTATTTTGTGTTAACCCTACGTCGACAACTCCGTTTGCCACGACAATGTTTGTCTGTCACTTTTTTTCGGTTTCTTCTAATATATTGTCAAAATTTCTTCCCAGTCTCAAGGTATAAACATCATGGATAATGTTTGTTCTGGTGTGTCATTGAGGATCACAAATAAATATTAGTTTTTATGCTAATGCGGAGCGTAAGTTCGTCTGCTTCTTGCACAGGGGTTGCGGTGATGCCTGGACGCCGAGCTCTTATTGGCTGCCGATAATAATCCCTGGACAAGAGGGACAAAGGACAAACATAAATTTCCATACACAGCTAGGTTGCATTATATTATAATCTTATTAGCTGATTGGGGGGGATCGGTGGCCGAGTGGGTTAAAGCGCACACCCAGCTCGACGCGCGTGGAGCGAAAGCTCGCGCTGCAGAACCCAGGGATCCTGGGTTCGAGCCCCACCCCTGCCCGTTTCGATCTGGATGAGCATCGTACCGGCGTGCGGTCGTGTATCAGTACCGGGTGCCGCACGTTAAAGACCCCAGGCTAGCGGTTGTACCGCACTCGCTAAATTGCTCATCTACAGCGTGTGACTCGTCGCAACTTTAATGGCAGACCAACTACACGCTGTATAAATATCCCCACAACCCCCCAATTATTATTATTATTAGCGGATTAAAACAAATAGTGGGTAGATCTCAAGGCATCTAGCACAGCTTTCAATGAAAGCCAATCAGAGCTCGGCGTCGTTCTGACGTCACTGCAACTCATGCGCAAGACGCAGACGACTTGCTTTCCGTATAGAAGTCCGAGCGTTTATGTCTCCGAGAGACATCCGCGAAAAGGCGCTAGCAGGCGTGGGTCGAATACCTTGAACTGTGAGCCCGGCGTATTGTGGACGAGCTGGTAGGCGATGTCCTTGGCGGCGCAGCCGTCGGGCACGGACGACTGCCACTTGCGGTAGCCGGCGTGGGCGTAACTGGCCGCCGGGGTGGCGTCCGTGATCCGGGTGGTGGTCACCACGCCCGTCCACAGGCCAGCCGCCTGGGCCCACTGCATGATGCTCGGCAGGTGCGTGCTCGGGTCGCTGTGGCAGTCTCCGCTCTGGAAGAGGAGATTCGGATCACTTAGATCGGCGCCTACGCCGACCGGGGAATGAAGTCTGGCTCAAAAGTTTGGCTCAACTCGGGCAGAAGTTTCGGAACTCTGATAGGGCTCGCGGCAGGTCAAGGGCGGTCCGAACCAAACAGGAAAGCGGGTCCCGGCGCCCGAAACATAGATATTTATTTTCAAGGGGTGTGACGACACAGGTGACGTATTGCGGGTTCCGCTGGCCGCACCCAGGGAGTTACTTCAATGTTCGACGTATCAGCTGGTGGCGGTAAACACCCACACACAAGACTCTAGGGTTTGGCGCGTTTGTAAGCTGGCCTCCAACGTTACTAAAACACTCAGTTGGGAAACTGCCATAGAGACTTGTCTGAAAAAGTGGCCCCGATCTGTCCTCCAGAACCGAGCTAATGACGAATACAACGCCGCCATTTCTCCCGCAGCGGCCACTCGAGGAACTGTACGTTACTTCTATTTTGGCTTTAATCGGCCATTTTCGAGCCGAAACAGATACAACGGAAGAGGTTACAAGGGCGCCACCCCCGTCTCCCCAACGAACGCGCCGCGACTTACTACCGAAGTTAAAATGCACCTAGGTCGGGACGCGCTACCTGAAATCACCGCTGAGGCATGGTTGTATAAAAACAATATTAATTGTGCCGCAAAACCCTGCAATCTAAATATTTTAAAAACATCACGCGCCCATTATTTAGTACTAAACTCCAATAAATTTCATACAAAAAGAGTCTTTTCCGTTTGTTTTTACGCAAAAACATGCTTTCCAAAAGCTCAAGGCGACCACAGTACAGGCAAATGATAAAGAGTGGCGCTGTTGTCGTATTTAGCTCCGACTCAGTGGACGCCAGCGGCCCAGGTTTCGACGGCGAGTTTCCCAAGTGAGTGTTCTAGTAACGTTGCTGGCCTCTGATCGCAGCCGTCTTGCTTATGGCGTGTGTTGATCGTCTGATAGTCAAGCCTGGGTGGATGGATGTGAATGTGTACCCTTCGTAACGGGCGGTAGCTCGTGCCACCTAGCCGAAGTCTAAAAACAAAAACATATTATTACTTCCGCCATTTAGAGCGAATTTTCTCTCCCTATCAGCTGTTATTCCCACCCCCCTTCTCCCAACTAACGATGATCGTCCAGCTTCTGGCTGTGACTCCCACGTTAGTATATCCTTTTTCGCAAGTCGCGCTTTCTTTCTCTCTCGAAACATCACCAGGATAACCTTTGGGAGATCGGGCAAAAAAAAAAAAAAAATGAAAACATCACCTACGCTTCGTATTCCCTGTTCTGTAACTATTTTGTATTTTCCACTGTTATTTTGCGTGCTTACTTTCCTTCGTAATGCCTCTGGCCCTGAGGGTAAAATAAATAAATAAATAAATATTTCACTCTCTTTTCGACTGAAGTCTTCTGCTCAGCGTCATCCTTAGTGTGCAGGTATATAAATGTAGGCTTTCAGGTTCGGTTTGTCCATTTTGTGTTTAAAATGTCGATACTACTACTACTAACAATAATTACCTTTTCTTTTTTTATATGTGTCCGCAAACAGCTCATGGCCTAATATGTGGTACACAGCACATTTTCGGACGTAAGAGAGGAGAGCCAAACACATCAAAATAAAACTACACAGAAGAAAATCTGCTCAATGCAAAAAGCGATGGATGGATGGATGTACACTTTATATGGGGGGTACGGCTGTGCCCATTATATTGGGCGATAGCCTTCGCTACCTCGCCTAGAAACTAAGAAAAAAAAAAGTATGACTCTTCTCTTTGCCCTTCTAAGCCAATTCACTTCCCCTCTACGATTTCGCAACTATCACTAGGCGGTGTGGGATATGACCAGGATGACCTTCGGTGATTGGATCACCCCCCAAAAAAACTAAAAACGTCACCTCCGCCTCTTTTTTACGACGAGGGAGTCGCCAATTTTCCTCTGGTCAAACCTAGTCGGCGCTACCCCAGCACCGGACCCACTGGGAGACAGGGTTGAGACTTTGCGCCGGAGCCACGTGGGAGGGAGTCCCAATTTTCCTCCGTTCTACCTGACCCCAGTTGTGTCAGTTAGTTGTACATCATTCAATCCCCCGAGATGATTTCCAGCAGTCTTACAATCTCTCCTCTGGTGCCCATCAAAATATTTTCTATCCAGAGTGGCCAGACTAGCGTTTAAAACGTGGCAGCTGTTATTTTTTTTAAATGCTCGTTTGTCAGTCATTTGTCGAAGGCAAGGCAGTTGGCACGAGAAACGCTCAGTGGCAGCGGAAGGCGACGAAGTGCTCGGACTCGATCCCTGTCGACAAACTTTCGGAAACAACCACGACGAACCCCACTTCTTCCGTCTTTGAATACTGTATACAAAACTTTCCTTTAACTTCGGTATCTCTCTGCTACTCGTACACGTGCATAGACCATTGAAAAAGATCGCCTTCTGTGCGCCTCCATTTTGCCTCCCGGGCTGTGCAGCGCGTACTGGACAAGCGCCGTAACTCTCTGCAGCGGAATATCAGACGCCGCGCGTCCGTCTACGGCCGCGGAATTTATCGACCGGCTGATAAGCGCTGGAAAGGCGCATAGGTCCCGTAATCTAACCCGACTCCCGTTATCCGCCACCGTTATCGCCAAAAAGATGAGCTCCCCAGCCTCACCCGTATTCTGGAGTCGACGCCCAGCGTCTCGTAGTTGGCCTTGACCCCGCAAAGGTAGGCCGTGGCAGTGTTGGCAGAGTCCGACGTCTGCACGTTCAGCCCGTACGTCCTGGACAGGGACACGTGCGGGAAGGCGTCCCAGGACAGGACGCTCTCCTCGCCGCTGGCCTTGCGCTGCTTCTGTCCCTTGTAGATGCGGGCCGCGGTCACCGTGGACAGCCCCATGCCGTCCCCCAGGAAGATGACCACCCTCTTCGCCAGGCCGGTGCTGTGCTGGATCTTGAGGCGAGCCTCGATATCGGACATGCCCTGGTCGAACCAGAAGCTCGACTTCGCTGCGTGAGATCGTAAATCATACAGGAGCCACGCTCTTCGCTGCAGTATGTGTCTCAAGCGTGTTCCAAGCACGCTTCATACACGCTTCGAGGATTCCTATCGTTTCATCGCAACACGTTTTTTGGACAGCTTTTCATGCAGACAGGTTATAAATACACGGTTCGTCGACATTGTACATTTCATGGAAGCTCTTCCTGTGGAGACATGCCCCTGCGACGTTTAATCAACATCTTTTTTTTTCTTTTTTTGCCAAGCTGCAGTAAGCTACCGCGTGATCCTCTGAGGCATCTTGCCCAGCCAGGCCTCCAAGCCCCCCCCCCCCCCCCCCCCCCCCCTTTCTCCCCCCGGTAAACCGGGCGAGACAAAAAAAGTTTTTTGGCGAAAACAGAAGGGTCGTATTCGACGAAACGTCGTAAAGTCTGCCGATAAAACGGATGCGGGAAGCCTTTCGATAAAATAAACTGTCGATGAAACGTCGTTCGACGAACTGATTGTCACCAATGCTTCGAACATGTATGCAGACAATTTCTGTGTGATCAACGTGACCGTCATAAAAGGAAGGCCTCAAATAGTTTGTGCAGACTGCTTTTTGTATGACGTCTGCAGTTCGTCAGCATTCGATGGTTTCTCGTGGACTAGGAAAACAAAAAGACTGTGTGCGTCAAAAAGAAGAGACGTTCGAATGAACGCGCGTGACAGAGACATATATGGACGTACGACCTAACACAGCGTGCTAGAGAAAACGTTTATCAGTAAGCTGCAAAAATTGTGGTTACTTCCCAGCCAATACTTGCTACTCTTTTTTTTTTAGGGAGCGCGTTGGTATTGCCTACAATTTTTCGCGAAAGAGTTAAACATGTCCTTTATATAACTCATTCGCAAAAGATTGTATAAAATACTTGGTGTTGCTTTTGTCGTTTCTTTGTATTCGTAGCAGACTTCGTGGGATTACTAAGCTGTAACTCTCAAAAACAAGGTGCATTGTAGATATATATATATATATATATATATATATATATACCTGGTCATAAGAGTACTTTTAGGGGTTATACGGTTAGTCCATTATTTGTACCCAAAGGGTTATTTTAAGCACGCCCTAAAAGGGTTCTTCGTGAAAAACCTCTAAGGGGTTTTTCACGAAGCTTCTTTTGGTACGAAAGAGTTCCTCATCGCCCTGTTAGTCAAGCACTTTCACCAAGGCGATAGTGCTTGAGGCAGCAACCGTTCTTCACGAGCTAAAAAGGTTCTTTGGGCGATCGAAGAACCTTTCAAGAATGTATATTTTTTAGAGCGTGGCAGACGCAAACCAGACGTTTTGACTGTTTCTGTACTGTTGTAACCTGCGCAACTTAATATTAAATAAAGACTTGCTTTCATCAGCGGAAATTGATTGACTGGTTGACGATAAGCCTTTGCAATACGTTTCGGTGTTTGAAGTTTCAGCTCACACAACTGCTGAAACCCAGCAATACGTCGAGTTGTTAATGTCCGCGCAGACTGTACTCGTATTGATTGAGGGGGGGGGGGGGGGGGGGGGGGGGGGCTAATGGCGCATCAGCATATAAGGCTAAAATGTGGTACCCAAGTTGAGAGTTGAGGCTAAGGCCAAGGCCCTTTTATGCAGGTGGCATCGTCAGATTCTATAAACCTGGCTCCTAGCCTTAGGTATTCCCAAGCCATGAATTAGAAAATGTTTTATTTTCAGGTGGGGTACCTGTTGCCCTCGGAACTCGTCATTGGCTACAGGGAGAGGGGAAGGAGGGATTGGTACTAAATGTAAATATCAAGTCCGGCGGACTTGATGAACCCTGTCCGCGAGTCTAAAATTGCTTTTCTGTGCTGGGGGGTGCCGTCTGGAAGAACCCATTCCTTTAGGCAGGATGGTCTTTCTTGTGGCCGTAGAGCATTCAAAGCTAGTTTCCGCTTGATGTCACTTTTGGGACAATCCTAGATTATGTTTTTGATGTCTGCCAATATTTGACAGTGATCGCACATGTCAGTTTCGGCATCTGCCCCGTTATTGCTTTCTCGGAATTTATACTTCAAGACCAAATGACGTTAATTCCCAAGCCAAACGACGTTAATTTCATTTTCTTTTTCTTTGGTTCACGGTTTGGCCGCCAGGCCGTGCCAGTTCTTTCTGCACAGATTGAACCATCGTTCACATCTTCGCAGGGTGGCGTGGCCTCCTTTAGACTGTATCCTCCAATGAACCTTTTTCGAGTAAGTTTCTGCGCATGCGTACACCCTCTCCTTAGGCCTATCTTCCCGCTGTCGCCATTTTCGCGGGGCACCGTCCCGCACGACCAACGTTTTCAGCATCTATCTTCGCGCGTCTGTTTTGACGCTTCGTTTTTTAGTATTGATAGTAGAAGGAAAAAAGAACTGAAAACTGATACAACAACACGATGCCAATGTGTTTTGGCGGGCGAAGGCATGTTGGGCTGCTTTTCATTTGTGGTTCGCAGACGACTCCCCAGACGGCGCTCGTTACTCGAAAAAGGTCCATTGGTATATATGTACGTCATTTCCGCCTTCCGCCAGCTAGCGTAGTCGGTCTTTTGCTTCAGTATACTGTGATTAGCACGGTCCCATCGCACGTAGGTTATTATACCATGCACTTTTGTAATGTTCAAGTAGAAGAAACGGTTGAGGTGCTGGCGCTCGTGCCAACTGCCACAGGCTGACCACCGATATGCTCGTAGCTCTCAAACTTCGAAGAGCGCCACTTGCCCCGAAAATAAAACATTTTAGGTCGCCTTTCGGTACGCAACACTCAAACAATATAAAGAAGAAAAAAAAAACACTTAAAAAAATGACTACAGCATATTTTTTATCGCTCTGATAGGGCGAGCTGCACTCTGACTTTGTTGATTTAACTGTTTCTTTTTTTAAACGGGTTGTCTCGCTTGCGATGATAGACGCTGACAAACGCTGGTATATGACCATGACTCATGTCTGATCGGTAGCTACAGAAACGCCAAACAGCCGGTTTATGGCAGCATTGCATGGCCGCGTGTTGGAGACGTGCTCACTCCCTCGGGCCGACACGGACGAGCATACACGCGTAATTTCTTCGCCAAGCCTTCGACCCACGACGTGCCTTCCACTCACCTTCCTTTTCCGCGTCAGGAACGGGAAAGAAAGATAGTCCTTCGCCGCCATCGGTCGCAGAACCAAGGAACAGGACTAGAGCGAAGAACACCGGTCCCACGGCGGCCATACCCGATGCCCCAAGCATAGCCGGCTGCACTCGGATTAGCAGACGACGCGTCTGGACGAGGCGAGGCGTATCGCGTCTGTATCGTTTTGATGGGCGGGCGAGGCTGAAAGCCCAGACACCGCCTTACAGACTTTGTTCGTTGCTACTTCCAATCCTCTCTCTCTTTCTCGCCGTCCTTGGAAGCGGTGCCGGCGGTGCTACCGTGCTTCCGTGTGTGTTTCTGCGGATTGTGGCGCCCTCGCTCACGCGATTCGAGAAACGCCGCTCTGATGTGTGCACGCACACTTTCGCAGCCCTTATCTCCACTCCGCAGTTTTACACGACTTTTGATTGGGCTAGTTGGTTCGTATTAGACATGATTAAGATAGCGCGAACTTGACAAGGACAAACACGCGCCTTGGGTTCCTTTTAGCTGTGGCCGCATTTACATTGGACAAACGGGTCGGTGTTTCAATGACACAGCGCGCGAAAATAATCTGTCGGTACGAAGCAATTTGGGTGGTCCTCTTGCTGAGCACGTTAAAGGGCCCATGAAACGAATTTTGGGCTGGAGTAAATCAATTTATATTGGGATTTTACTAATAGCACATCGTTCAGTGGGCCAAAAGAACAAAGGTAGAAAGTCAGAAGCCTGACTTTCGCTACGAAAATTTGCAAAACATAGCCGACTATTTCGTACCTCCTTTCCTTCGTAAACTCTCCGCTTTTTCACTGTGATACATCCGCGGACCCCGCAGCGCGTCACCGGCCTACTAGCCACCGGGCCCCCGCAGCGCGTCACCAGGCCCAAGCGCACGTTACACGACACCGGACCTTACTTAATCCCTTTACCCCTAAGCTGACATTGCGGTGGAAGCTACGCGCTTGCCGGACCAATCAGCCGTCTCTCTTTCATCACCTGACCTCATTCTCTGCGGGTCGGTATGCGCTAGAGAGCGTGATCACGTGGAAAATGTGTGGCTGGCCCAACGAGCACGTAGCTTCCACAGCACTGTCAGCTTCGGGGTGAACGGGGTGGGGAAATCAACTAGTCGGAATTTTGAGCGACGGGCTAATCTTCTAGGGGGACAATGGCTGTGTCCGGCTACACAAGCGAGATTCCGAGCAAGAGGGGTCTCCCCCCTTTCCGACTTCTTGAACTGTTTGGTACAATGCGCGATTTATGAGTTGAGGAGGAAAGCTAAACAGGAAAAAGTTGGAAATGATCCGGGTGTACACCGCTTTTTAGTTTGACAGAGTTCATAAAGAGAGCAAAGGACAAGACAGAGAGGGAAATTATAGAGGCGTTTTTTATCGAAAAAGGGGGAGACAAGTGCGGCAGCATGCCATCGGTGTGTCTCATTGAGAAAAAATTATCCTTTCTTGATGGTTCTTTCTGAAGATAGGCGCGTGGTAGACGTGTAATCTAAATGTATAACTATTATTCTGTTTTTTTTTTTTATGTTCGCAGGCGATGGTATGGTATTGCTTGGTTGGATGAGGCAATACACTAAGTTGGAAGTCAGCGCCAGTCCTGCCGTACGTGTGCCTTTTTGTCCTTGTCACGTTCGCGCTATTTTAATGATGCCAGTTTTATCAGTTCCTATTATAGGTGCCTCTGGGTTGCGCAGCGGGTATCAAAGGCCATGCGCTCCGCTGTTCGGATTTTACTCGGTCCCGATTGTAGGTCCGCTCCACACGAAAGTCCAAGGCGGTTTTTAACGGCTGGCCGTGCGAGCAGATAAGACGGGACGAGATGTATCTCGGAGGACTTGTAATCTAACTTCAACTCGGCGAAATTGTGCTGATCGAGGTGACTCAGTATAGTACTGTACGTCCTGAATGCACGTAATCGTGTCGAGCGTGACCGTTCCTGGTACTGACTTTCTTATCTCGACGAGTGATAACGCTGCCGGTGTAAGAAAACACTCCTTGCGCGCTGACATTTTTCCTCGCTACGCTGTGGATGGACTCACGCGCAGCTGCTCTGTTCTGAGTCTTCGTCATTTCTTTCTTTATTTTGTAACTATACAATGTAAGTAGATGTAGTAAGCAAGCGTTGTAGCTGGAAACGTGTGCAACTTTTCACCAGTTAGAAGTATTAAGAGGTTTCTAAGTTCCTTGAATTTCATGTTGTTGGATATCTGAAACTACTTTAAACCGTTTATTATAAAACGACTATCTAGCATTTCAATTAAACAAATTATTGGAAAAACCGAAGTAAACCGGTTTTTAGGAACGTGTAACCGGTAACCGAAACCGAAAAAAATTAAAACCGTAAAAAACAGAAACGAAACCGTTATCAACTGGGAGGGCTAATCGTAACCGTAACCGAAACGTTATGTTTTTCGGTTTGAGTCCCTGAATGAAAATGCGAGGATAGTGCTATACTCACTGATCGGTTAAGAAACGCGCACGCAGAGCGCGGCGAGTAGCCAATAGGAGCGCAACGATTCACAAAAATCAAAAAGCACGAGCACGATAGGCCACGCCCACGTTTTTTCAACTGTCAGTGACCATAGGCCTAAAAATGAAGTCTGTGATCTGACACTGAGCGTGGCGTAAGCAAGTAAAATCTGCCATGCTCAGTGTCACACTTCAGATTTTCTTTTTAGGTCTCAACGTACCCTCTTCTTTCTGTGACCCCTCTCTCCCCCCTTCCTTTGGTTTCATCTCCAAAACACTTGCGTACGTCACTGCTGGAGCGCACACTTCGCCACAGGGCACTCGGCACAGCAATCGATCGTTGCTTTTCGCTTACCCAGTTAAACCAATGAAAATCGGCCTATCTATCATGCTGCAGTGGAACATATGAGCAAATTACTTGCAAAATGTAATTTAATTACAATTACAATTATAGGGGGCTAATCGTAACGATCAATCGGTTAATTAATAAAAATGTGTTAATTAACTTTTTGATTATTAATAGACACATGGTTCCAACTAGAAACTTGCTCAGCGTCATCGAAAATTACTAAATCCACAATTTTTAGAAGGATATAACGCAGGGGCAGTGTATTACGGCTTCCGTAAAAACGCTCAATTTGGACGCGTTTCTAGGTTTCGATTTCATATCGGAGCGCATCTCTGCGCCCGCGGTCCTACTCCCCAGTGGCTGAGACGCGCAACACACGTGCGCCCATGCTACGAGGGAAGCGAGGGGGCGGGCGCAAAGACGCGCTCCGATAAGAAACCGAAACCTAGAAACGCGTCCAAATTGAGCGTTTTTACGGAAGCCGTAATATACTGCCCTTGCGTTATATCGTTCTAAAAATAGTTGATTTAGTGGTTTTCGATGACGCTGAGCAAGTTTCTAATTGCAACCATATGTCTATTTTCATGAATCAAAAAGTAATTAACTAATTTTAATTATTTGCCGACTAATCTTTACAATTAGCCCCCGTACTCTGTCTCCCAGGCCGTAAAACTCACATGCACAAACCGCACTTTCACGGCGTTTTTTAAACAAATTTGTTAAGTTAAAAAAAACAAAAAAAAACATGTATATCTGAAGTAAAACCAACAGTAAGTAAAGTTGAAAATAACACAAGGATAGAAATATGTGACAGTACTGGAAGAGGGACATAAAGAGCTGGCTAAAAAAAATCATAAACAATTAAAATTCCCAACCTCGGCTGAGAACTGAAGCTCAATTTGTTTTTCTTTCGATATTTTCACACGTTTACGCTATTGTTTTCTGCTCGTACCGCAGACAGCGCTACACGGCGCCGTTGAGGCCACAGAGGATTGTCTTTCAGCCCGCAGTGTAAAGCGGGAACAAACACATGAGCTACAAAAACTGGCGCCGCGCGCTGGTTCCCATAGCAACAGCCCAGGACGCTGCGACGTGGACCTATGCCAAGGCGCTACGTAACGGCGTGAGCGCAAGTTTCCACGGAAACTGCCGCGCGGCGCCCGTTTTTGTCGCTCATGTGTTCCCTGCTTAAGTAACAACAAAAACAAACAGTTCGACGATATTTGTGTTGTGCGTGCGTGTGCATGCCTGTCTATGAGTGCGAGTGTGTACCTCAAGATGTCGGGGCGCTCAGAAGAGAGGCATCGCTGGAAGTCACGTGAGTTGTATGAGTCCTAATCGAGTGGCCGTGGTTGTATCATCCCCGTGCTTACCGAGCGAGCGCGTAATATTTTTTTTATATATTTTTGTTATTCTTTGCACCTCCGCGAGCAATCCAAGCAGACAAGGTTTCTTTTATATGCTTTTCATCGCCTAATGGTGTTGCAAAGGTAGAAGAAGAGGAGTCAGTGAACCTAGTAAAAAAGTTCTACGCATGTTCTAGACAAAACACGCACAGCTTATGCTCGACGTTTACTTGCACCTGGTGCACTCACCAGTTCGTATTCTCTAGACGGCAGGCATCTCCAGCCTGAAGAGTATTCGATGATTCGACGACCTCGGTGTCTGAACCTTAAGCAATGTGATCGGGCGTGTCGTACGCTAGCAATCCTAATTTCTGCGAGCGTTCTAAAATTTGTTATTCAAAACTCGATAGCTTGTCTTTGCCCTGTATGGCTCTGTACCATCGGACTGATGGCATGCACTCGTACCCTGGCTTGTACTCGCAACGCTTTCATCATTGACCTCCATCATGTCGATCCACTGACCCTTCGTCCTCAACTTTCACAGCACGCAGACTAACCAACGGTGCACGATAAAAAGCTAGTGGAACTGAAACTTCGTTTTCTACAATCGCTTGCAAAAAAGACCAGAAGGAAAAAAAAAAAAAAAGTCTTACGCACGGTCGTGGAGAGCACGAGGAGTGAAACTCACGTGACTTCCGGCGAACCCACTTTTAGTGACGTAGGTTCGATGCCTCCCTTCTGACCGCCCCGAAACCTTGCGCAGGCGGCCGTCTCTCGTGAGAGTCGTCGTTGTGGCACCATCTACCGATCGGCGACATAAGCACTTGTTCCTACGTTGTTTGCTTTTGACCGAATGAACATTCCGCCTACCGGGAGATGGCGCCGGAAGCAAAATTTTCTGGCACTCTTGTTATTTGCGTCGAAGTTCGTCACTGAAAATGACGGCGCGTTTTACAGCTCTCTTTCTCGTGCCGCCCTACACATGCAGCGGCTTTTGACAGCGCATATAAACGTGTAAAAAGCAAGGACACCAGCGCAGGTCAAAACTTAACCAAAATATTTATTCTCGATTACAGTGGGGTGAAGTTCCTTGGCCATAAAGACATTTTTTTAAGTCTTGCATCAGTTATTAGGTGCAGCCAAGAGAAAATAAAAATGGACCGCTAGTAAATGCGGATTTTGGAACCAGTTTTTTTTTTTTTAATACAGAACAAATGAGGATGTAACCAAGCACCAGTGATATGGATGAACATGAGGGCGACGGAAAGCAAAAGACACAACATGACGGGCGTATGGACAACATGAAGTGATCGTCGAGTGCAAGTACCTTCCTGTAGGACTAGTAACACATGCTCCTGAAACCCTTTCGGCCAAATATAGTATGATCTGTGTGAGCTGCACAACTTGGGACAAGTTGACTAGAAATTAAATTTAGTGCTGGCATTCTCTTTCTCAAATATGTGTATATGTTTCGGGGAAACAATAATGACCGGTAAACATTACGACAAAGAGATTGAAGAAAAAAAAAGAAAAGGGCTACAAGACGAGACAAAAAAGTGTCTACTGTTTGCGCGAACAGTTTTGTACTTTCTTTTTCTTAAATTTATATAGATGCTCTCATTGACCCACGTGAACAAAGAACCGTTGCAAAGCACCGAAGGGTAGGAGAACCTTCGACAAGGGTGACAAAATATTGAAGCTGCCTTATACACGTTTGCAAGTACCGCACTTCAGAACGTAGCCTGGCTATTGCATCTGGAACAACCGTCTGCAAAGTCATCACTCGGACCACCGTGGGGGCACGTCTTTGAAAGGCTTGAAGCTGAAGGTCGAACACCAGCAGAAAATGGCGACGCTACGAGACAGTTCTTGCAGCATGCATAAGACGTTCCTTTGTCTTTATTATTACAACCATTTGCACTGTTTTCCCAAAACTGTCTAGTATAACGTTTTCTTTTCTTTTTTTTCTTTTTAGGACGTCGAGAAAGGAATGCGGAGTGCCAGGAGCATCTGAAAGACATTTCTGAGCAGGATCCTATGAGCCAACGGAGAGTTACAGCGAATCAATCGCCAAAGATATATACGCTCGCGATCGGCCAGTGAAC
Source organism: Ixodes scapularis (assembly GCF_016920785.2). Taxonomy (NCBI): domain Eukaryota; kingdom Metazoa; phylum Arthropoda; class Arachnida; order Ixodida; family Ixodidae; genus Ixodes; species Ixodes scapularis. The sequence continues at coordinate 128,328,011 of NW_024609880.1, read as the reverse complement.
CGTTTCGCAGATGACCTGTGCAGCAATAGTCTGTCGTATGTCACCAACTCAACCCTGTAAAGCGTGCAGAACCTTCCTCGAAGGCGGAGCATGTCTGGCTGTGGCATCCCTCAGACAGCTCTCAAACCGGTCGTCTGGGGAAAGCGGTTCCTGCAAGTTTCTACCGATTAAAGGCATAGCGATCAAATGGAGGACGGTTTGTTAGAATTCAATAGAATTTGTTCACTTTGGGCATCATCTATCAGCCGAGGCTGCAGGTCTCGCAAATGGTCACGTGTCTCGTTCTTCTTATCACGCTGTGCGTTCATCGAGATACATCGGTGTTTCAAGGGCGCACTTTAAAAGCTTTGTTCGCAGCGTCGAGACTGAGTCTACTAAGCCAAAGGTGCGTCACCGATTCTCTTTCATGAAAACAAAACAATAACGATAAATGGCACAGGAGAGAAGCAGAAAGGAAATGCCTACTTAATTTGCTCGCCCTTCCAGCTCTTTCCCGCCGCCAATTTGCTCAGGTGGCAAGCTTCCAGTTTGTCGTCCTAAACGCCTGCAGCCAACTCGAGTGTCTCGAAGACGTTCGATGGATGACGCCACAAAATCAAACAAGGTCTACAAGGTGTTTCCGAACGCTTTCGGGGGAAAGAAAAAATGAAATAAATGAACCAATCAACGAAGTGCACTGAAACTTTTCGCAAAGGTGTATTTAGGCGGTGCATTTCTCATACTCAAACTTTATAAGTTAAAAAAAAAAAAATGAGCACGAAAAAAAAAAAAACTATTTCTTTACGGACAGGGAGGGAATCGGCGAATAGCATCTGGTTGACGCTGCTACTCACATTGGGGAGTTTTCGTAGATCGCGTTTCCTCCTCCGCTAAGCTCTCCGCAACGAAGAAGTTGCTACTGCGCCTGCGCGCCGATAGCCTTGACCGTAGAGTTCCGGGTATCGTAGCGGATTGCGGAGGGCCGTTGCGGGACGGCGAAAACGATCTACGAAAACTCCCTATTACATATGCTTTGATCCGCTGGATTTGCTTTCGGGTGTTTATTTCGAAGAAGAAATAAGGTTTTAGCGTTATGTTGCGCCATCTGTAAGTAGCAGCGTCAACCAAAAATATTTTACCATTTTCCTCCTCGTGCATAAAAAAGAAAACCTTTTTTTTAAACTTACATTCATGAAATTTGAGTAAGATAAATGCACCACCTTGAAACACCTTTGTGAAAAGTTTCATTGCACTCGGATCATTGGTTTATTTACGCGAACATTTTGTACGCCCGAACAGCGTTCGGAGACGCTGTGTCCATCGGTGGTCACCGCAGGCCCACGGCGGCCATGGTGGCCATCATGAGCGCCGACACGACGCCGAGCGAGGAAGGAGTCGCAGCGCCCCCGCCGGGAGACGCGCACTGGTCCCCGGCAAAACGTCCGACGCACGAGGCGTACGCGAGCACGTGCGGGATGTAGGACTGGTCGTGCGAGCCCGAGAAGAGATGCGCCCAGGGCCCGGTCGCGTACACGGCCACCTCTTCGCCGCCGTGGGTCTCTTCGGTCAACTTGAAGGCCGACCGCTGGATGTAGTCGGGTTTCGCTGCACGACAACACCACCACAAATACGTCAGCTGGGGATACGGACTCTGCTCTGCAAGGATGGAGCTAACACCAGAAACCCAAATTTGACATTCGCCTTCATAGAGCGTAAGGTCGGTCTGCTTTTGAGGTGCAGCGACGCTGGTTTACGCTGCATGTGAGAAATCCCGCCAGTCTTGCGACCGAGTACAACCCACTGATACAAGATCAGTTTTTAAGCCTTTAGCAACGGCTTTCGACCGGATACGCTGCTGCAGCGCTGGTCGTAAGCCGTCACAAGAGGCTTAAAAAGTCCCCAATGTTGGAAAAATTACAGGAGGATAATTAAGACTGTTTACCTGTAGGAATGCGAAACCATTCCTACACGCAGTGCATTCCTGCTACCAGCGCGCCACGTCTTTCTTTCGCACACGGCGCTCCGGCTGTGACATCACACTCCCCCACTGCGCAGGCGCGGTACCTCCGCCGGCTCCACGGCTTCCGCGACGAAGCATCTGCGTTACTGCGCTTTTCTTTGTGTTTTATTTCAGAGGCGCGTCCGCTTTGACCTTGAGCGGCGTGTGCTTGATGACGCGTTGGTGTGACCATTTTTCGGGCACGACGCCGCCGCCTTTTCTCGTAATGGGACATATAAGGTTTTCGCCTTAAAACGGGTCTTTTCTCAGTCGGTTGTAGTCAAACGCAAGTGTGTGAACGGACCTTATAACCTCATGGGTTGCAAGCCAGAAGAGCCGCGTTTTCTACGTCACCCGCCAGCATGCCGCAGAGAGCAGCGGGCCAGAATGGCATCGATCTCTCATTCTCGCTGTTTTAACTGATTAAATAAATATCAACAATAGCATGGTGCTGCGAGTGCACTGTACGGTGCTTAATACACTCGGGGATTTCTTGAAGTGTGATATGGAATGTTAGTATTTATAGTAGGTGACAGGCTAGGAATTGAGATGGAGGCCACGCCTCCAGCACGCGTTTGTTGCCTTTCACCAGGTTTCGGCTGCGCGTGCCACGATCCACAGGCAGAAAGCTCGAGATGGAGCGCCCACTGAAGTCTTAGCCTGGCGCCGACTAGTTCACGAAATGGTGGAACGTTTAACCCAACCGCGAACCTTTGGTGGTCGTTACACGACGAGCAATGCGGGGGAATTCGTTCTTACCCACATCGGCGTTCGTAAAATTAGTCTTGTCCGTAGAGAAGCCTGGTCCGTTGCCATAGGTGAGGACAGTGAAAGGCAGCTGATCGACGTCCGAGTAGCCAGCAATACCTGCAAATTGAACCTAATTAGACAACCTTCTTAACTAAGGCATATAGAACGTTCGGACCTGGCCATTTCTGTCCCTTTTGCGTAAGTGGATTATTTTCTGATCTAATAGTTCCACATCAGACCTTGATATTCTTATGGGGAATATCGCACACTTTTTTGGCAATGCCAGTTGGTAGAGCTAATGCAAGGTTTCGCAAAAGATGCGAGGGTGCGGTATGGTAGAATTTAAGTGAAGCATTCCTAACCTGGTGTCTGTACCTCTTCACATATGAGGGGCAGGTTATCACGCCGTAAAAAAACATTTTTAGTCAGTTTTTATGAAGGGAGGAAGGGTTTGGGCGATAAAGAAACCAAGAATTTCAGCCAAACTTAATACAATTTTCTGCAAGGAACATTCGGGATTGTTGACCGTTACGTTCAACATTCCTAAAGGTTTGTGTTTATTGCCTATATGTAGACTTGTAAAGTAATCCGCTACAAATAAAGGGTACTTGGAATCCGTTACATTTTCAGAAATTTTGTAATTACCACGTTAAATGTTTGCGGCAGTAATCTTTAATGTTTTGTAACAAATATTGGTAACGGATTACTTTAATTACTCGTTACTTAAAAAAAAAAGATATGAACATATAGAAACTGAAGCAATATGAACAAGCCATTCAGTAGCATAAAGATAGCCAGCAAAATCAACCAAATAGAAAATATCGTAAAGAGGAGAATACTCTAAAAAAGAAACATTTCTTGTATGACCGGTTACAAGAACCACTAGAAAAAACGTGTAAGGCATATACAAATATCAGAAAAACAAAGATCAAAAAGACAACGCTGAGTATACAAATATCAGAAAAACAAAGATCAAAAAGACAACGCTGAGTATACAAATATCAGAAAAACAAAGATCAAAAAGACAACGCTGAGTAGACGTTGTCTTCTTGAACAGACGCTCCAGATTTCTAAAGCCGGAGTCGCACTGCTCATACATGATACAAAAGACGGTCTGCAAGCACGAGCCACCTAAATATCCGTGGTTCGGATGCCGCGTGCCAAGTTCTCTCCTTGAACTCATCGCCATGCGGCATTCCAAGCACAGACATCGCAGTGACTCCCTTTCAAATCTGTATGCAGACTGTCGTTTGTACGATATATACACCGTTCCAATATTTACAAGTCCTCATCCCAGCACGCGCGTCGCTGAAAATGCATGCTCCTGGTCGGTTCCATGGAACCGACCAGGAGCACTTCTTGGGAGAGAAGGGCGCCGCCATCTTGAAATATCGTCACTTCCAGTATGGGCGAAAACAATGTTTTGCCGTCGCCACGTAAGCAGATAAACATAACCGTCACCCATTCTCGTTTTGTCTCCCCTTTATTTTTCTACTAGTTGCAGTTTGAAACGTTTTAATATTTTTTCGTCACCCATATCGGATATGCCTTCTTGGCGGCCGGGGGTGAGAATAACCGGAAAAGGTCCATAAGCAGTGTGACCCCGGCTTTAAAGTGTAGCTGTGTCCACGCACGTTCCTATTTGCAAGCAGGGTCATGCGAGGGATGGCAAATGCCCGAAGCGGGCGGTAAGAAGCGAAGGGGAAGAGAGGGTGTGAAGCAGCGCTCGCCCACCCTCCGTTTACTGTTAGCATACTTCATTTCGCTAGGGATTGAGCCCCCGCGCCCCAGATGATCAGTGGCCCCAAGAGGAGGAAGAACTTTCGCTACAGAAAGCTATCGAGGTCGTCATTCACGGGGCGGCAGCGGAACCATTATCACTAAAGGGGCCTCCATTTGCATACGCTCTTACGTGTAACGACAATCGATTCAAAATAAAAGGTAAGACTACACCGAGTCAAGGAAATTTGTAAGATTAACGCACTTCCGCCGTGTTTTCAAATTCTTCTTTCGTTTTTTTAGTACTATTAATATACCGTCCCCAATTGAAGCCATTTTAAGAAAGAAGAAAGTACACGAAAAAAATGTGATCGAATTGAACGCCACCAAAAAACCTCGACTTCGAAGAAGCATTCCAAGAGACGAAAATACAACGTGTCTGTACTCTGCACCAATGCTTTGTCCATACCAACTACGCGCACCGGCCCGATATCTCACCGAGGATGTTTGTGCCTCGCTGTGGGTAGCCTCCCATGGTGAAGGTATGCGAGTGATCGGCCGTGACCACGATCAGGGACTCTTCCGGGTCCAGGAGCTTGTAGGTGTCCGAGACGGCCTGGTCGAACTCGAGGGCCTCCTCCAACGCCGAGCCGCCCATGCTCAAGTGGTGCGCCTGATCGATCCTGCCACCTGAGCCAAACAGATGGCGATAATCGCTCGTCATACAATGTACATACGTAAAAAAGAGTAAACCTATTTGTGTACCAGTTTTTCTGCGCACTGTGATAATCATCAGTGAGTTCACTTGACCGCAGACCACTCAAACTGAAGAAATCTACGGGAAATTGCGTGGCCCAACTAAAAACGTTTCCGCCAATAATTGCATCTTGCGAATGTGACACTCGGCATGAGTAAAGCGTGTAAGATGTCGCGCTGAGTGTCACAGCAGGGGCCTCAATTTTCTAGAAAAATTTTTAGAAACACCCTTGGAGCGACCATATGTTGCAATACTGGCAATTGCACACTCGTGCTCGTGTCACTCCCTGTATATGTCCCCCCGTTTTGTAACTTTCTATAACAAAGAACGAGCTCGGGAACAACCGGACGCGTGGACGCGCTCTCTTTCTCTCTTTCTTTCAGAAACATACACGCAGACACACTCACACAAGCACTTAATTGTGTCCCACAGCCACCGCAAGGGTTTGAACCAGCACGGTCAAAGGGTTTATACGAACAAAGAAAATCGCACCAGACAAAGATAGGAGGTTATAGAGCAAATGACCTTATGCAATGAGGCTCTTGCTTGCTTTTAATTTTATTTAATTCTGATTCTTAAAAGATCGCCTGAGTGAAAGAGAGAGAGAGAGAGAGAGATCATTAGTGATTCTAATTCGGCATCATAAGAATTATTAAACATTACTAAAATTAAGAAGCGCAAAAGACAAGGACAAGAAGGACACAACACAGGACAAGCGCTTGTCCTGTGTTGTCTCACTCTTGTCCTTGTCTTTTGCGCTTTTTAATTTTCGTAATGTTTGACCAACTAGGCCGACAAATCATTCTGCTAGAATTATTAAAGACGGTCACTCACCTTCGACGAGAAGAACAAATCCGTTGGGAGCTCTGCTCAGCATGTCCACTGCAACCTTGGTCATTTCTGGTAGGGTCGGCTTAGTGGTGTTGGCCTCGCTCCTCTGAATCACGTACGGCACGTGGCTGTTGTCGAAGAGACCTGGGCGGTGTGGTGTATAAAATATTACGATTAGTTCGGTTCAACATCGGGTTTTATGTTCCACGTTATCTTTGACGACCGAGCTGTAACTTAAGAGTTTTGTATGAGCCGCATAGTAAAAACAATTCCCAGTCTGTAATTCACTGAATTTACGTAACGTTTCCTCAAACTTAAGTTCCTAGTTAGAAAACACTTATCAACCTTATCATTGTTTAAAAAAAAGCAAAGAAAACACGTTGATCTCTCCATATCTACACTTAATTTCTACCCTTTCGTTGTCTACAGGCGTGCTACCAGATGGCTTGAAAGTAAATTAACGTTGTAACTATCCACAAAAGTTATTCTAAGAAGGAAATCTCTAATTACAGACCTATTTCATTAACGTCTATTCAATGTAAGATAATTGAACATGTATTTTTTAATTCAAAGATGATGTGTCATCTAAAGGTAAACAATTTAATTATAAATGAGCAACACGGTTTTCGTAAGGGATTGACTTGTACAACAAATCTTGCGGAATTTTTTCACGAATAGGTATCTGGTATTGACGAATGCAAACAAAAGAACTCTATTTGCTAGTACTTCTGCAAAGCATTTAACACGGTTTCCCACTTAATTCTTCTCCAAAAACTTAAGCTGCTCAAACGAGATTCAACTGTTATAAAATGGTTTGGAAGTTATCTGTCCCAGCGGCGCCAGTGTCCGGTTTTCAACGGCAAACGGTCTGATTACGTTGATGTAACATCTGGAGTCCCCCAGGAACAACCTTGGTTTTAATTTATATTATTAACATTTCTAGCCAAATAACATGTCATTTACGACTGTTTACCGATAATAGTGTTTTGCATAGAAGCATTACAAGTGAACAAGACGCAGGACAATATACCTATTGCTAAATTACCGAAGCATCGAGGAGAATGCAGGGATTGGTGTTCCACGCGCCGCACGTGCTGGCCTCAGCAGTAGTAAGTTTTCTAAAGCAAATACCTAAAACAAATTGGATCTTGAACGCGCGTTCGTCAAAGCTTTATTTTGATTATTTACTTTGAATCTTCTATACGAGGAAGGCGTGCGCGTGTGGCGCGTAGAACACAAATCCCTGCATTCTTCTTGATGCTTCCGTAATTTAGAAATACATATATTACAAAGGGACCTGATACGTGTTGAAAGCTGGTGTTGTAAATAGAAGATAAATCTGAATCTAAAAAAGTGTGTCCGTGTAACTTTTTTACGAGTAAGAAAAAAAATAATATCAAATATTCCGTGAATAACTACTTCATCGAAACAGAATGTACGTACAAGTATCTGGGTGTTACGTTGTCGATCGACTGTTCATGGAACGCTCAAGTTGACGATGTAACGACGATGTCACGACGATGTCAGGGCATTGAACTTTAATCAGCAAAATTTAGAATGTTCCGAAACCAGCTTGAACAAAACGGCATATATTTGACATGCGTCAGACCATTCCTAGAATATCTGTGCGTTGTATGACACCCTGCACTTAAATATCGAATTGAAAAACTATAAAAAATCTAAAATAGGGCATCGAGGTTTGTTCTGGGACGATGCGGGCAAAATGATAGTTGTACTGACATGAAAAAAAAAAAAAAAAGGAATTGCTCTTAGTTTGACGGAACAAATACAAGTTGAGAATTGCTATTAGACCGACGGAGAAAATGAAGCTGAATATTTATAATCAATATTTAATGGCAGAATGGGTATTGTACTCCGTTCCAGCTTAGCTTCGATCGTGGCCAAAGCTACGGGTCGCCGGATCCAATCAAACGCCGGCGATGACAGGACGCGACTTCGCCCGCGCTTCGTATGTATATCCCTCCGCGAGGACCCTGCGCAGAGGTGCCGAGGAGTCGAAGAGAGACATTGCGTCTGCTGGGATGATTAAAAATGTTATTTCGAGTTCTGGGGTAAAACTCCGGTTCATTACGGTGGCTCTTGGGCTTCGCAGAGGGCCGTCGCACTGCCGGCAGAGGAAAACCATGGCTAGAACACGGAAGTTGGTAGGTAAGGTTCAGTGCCCAGAGGTGTCTTCTTCTCTGTCGCGGTGCCGTCAGGAGCCCGCGGAAAAAGAAGTTGAGCGAGCTCTCTGGGTAGACTGCAGCCCTGTCTCCGATTTCTAGTCAAGCAGCGCACTCTCTCCGCAGACGCATAACAGCAACAAAAGCATAGCGCGTCTCTCCGGTCGCACTGGAATACGCGTTTTCTCGGCGCTCGACCCACACCGCGTGGTTTTGCCTCTCACCACCACCTTGACACCCGATTTGGACCCGGTTTTTTCATCGCAGAGCGTTTCGCGCCGTCGGTGGATCAATTTTTCGTTGATTTCCCAACGTCTATTAGCTCCGACGTTCGTTGAACAACTTCGAGGTACGACGCGGTTTGGGACTCCCGGCGAAAAAGAGTGCAGATTGATCACGATCTCGCGCCTGAACACCCTGGAGCCCAAACTTGCCTCACTTCTTATCTTGCGTTGTCGGTGGAAATTAGGAAAATAGAAAACCCGGGGATGTCCAACAACTTGGCGAGGAAAGCGTTGAACTTGAAGCCCACAACTCAACCGCTAAGAACACACGCACAAAGAAAAATGAAAAACGTGTAGTAGTTGCATCAATGTTGCCAGCATATAGGCGTTTTTCGTCGAAGCATACTCATTACTATATTATGAAGAGCGTGGAACGTAATACTTCTTTTTTATGATTAGTTCTTAGCAGGACACAACTGGAAATTTGTCCAATATTTGTGCACGAACAAAGTATTTCTAAAAGTTTACTTTTGCGAACTACTTCGGGATGCGTACGAACGCTCTTTTCGAAATGGTGAACTGTTCCCCAGTCTCTGGCTGATCGGGGAGCTAAGCTGAAACGAAGTATAACAAATATATTTAATTAAAAAAAAGGAAAGTACTTATTTTTAGTTGAACCGACTATTGTTCTAAATTAAGAGAATGTTGTGCCAGAACAAATATGTGCTCAAATACTTTCTTATTTTGTTAAGTTCATTTAGCAATGGAAGCAGCTGACAGGGGAGCGGTGTGCTCTGCAACTGAAGAAATGTATTTTTCAGGTTTGTAACTCCCCTGCAGTAACGCCTTCAGGCAATTGGGGGCGGGGGTAACTTCTGATTATAGAATACAGGTCACTTTCTGATTCTACGCATTTTGCTATTTTCTATTTAATGTATTAGGGTTGTGCACCGAAGAATTTTTAAGTAATTGGTTACTTTCGATCGATTAGTAATTTAGTCAATCTTTCTATGTTGAGGCTGTCAGAATGGTTAAGGTATCGCGAGGGTATAAATATAACATTGTACCTTTAGAAAACAGTACCCAACGTGAAGTTGGATGAGATTTGAAGAGCACTGCGATGTGATTTATAGAGCACAGTACGCGGCGAAGCTTCCTTTTACGTAGTGAAAATGTGTGCTACATTTGAACGAGTTAATATACAGTAGTAATGTTACTAAATTGCTGCGTCTATATTGTTCGCCCGGGTCCCCAAATCCCGCAGCCTGTTCCCAGAGACCCATTCCAACGCCACTTAGAAGACAGGGCCTGTGCATCACGTCATCGAGTGGACACCCGACCCGCCTCGAGAGGCGAACACGTCGAAGCTCTACGACAGTCGCGGCGTGCCAGCGTTCCGCTCGTTCTGAGACTCTGCAAGACGTGCTGGCGACCCACTGGTGATGACGCTTGGGGCAAGTTAAGGGCCCACGCCTTGTCTTCTAGGTGTTAACGCTCACCGAGCAGGTAGTCTGTCTTCTGCGGGTTCACGCTGAGAAGTCCCTGCTTGTTCCAGACGTAGGTGGCGTTCCCTTCGCTCTTTCTGGCGTCCGTCCATTCCTTGATGAGGTTCTTGCCGTCCGTGCGCTGTCCCGGCTTGCCCTCTTCGTCCATCATGTTCTTGTCGAGGAAGACCCGGCGACCGCCCCCCAGAATCACCTGGAAGGGAGCCGTGAAAACACGTATCGAGGATTAGAACCCTGGTAGCAAAAGAGGTTCTAAAGGACCGCCCAATAAATATTCGAGCTTGTTTCGAAGGAAAAACGTTTCTCAATTGCCGGCCAACTAAGGACCTAAAAAATGTATTTATAATCGCTAAAAGCTTAAAATAATTCTGGGCATAGAGAGTCTTCAACGTCTAATTATCTTTTTTGTATTGCCTCGTGTTGTCTTACTTCGTCTTGGTCGTTGTCGCTCTCTGCATATTACACTTTTTAAAATATGAACCAACTATGGTAGCCCTACTAACCACTTTCCTGCGTCTAATTATCGCTCGGCAGCCAATGAGCTCGCGGCATTAGCTGATGAGAACCCCGATGGACGAATCACGAAGACAGGGGCACGAACATTATGCGGAACGCAAGTTCTTGCCTGCTTCTTTCGCAGGGGTTGCGGTGGCGTCAGAACGCCGAGCACTGATTGGCTCTGATTGGAAGGATGGGGGTAGATCTCTATATGCAAGCTGCCTCGAGGTCTATTCACTATATTTCCAATCCGAGCCAATCGGAGCTCGGCGTTGTTCTGACGTCACCGCAACCCCTGCGAAAGAAGCAGACGAACTTGCGCTCCACTTAAGCCACGCTCCGCGTGTCTTAAACTGTCATTTCTTTTTTAATAAACGTTGACTTTTTTTATAAACGTTTTTTTAGACTTTTTTTTTTTATAGACGTCTCATTTTTTTATAAAGTGACAGCGCAGAAGCCTATACAAATTCGCAAAGAGTACTTCGCATCCTAGGACCGTATGGAACATTTAGTATGTGCTTGAATGTATGCGGCTCAGACCTCCTAATATCGTGCCCAATCTTAACGAATATTTTGGGCTAGTTACGCGGAATAATTTTGAGGGCGCAGTGCACCCCCGAGGGTACTCTCTGGAAAACACCTGGATTCCTAGCAGTGTTTGTAGGCGTTACCGAAAAAAAAACGTACCTAAATACGCTACTCGTTACTCACTAACGAAAGGAACGCGCTACGGACCCACGTCACGTCAAAAATAAATGAACGCGGTACCGTTACCGATAAAAAGTAACACAGGTTACTTTGGCGTTACTTTTTTGTGCATGAATTGAAAACGTTTTACTGTTTGACGCCACAGTTAGAAGCGCCACATTTCAAGAAAATGCGAGTGTTTTCGTGGGTAAAAGAGACGCAAAATCTTGAAGGAATGTAGGAGAAGCGCTAGTATTCATTCAACTCTGCGCCTGGAGGCTCAAAAAAAAATTTTTTTTTTTTGAAGTGTAACTTTTTTTGTAAGTCTTGGCAACAAGATGTAGCAAGTAACGTAACTACGTTTTCCGATACTGTTTTGACAATGTAATGAGCGCGTTACCACGCTAAAAATAATGCAACGAGTGCCCGCCAACACCGGTTCCTAGAAAGCGAGCTAGAGAATCCATGCTTTGGAGGAATGTACGTCCAAACTTCACTTGTTTACCCCCTTCCTCGTAACATCTAAAATGTTACTAGAACGACGTGGAATCAGAACTGACTCACGCAGAAACGAATCGAGAAGTATACGGCTCCTTGCAAGCCTGAAAGCCAAAAAACTTAATACTACCTTTCAGCACCAAGAAACACTCGCCTGGCTGGTCTGTTCGCCAACATGATTAGAACTTATGTGTAAGCACTGAGAACCTGAGAAACGCGGGGCGTGCAAGTCACGAGCCTTTAATGGCCGTTCCGTAGTCAATTAAGTTGCGCACAGGAATGTCAAAGGACGAAACAGGAAGCGTGAACATTTCAGACTTGTAGGGCACTCATTACAAGTAATCAAATGACTTGTAACCTATTACTTTTTGGAGGAAGTTGGTAATTATTCGATCGCATTTATTAGGAAGTAATTGCGAGAGTAATCTGATCATTCTTCAAAGTAATAAAATTACTCGTATTTCTTTGTGCCCTTTTCTATGGGGCCTTTTGTTTGTACACGTCCTACTAAAAACAAATCACCAAACAAAGTCTGACAGGAGGATGGTTTACCGAAACTGGTCATTAAAGAGATGACTTTATAATTCGGCGATAATAATCCAATAATAGGCAGCACAAGAGACCCGTTCTGAAAGCGGCAGAAAAATCTGACTTGAAAAACTAAAGTAACCGAAAAAGTAACGTTTAAGTTTTCTCGTGTAACGACCAAATAATTTCCTCTTCAAGTAATCGAGTAATCTAATTGAGTTAACTGAGAGTAATTGTAATCGATTACTTTCTTTTTCAAGAAACGCATGCAAGACAACATAATAAGTTCTGTCCTGCGTTTCTCAATGGTCTTTTGAGCCTTTCTCACAAGCAAGGAAGGTCGTCTTTCTTAATCCCTCTTTTAGGTGAGCGTTTCAAGCATCGGGCGACCCTTCTCAAACACCCGTTAAATTCGATAAACAAATCATTTTCGTGAATCTTAGAAATATTCGACAATTCGTAATAGCCGCATCTTTGCACAGCCTCGACGGCCAAACTTTTGGGAGGATGAGGTCCTTCTGTGTAAGTCGTTAAAAATATTCCTACGAAAAAAAAAAAAAAAAATGTGGGTCCAGAACAAATATTAATTAATGTTTTCCCAAACATTAGAGTTTTATAAATTTTACGAGCGGAGACACACTGTGGCTAGCATAATTAGAATTTAAAATACCAGCCTCCAACATGTAGATGAATTCTAAAAACATATGGCACAACTGTAAGCCACCGGCGCACTACTCAAACCTTCAAGCAGTATCGCTTTCGCCAGCGTTTATCATAAACCTCCCGCAAAAAAAAAAAGAAAAAAAAAGAGTAGTCATTTGCTTTTGTTGTAGAGTCCTGCCCGTCAAACCAAAAAGAAAAAGAAAAGAAAAAAGAACAAGCTGAGTACGTGTTTACGCGAGTCATGGGAAACGTATCTGCGTGCAGCGCGGGCCGTCAAGCTATCCGATCGGCTTGCAATACCTTGTGTAGCCTCCCACACACCTGCGCATCTATGGTGTGCGCTGCTGCGATAAAAATGCGGGGAAACGCGGCCGAGCGTGGATCAGCAAGAGCAGTAGGGACCCGGGAAAGGGATGCGCAGACGTTTTCACTCTTCCATCATTCCACGTGTGCTCTATACAGAGCGAGCACGTAAGCGATAAACGTGTCTGCTATCTTATCAATAGCCTCCCAAAAAAACGAAACGCTAGCTCTTTGGAATTCCCCTCTGCCCAGGCACGAGGACTTCACGTTCGCTAATCTACGCCCAACGGGTCTTTCGATAAGCCCATAGCACCAAGGAGTATAGCTGCAGTTACACGCGTTAAACGTGCTGGCGTCTGCAGCAGTACCTGCGTAAACGCAAATCCCTCAAACACCTGACACTTCCCACGTCAACGCCTTATTTTGATTACTTACTTTGAATGTTCTATACTGACAAGGAGAGTGCGTGCAGCGCGTGTACCTAAGTTCTTAGCATTCTCCCGCGTGCTTGGGTAGTTTGGCAGAAGGCCTATTAGCAGCGAGATGTTTTGGTGGCGCCCCCCTACGGTTCCCTTCCGTGACGTCATTACCTTGCGAACAACAAGTTCTATGGTGTTTGGAATGAGCATGGTGGAAGCTTGAAATCATTGCGCTCTAAAACAAAAACTGCCAACACCCTCAAAATTGAAGTTCTTATATTACTCTCCTTTCCGTCGATGAGAAATCCTTTGCTGACGTCATAGTCAGCATTTGGTCAATCGTGGAAGGCCAACTACATGTCGAAGCTTTCGATCGCGCACGTCGCCAATACTGCTGTGTCCTGAGAGGACGAAGAATATTGAAATTTTTCACCGCGCATTTTCGAACCTACTTTCACGGCTTCGTTTTTTGGCCGCCAGGCGCTGTGAAACTTTGGTTCGTTCAACAAGACTGGCGAGCGAACAGGCCGCCAGAGCTCTTTGTTCTAGAAACTATATGTGCTGTAGATTTTACTGCAGACACCAATAGTCGTTTGCACCTCAAAAACCGTAGTCAAAAAAGCTCGGTTCCTCGCGAAGCGTTAATAATAGCCACCTTTTATAACAGACATAAAATGTTGTGTATACATTTAGAAACGATTATTTGTTATTTTATCAGAACTTGCGCATATAAAACCCAACAAGCATTGTTTTTTTTGTTTTTTTTGTGAAAGTTCATTTTCAGGAACTACTTGGCGCAGCGTTTAAAAAAATACGCAATAATTTTTTTTCGCCATGTCTACACTTTTTTAGTGACTAAAAAAATAACAGTCCAGCATGCAAACAAAAAATCCACTTGATCAAGCTTGCCACTTCCACAAGCGAGACAGAAGTGCGCGCCAAGCGCATTGACATTTCGAATGACAGCTGCTATAATCCGTTTCGCACCAAGTATGAGCGCACTTTGTGCGTATCACCGGCTAAACCAGTCACGCAGAGTGAATATGATGCTGGGATTTTTTTTTTTTTTTTCGTGTGGATTGGTTTACTTGATAATAGTAAACGAACAAAGACGACGGGCACCATGACGAAGCGTTTTTGGCGCTAGTTGATATCGTAGCGTCGACTGCGGTAGGACTTGAAGTAAAACGAAGTACGTACGTCCAGGCCAGAGCCGTATATTGGAAGAGTTTGGCCAGTGGGTGTGGCGACGAAGGCGCCGGAGAGGAGAAAAGTAAATGAAAGGGAGGAGAGCGCCGAAGGAGCGAGAGAGAAAGAAGGGAGCAGAGAGGAGACGACCGCCATTTTTGAGCAACGCTGTCGGAGACTGGTCGGAGAAGAGCACTGCTGAGGCTACGCGTCGTCTGCTACGGGCCGACTTCTTTTTCGCCTGAATAAAAGTTTGTGGCCATACGCCGAAAAATCTTCATTTATTAGCTTTTTAACCCACCGAGGAATAACATAATGTCATTTTCTTGCCAGAGCCAGCGATATAAAAGGCAATAATCGAGATTTAGATGCCGATCCCACGCATTCCGCCAGGAGAATAATCGAAGATGGCGGCCCTCCCCGCTCAGGAGGGAGCAGCCGAGAGTTCACGCGCATGCGCTCATGCCTCTCGCTCTAAGCCGCGTGCTGATTGGCTCACTTGGGAGGAGAGCGTTACGGCGGCGAGATCATAGACTGACCAAACTCTCCCCATATACGGCTCTGGTCCTGGCCATTAACCATTTATCAGTTGAAGCTTGAACATCGTTCGAGTGTCCGGTTTTCCCGACTAAACTAGGTGGAATCTCATCTGTCGAACTTGACACAACTTGAAGTGGTTGCTGATAAGCGAGCCGCGTGTACATTCTGTACTGATACTGACAATCGGCAACTCCCATCGACTGACCGCGCCGTGTGTGTTTCGAAAGGGAGATGGGCAAACTTGATCCTCAGAAGACGCGACTCATACGATCGCGAAGGCTGCATCTCGTTGCGCAGCGGGATGAGCAAAACTGGGGATTTTTTGTAACTCTAATCGAACGGCGGAGCTCTGTGACAACTCGCCCCTTGTTTAATTTTGAAAGTGAGCGTAGCTAGGCCGCGGCATGACGCTACGGAATAACCTAGGAACCATCATTTCCTCCCCTGAAGCATAAGTTTCGTCATGCTTGTTGTTCCTTAATGAAAAAAAAAAGTATATACCGAAAGTTTCATTTGTTGCATTTCTTTAAAAAGCCGCATGCTCCACTTTGTTTCCCTTCTAGCAAACCGAATACTATAACTCGTCGTCGATACAAACCATCATATACACAAACAAAAAGAAAACCCGATATCAGAACTGTTTTCACAGAGCATCAAGTACACCCTCCTCTCCGCACGAATCCCAAGAAAAATAGCGCTATGGTTAGCGCAAACTGCGTTCTCTATCAGCTCAACATCCTTCACTCTGAGTTACAAGAATGCCTTATACCAGCCAACTCTCTGAACTGCATCAGAAAGTTTTACAAGAAAACATGATCCTACAACGTATAAAAAAAAAAAAAAAAGATGTAGGCAGTTTATCGGTGTATAATGCGATTCTTTCCAAAACCTTTGGCCACAGAATACGTTAGCATTACACCCTTTTTAAAAGTTCGTCAAGCAACACAGGCGGATGCCATATTTTGCGCACGGCTTCTGCGCGAAGCGCGGAATTCGATCCGAGTTGAACGCAGCACTTTGACGCAGCACTCGTGTAGCAAGCATGCGGAGCTGAGTACTCGCCGAGCGCTGGAGTAGCACTCGTGTCAAATGCATTCTCAGAGTGCATGCCCAAAATATGGCGGCCTCGGATCATTGGCGCAGTAGCCGCTGGAGGGCGCGCACTTTTCAAAAGAGATACTCAAGGCGAAATGCACGGAAGGCCTCTGGCTTTAGGACAGAAGTCCGACCGGTTTTCCGGTATTCAAACTTTGAATAAGGTGCAACCCCGGAAAAAAAAAAATTAATACGGTGTCTGGAGGAAGTCTTCAACTGGAGTGCATAGAGGGTCCTAACCCGCCCGTACATCGAAGGTCGTCCCAAAATGACAACAAATGACGTCACAAAAGCCGGCGTGTCTTTGCTGTCGGATGTCGCGATCCTGGCGGTTGGTGCTAGAAGTTCCGACGAGCAGTATGCTCGAACGCGAGGGTCGTTGTGGTCATAAAGTCTCGACTGCCGACTGCCAAGGCTTCCGTGTACTGTCAAGCTAGGGAGAGACCTGTAGCAGAACAAGCGTCTGCCACATGCAGCACCGCTGTTGTCACACCTCCAGGATTACGGCCGGACATCATACAAAAGAGAGTGGGGACACCATCTGAGGCGGTCTTTGTATGAGTCATGTGACATGACTCATGTCACATTGGTAGTACGAAAAGTCTATGCAGACATGTCCGAAGCATACATATGCCTGCCGCGCTTCGAAAGTGCTTGACGCGTATCTGCAGATTATTCCGCCATCATGTCCGTATACAAGCAGTGCGAATGCGACTTTATGGCGTCGTCAGGCGGAAGTCGAGAGACGACTTTGTAGAACACGGTAAGCACACCAGTCGAAGACGGGTTTCGGACCTCGTGTCAGATACACCCGACTGCCTTCCAGCAAACGTTCGTTCGGAAGGCGGTAATCTACTCACCTTGTATCCCTTCCCTGGCGACGAGTGCACTAGCTGGTAGGCGATGTCCTTGGCGTCGCAGTCGGGAGGCACCGCGGCCTCCCAGTTCCGATGTCCCGAGTGGCTGTAACTCGCGGCCGGGGTGGCGTGCGTGACACGGGTCGTGGTCACGATGCCCGTCCACAGGCCGGAGTCCTGAGCCCACTGCATGATGCTCGACAGGTGGGTGCTCGTGTCGCTGTGGCACTGCCCGCTCTGCGAAGGAGCACCAGGTGCAGGTTTGTGATGTTGGCGCAGGAAAGAGAGATCCTGTACCTTATTGGCGGCCTAACCCTGCCGTATCATTTTGCCTTTCTGAGTTTGAAGTCGAATAATAATATAAAGCGCCGTGTTTTTAAGTCTTGTTTTGTTGCCGACCTTTGCACAATCCAATATTTGAACTACCGGTTTGTGCACCGCGAAGTAACCTTCTAATGGAAGCGTATACAGAAATAGCAAGTAACTAAGCACTTTGATTAATACTTTTTTTATTAAGAAAATGTTTCCGCATTGAAGAGTTCTCGGCTGCGGTCACGCCGAGAAAGTTCTAGTTTGATACTCAGAGGCATGAAAGCGTATTCAACGAATTCACGGTTAAGACAGATCAGAACCACTGGCCCCTCACTTTAACCCTGGAGTCGACTCCCAGCGTCTCGTAGTTGGCCTTGACCCCGCACAGGTAGGCCGTGGCCGTGTTGGCCGAGTCCGACGTCTGCACGTCCAGCCCGTACGTCCTGGCCAGAGACAGATGCGGGAAGATGTCCCAGGATAGGACGCTCTCCTCGCCGCTCCGGTTGCTCAGTCGCTGGCCCTTGTAGATGCGCGCCGCCGTCACCGTCGGAATGCCCATGCCGTCTCCCAGGAAGAGCACCACGTTCTTGGCTCGTCCGACCTTCACCTGGTGCCTGAGTCGTCCATCGATTCCTGAGGCGCCCAGCTTGTACCAGTGGTTCTTGTCGGCTGCCAAAGTAAGAGTCGATGTTGTTTGGATTCCTAGCACATAAAGCACGAGTGCATTTCAGAAAGGTAGAAGGGCTGACAGTGCAGCGAATGCGACAAGTTCTCTATACTTCATTCCACTCTAATACCGTCGTTACACAAAGCCGCAGTTACCTGGATAACGTTCTGTGGAGTCCATGCTATAGGAGCGCACGTGCGCTTGCACGAGCACTCTTCACTTCCTCTGAAATAGCTGTCTGAGCTGGTGCTGGCCAGAGCGCCGCGACGGCAGAAATCGCGCCGCTCTAGGGCCAAAACCGCTGCATGTGAACCAGGCTTGAGAGTATAGAGGGCCGCCCACACTAGCGAGAAAACGCGCGTGGCACGCCGATCGCGGCAAGTAACAAAATGTCGCCGAAGCACAGTCAGCGCCACGAGCGCGTGCAGAGACACGCTCTTTATCTTCCCGCTTAACCGATTTATCGGCGCGCCGGGCGCGTTTTCTCGCTAGTGTGGGCGGCCCTTAAAGCGGTATCTGTTTTGAAGCGTAGCTGCAGTTAACTGGCAACTCCGGTCGAAAACGAAACCAAAATAAATGACTCGTGGCACGGAATATGATCACAGTTAAAATGTTAGAGTTTCAGTAGGTCGTGTTTTCAGGCCACGCCATTTGTAGAGGGAGCTCGCACTGCCACGTTGATACATACTCTGAAGCGCGCGCCCGTAGTGGTACCGGGTCTTTCAAAACGATTTGCTCTAACTCCCTAGAATACGTCGAAGTGAAGCCGTGTACTCCACTGAAACCGATTTTAAAGATGCGACCACCTAGCTTCTAGTCAAACAACACTGGGCGACGTGCACCGCAGCACCCCCGTGACGTCACGTCGCGGTGGTGCTGCGGCTGATTCCGTCCGTTGCACCGCGTATTTCAGCACCCCCGTGACGTCATGCCGCGGCCGTAGAGCCAACGTTACTAGATTACCTCAGTTGTGGAACTCCCGTGGAAGGGGGTCAGTCCGCCTTCCGCCGTTCGAAGCGCCATCTAGATTTGCGTTTACGAACTGTGCGTTCCATACAGTACGGTGGTGCGCCATCTAGAGACGCTGCGCTTCGAAACGTACGTATCCCATAGAATACACTGCAGTTACCATAGCAACCGTCCGGCGCGTCGAACGACGGGAGGCGAGTCGTGGTGAGTGAGGGGGGTACTGCTCGTGGTATGCAGCGTCTATGAGCAGTTCCGTAACTGAGTTAATCTAATAACGTTGACCAGTGCGGAGCGGAAGTTCGTCTGCTTCTTTTGCAGGCGTTGTGATGACGTCAGAGCGCCCAGCTCTGATTGGCTCTGACTGAACTATAGTGGGTAGATATTCAAAGCAAGCGTGACTTGAGGTCTACCCGCTATCCTTCAATCAGAGCCAATCAAAGCTCGGCGTTCTGACGTCATCACCACGCCTGCAAAAGAAGCAGACGTGCTTGGGCTCCGCATAGCTCGAGCTCCTTTACTCTGAACCGTGTCTTTGTAGCGAAAGCGCCTGTTCTGTGAAAGCTACGTTTCAAAGACGTGACCTTTTGCCTGTAGCCCTCGCGGACTTGTCACCTCCTCACAGCGACAGCAGACGTTCCGCGAAGATGTAACTTTTTCAAAAGCCAAGTCTCGCAGTAAAACGTCCCTGCGCACAGGATTTTTTTTTTTTTTTATTGTACTCAAAGTTTGGCAACTTAGTGGGAACCTCCTACTGTTCGCCGTAGTTGGTGGTTTACGTGTTTTGCGGGAAGGCGAACTCGCATAGTTTTTTTTTTTCTTTTTTTAGATTAGAATCTTTTTTTTTTTCTTTTTTTCGCGCAGCTTTCGTTAGCGTTTTCCAATGATTCGCAGCCCCCTAAACATGCCTGCGTATCACGCTTTCCCGCAGAATCGTTGGTGGGCCAATCTTTGCTATTTACGGAGCGCGTTTAGGGAACGAAGGGGCACAAGAACTGTTTTGCTCGAAAACGCAATTCGCGCGGATACAGTGAGTGAGTGAAACTTCGTGTTCATTACCCTTGTGCTGATTTCATATTTCCGATACAAACTGCCTTTACGCCTCTGTCATTCGCTCGGGACGCTCCGTACAGACCGCGTGCTTTCCAAGAAAGTCGCCGGCATTTTCATGCTAGAGTGTGAGCGTGTCCTCACGCGAACAGCCGCTTTCCACACTCGAATGAAGGGGTTCATTCGTCCGATGGCGTGCAGCCTCGCGCGACGAGCGAACCGCCCTGATGCACAGGACGGAAGTCACGGAACCAGCGAATCGCTATAGGTTCGCACGTCTATTTGTTTTGTTTTCAAGTTTTGAATCATGCCACATTTGAGCTGAAACACTCCACCCACGCGTGTGAGGACCAGAACCACTGTCCCTGCACGGATATAAAATATTTCGTAATGCACGATTTACGCGCTCGGGAGAAAAATAGACCCTCGGACTCCTTGTTTTGGCACTCTTGCTATGGTCTTCTAAAAGCGAGGAATGCTTCTCAAAGACCCCCCCCCCCCCCCCCCCCCCCCCCATTCCGAGGTCTGTCCGTCTGTGCATTTGTCCGCTGAATTTAGCGGGGAAATTAACGTCACGTGAAATCACGACTTGGCACCGTGAGGTCACGTGACGTGACATCATAGTAACACGTTACATCACGACTCGACACTGCGACGTCATTTTCTCCGCTAAATTAAGCGTGAAAACTAAAAAACAACTTGTTCTTCACTTCCCGAAAATATACTGCCTTTTGAAGAAATTGAGACGATCGCTCCCTAAACACTGCATTCCATGCAATATACATCTTTCGAGATGAACGGCGCTGCCAAAGTTTCTTATATTTTGTCTTGTAGAGTTACTTGATCATGGAGTCCAAATGCGACTCGTGCTCATTCGTGAATCGATCACCGGGCAAGAAGCGGAAAACAAAGCCCGTCGCATCGGCACCACTCGAAGAAAACAGGTTCTGAGCCGTGCGCAGTACGTGTGCATCCCACACGTACTTCGTGGCTAAACGGAACGGCTTGGCACGACACAGCCCTAGAGCTGTTTCATCATGTTAAATGCACATGAAGCCACACTGCGCGGCAAAGCTGCCAAGGGTGGATAATCTTCCCGCGTTTATCTGGCCCACTTCAGCGCCATACTGGCATCATGTGCACTAGACATAATTTACGCTGAACGCGAAGAAAAAAAAAAAGAAAAAAAAGGTTGTAAGTGTTCTTTGTTTTGTTCTTCGTGTTTGAGGATTTTTTGCTTTTGGCCACACGGTCTCAGATGGAAATGTTAGCCCAAATTCTGAGAAATAAACAGGGTGCATCGTGGAAAGTGAGTGCGAAAATAAACTGCCTATCGTAGAAAGTTTAGACTTTTGCCGCGTGTATAGGCGTTTTAGTACTCAGCATAATTGTATCTAAAATTAAGAGAGAGAGAGAGAGAGAGAGAGAGAGAGAAAGAGTTCCGATAAAAAGAAAACGAAAAAAAACATGGAGATAAAGCTAGCCTAATGGTTCTAATTGGCTACTTACAAATTTCGAAACAGATTTTAGAAATTCATCAAATGTCGGTGAGATGAGTCGGTGAATATAGAGACACATATCTCGCCAAAACGTAGTCACCTTTGCAATTTTGCAAATATAAAAATAAAGAAGACGTTAGCGTTTGCGTTTTTTTGTTTCACATCTTTTAAAGTGCAGCATTCAAAGGAGAACGTCCGACCTCGCGAAAGGCTGGATTGCTGAGCTTCTCTAGCCACCCTTCGCGTGTCCCTAACCATGCCTCTTTATATTTTTTTTATCTCCCACAAAACATAAATCCTAGACATTGAAATGTCATCGATGTGAATAAAACAAACTTTTAAACATTAAACAAAAAGGAAGAAACCCTAAAAAGCCCAGCATTAGGGACCCAAATATAATCCCATTCTCATTTCTTTTTTCTTTTCTTTTTTTTGAGGGTCCGGACACATTACGTAAGAAATACACACACATAAAAAAAAGAAATACAAACGCACTTGACATACGATAATTTCATATAACGTTTATACTCATTATTTATTTAGTCAGATGTGCCTATTAGCGATGTTAACGTAATCAACAAAATGTAAGGGCGCAGACGAGTTGGTGTACATTGCACATGATTGAAAAAACCTCGAGATTGCGGGTAAACGACACAACACCTAAAACGTCTCTATACTCTAAACAACTCTAAAAAGTCTAGAGACTTTTTAGTGTTGTGTCGTTTACCCGCAGTCTCGGGGTTTTTTCAACCACGTGCATTAACCTAATGCCTGCATCCCTTATACTCTACCAGAATATCCTAGGCATTTAGCTCACGGTGCACGCGGACACATATCAAGAAGTATCTTAGGCGTATCCAAAGATGCATATAATCACTGTCAGGTATCAAAGGCTGTTCGTCTTATTTAAAATGAAAGCACAGTTATTATCTCCCTACGGCCTAAAATGCACTTCCCAATAAACCCCAAGCAATTAGCTGACAAATACCAAATCAGGAAAATAGGAGACGCCATCACTGTTGCACTTCCTTCAGTCTGCCGAAAGTGCAACCACTATTGCGAGCGGCACGTTACAAACCCCGGGCTAGCAGTCGTACTGCACTGACTAAATTTCTCATCTACGGCGTGAACCGAGACCCTCTTTGCTAGAATTAGCGTCGCTGAGACTGTGCGATAGGAAGTACTACCTTGTGCCACTAAATAAGCTACGCTTCAGAGTAACGACACTTGGCCATATTGTGGCTGAAAATCATGGCTGACAGTTACCTGAAGCTTTATTTGAAATCACATGAAACGCTTTTCCGTCCTTCACAAATATTTAAACAGTTCGCGACAAAGCAAAGCAATCTTACATGAGCTTCCCAACACCGAATCTAATGCCGAGGAGGTCGCACTTTTGAATCCTGGCGATCGGCACTTGCGTCTGCTCTGCACAACGTTACTAAAACACTCAGTTGGGAAACTCACCTTTGAATCCCGGACCGCTCGCGTCCACCGAGACCAAACTAAATACGATAAAAGTGCCAAACATGAAAGTTAATTTATATTGCTACCGCGAAATGGCAATGCGAGATGGCGCCTCCAGCCCTTGCGCGACTCGACCTGGACTGATACATGCAGACGTGCCTTTCTCGGAGCGGCCGCTGCGGGAGAAATGGCGGCGTTGCGATCGCCACTAGTTCGGTTCTTGAGTACAGATCGAATCCCAGCTGGGCTGTTCTAGTAGCGCTGGCCCTGCATAAGCACCAAAATGGCGGCGCCCGCAACAATGTCGGGGAACGGAGTGCCGATACTCTATGCGCAGCTCATTTAGTGGCTTTAGTACTACCGAAGCTAGCGCGCACGAGCGAAGTGGCACGTGAATCCGAGTCTCAAGCGCTCGCGCGTCCCAGGCTTGGCAGGCTTGTACATAGATTGTTCCTCTTCCATGTCATAAATATTTGCAAATTCTTTCCCTGCCCCGTAGTTGTAGCTGAAAATTATAAGAAGCCTCCAAGCTTCCTTTTTATTCTTCTTGTCGTTCCTTCGTGTTCGTGCCTAGAAAAAAAAATAAAAATAAAAGCAAGTAGAGGTTAAGAGACTTCTGTTTATATGACTCGCATCATCCTCCGTCGTCGTGCGTGCTCAAAAGCCCTTAGCAGACTCAACGGGAGATCGATTGCACTTTGAGACGTTAAACCCAGAGAGCTTCAGCCAAGAGAACTAGAAAACAATTGCAAATGTAAAAGAAAAGGTCCTAAAAATAGACTCCTCGCACGACGCTAATGAAGAGTACGTCTTCGAAGCGCCACTTTTTGTTCGTTTAAAGCTTTTCTTCTTTTTATGTTCCGCGTCATATTTGTTACAATACGAAAAAAAGGATGAAGAGCAGGAAACAAGAGCGTGCGGGTTCGTCGAGCGCCAAGCTCTGCTTCGAATGAGAGCAGACGCAAACGTTAGCTTCCTCTCTGTTCGAAGGCGTTCGAATGCCGAACGCGTAACCTGACTTTGTCTCTTCTCCCGGCTCGAAGGCGTTCGAACGGTGAAGAGAAACAAAGGCAGCTGTACCTTCATGTGTCGACCCAGTAATTTTTGCAATCAGCTAGAGCTCGGCCTCCTGGCGTCTCCTCTCATTTCCTCCTCTCCATCAGTTTCCCACCGCATAGTCCCATCTCACTAATGAGAAATTCCCTCGGTGGATTTGTAAATCTTCAGAAGCTCGCGCCTTTAGAGGGGGGTGAACGTTAGCGCGCGCTTGCATGTACGAGAAGACATGAACAAAAATGAACTGCGAAACCACTCCAAATCCGCCGAGGGAATTCACCATAAGCGTTCGACGCGTCCGTGTTTTTTTAGTTTTTAGTTCGCGGGAGTAGACGACAGAAGGCAGGTGGCTGTGTCGGAGGTGGTTCGGGCCTCCTCGTGCTCTGCACGCGCAGAACTTCAGCGAAGTTGGGGCAAGTGCAGAAAGACTCCTCCATGCGCCACCAGTCAACGTTCTTAGATCTATCGATCTATCAGTCGACAAGCTCCACAAAAGAGCGGCGTTATCGCCTTCGTGGACGACGAAGAAGGAGCATTCTCGAAAGACGCTTTCTTTGCACCTACCTTTTCGCAAACTTTATGTTTACCGTAAGAATTCCGATAAGGTTTCTTTCCACCGCAAGTTATCTGCATCCAACGTTCCACCGATACCGCAGCTTCTATTCATGGGGAAGGGAAGGGGGGGGGGGGGGTTTATAGTGTATTCCCGGCGAGAAGTTTGGGGGGGGGGGGGGGAGGGGCTGATAGTGTATTCCCGGCGAGAAGTTTGGGGGGGGGGTGCTGAAAGTGTATTCCCGGCGAGAAGTTTGGGGATGGGTTGGGGATGGGGGGGGGGGGGGGGGGGGGGGCTGATAGTGTATTCCCCGCGAGAAGTTTAGGTATCGCCGCCTGGTGGAAATTTTTCGCCACCCAGAGTTAGGATACTTGAACTTCCTCTGCTGGTGCAAGCACGTGCAATGCCGAGCTTCTGTGCACTTTGTGTGGGTAGCGCGTGCACTACCCATATTGAGGAAAACAAAAGCGCCCCTAGCGAGCTTCTCAACGCGAATAGTGAGCGCCACCGAGCGCGCGCGCATGAAAAGGCACCTGACGTTCAATACTTCGTTTCAGTACAGTGTTGTCTCAGCTTA